>NW_016107638.1:222771-275556 GCF_001604975.1 Cebus imitator | reverse complement strand
TGTTGTGATGAGATCCTGATCTCATGTGGGGTGTTGTTGTGATGGGATCCTGAGTTCACGTGGGGTGTTGTTGTGATGAGATCCTGAGCTCATGTGTGGTGTTGTTGTGATGGGATCCTGAGTTCACGTGCGGTGGTGTTGTGATGAGATCCTGCGCCTATGTGGGGTGTTGTTGTGATGTGATTCTGGCTCATGTGGGGTGTTGGTTGATGAGAACTCTGCACTCACTTGAGTTGCTCGAGGTAATCTCCAGCATCTCCAGGCATCCCTCTCATGGATCCCGGCTTTACCATCTCTCCATCCCCTTCCCCTAATCACTGGAGCACTGCATGGGTAAGTTTCTATTCCATCTGACCCCAGGGACACTGCTCAGTCGTTCACAGGAAATGGGTTTCATATTGTTTCTTTTTAATTTACAATTGTTTAAAATGTAGTTAAAGAATTTGATTTTTGAATTGGCAACACACAAAATATAAAGGAAAAGCTCAAGAATCTAGGCATAAATGTGTCTGCATTCTCTGGTTTTCACCCTCCCTCCAAGCAGGCAGCCCGTGATGCTGATGTCCTGGGTACCCCGGGGCTTTGTGCACACAGGGTGACTATAACTACGCACTCACCCCACTGCGGCCTTTGCTCAGCGTCTGTCAGAGCTGTGGCTTCTTGGCCCAGGAAGAGCTGCCTCAGTGGGTCTCAGACCCACGAAGTGTTCCATAGAGGGGGCGTGCATGGCAGCCCCGCCCTGCCATCTGTGTGTGCACGCTCAGGCTCTTGCCAGTCTTGTTACAAATAAGGCTGCTGCCTGTGGTAGTGGGTGAGGCAGCCAGAATATCAACCCCTCAAGGGAAAGGGGCATGAGTTGCAGAATGGCAGTTAGGACCTAGGCACATCTCCACCCCTGAGGCAGGGAAAGAACTGGAAGAATTGTTTTGAAAAAATACTCAGAATTCTAGAAACAAAGTCATGCTCACTAAAAAGCATTTATTCAAGAAAAACTATTGAATCTCAGAAGAGCGGGCAGGGTCTGTGGCAGTTTGACTGGAGGCCACTTCTGTCTCCACCCTCCCTCTCTGGGTGATGCTGTAGCCACCACTGGAGGCACGAAAGTGCTTCCCAGGCAGATGGCCAAGGCCAGCCTGCCCTGAGGGCACGGGTGCTCTCAGACTTCTGTGACCGTCAGCGTCTGCAATTCAGATCCCCACTCCTTGAAGTAATAACTGCACGAGTCACTGAAGCTTTTGTCACTGTCCTGGTTGGATGGAGTGATCACTGCATCCGGAAACCACTGACCTGTCATCCTGGCTGCCCCCGCTTTCTGCTCCTCGTTTGTCTTTCTTGTCGACGTTACTCGGTGAGGTTGGCTGGGGGGCATCGGCCTTCCCGGACTTGCTCTTTGTGCAGACACCATGCTGGGTGGCTAATATGTTCACTTCTTTTGTCTTCCCTGGTGTTGGGAGACTTCTGTTAAGATTAGCCCCACTTTACAGATTAGCCCCTATTTACAAAATAAGGGCAACCTAGGTGCTGCGGACCGTCAGCTGAGCTGGGTGTGAGCTAAGCTGCCAGGTGTTGAGGTGGTCAGTGAAGATAGGAGATAAGGAGGGAACAGCTGGGGTGCCCACTGCCACAATAGTGTCCTAACGGGCCAGGCAGGAGGGGGCGGCCCCACTGCATGCCATTCTCCCCATGAAAGGCTCCAGGAGAGTCTGAAGCCTCAGCGCAGACAGGGCTGGTGTCCTGCTGACAGAGCCCTGAGCAGAGGGCTCTTGCTGATTCATGGGCTTGGGAGCTGCAAGAGGAGGAAGGGAATGGCTCAGAGTGGAAAAGTACTGGGCACAGAAGGTGCCCTCAAGGCCCCTAGGGTGAGGCGGGCTCAGCAGGTGCTTTAGCGGGCACCAAGGGGGGGTGCAGATGTGCGAAACAGTGAGGCTGGCCCGTCCCATGTGGGGCCCCCGCGGCTTGGTCTCTGACTGCAGCTCCCTTGATAGACTGCTAGGCTCTGGCTGTACCCAGGCTGGTGTGGGGACAGCAGCTGTCCTGTGAGGCCGGCCAGGTAAAGTTAGAGCCTGTAAGTTCACAGAGAGGACTTCAGCCTGGAGCTGGACTCCTTGCTGATGCTGTAAACGGCCTCAGAATTTTTCAGATACCAGGAAGGCTAACCCTAACCTTCACCCTGTAGTGAGAGGACATTGGGGGGCTCTTCCTTGTGCTGTCCCTGCCTCGCCAGCCTCCTCTGGAGGGAGCTGCCCAGGTGAGGGGCAGGTTGTGCTGAAGCCTCTGCCAGGGGCCCCCTGTGACCCGCTCAGCCCCACAGGTCCCAATGGGAGCCTTCCAGCAGTTTCCCAGCAAGGAAGGGGCGTTGGCAGGAGATGGTGTCCCCTCTGTCGCAGCTTCTGTGGCTCACACAGCTGCAGGCCCGGGCCGGGACGGGAAATGAGAGCCAGGCCCTGTGCTGGGGCCTGACACACTGAGTAATTGTTTGCACTGTGGGCACTGTGCTTCTTATCACCTGGGGCACTGAGGCTCCAAGGACTTGGGTAGTGGCCCAGGGTCACACTAAGTGAGCAGATGCTAACATGAGGTCTGACCCCGGCTCACCCTCTCATGACCGGATGGGCTCCTGGGACTGGAACTTGTCTCTGCCGTCTTCGCAGCACAGAAGCTCTCAGAGGCAAGCTTGCGTGTTGTGTGTGTTGGTAAAAAGCCCACGGACCAGGGGGAGATTTGTCCCAGTGACACCCCTGTTTCCCAGGAGGCTTGGCTGGGCAGGGGTAGCCTGTGGCAAGGGCAGCGGCCAGGCAGACACAGCTCCCCTGCAGGTGCAGCCAAGCCCTCCTCACCTTCCTGCATGGCTTCCTGCGCAGGTCAACATCGGCATCCTCATCTCGGTGACCAGGGTCATCTCACAGATCAGCGCTGACAACTACAAGATCCATGGAGACCCCAGTGCCTTCAAGTAAGTTGACCTCAAGGTGCCAGTAGTGCCATGGCCCTTCTATCCCCAGAGGAGAGACAGCAACTCCTGCCTCCTGTGGCCGGCACCTAAGTCCTCCACTTGCTCCGTGTCCCACTGTGTCCAGGCAGCACTGGCTTCACGCCCTCGCTTGGCTCTCGTGATCCGGGACAAGGCCTTTACCCAGCCCCAGGCTCCCGTATGTAGAAGAACGGGAACTACAGATGTTCTCCTAGGGACTGCTTCATCCCAGGGTGATGAGCAGCTGGAGGGTGGCAACAGGGAAGATTCTAGAGCCAGAGTGCCCCTGCCAGTCCCACCTCTGCCCTGGCCATCTAGTGGGCTCAGCGAGTTATTTAGCCCCTCAGCACCTCACCTTCCTCACGAGCAGAATGGGATGATAACAGGTTCCTCTCGGCTGCCACATCAGGGAAGGTCCAAGGGAGAGCAGTGTCCTGGCGGGCTCTGGGCGGACCCACCTGGGGAAGGGGGGATCTCTGGGAGGGATTCCACCCACACACCTCACTGCCATCGGGGGTCTCCCGACCTGCATCTGTGAGGGCCCTGCCGGTTGCAAGTGACAGAAATCACAGCGTGCAGGGACCTAAGCCGAAGCGGGGCTTCCTGCCGCAGGTGACTGTGAAGTCTCGCGCTCAGAAGCCTTGTTCCAGAGCTCAGCCCCGGGCCCAGCTCCTCCTTCGCATCCTGGGTGTTGGCTTCAGGCCGAGGTCCACTCTGCCCCCTGGTGGCAGAATGGCTGCGGCAGGGCTTGAGTCCCACGGGGGAGTCCCTGTCCCACCCGCTCAGACCGAGGCCTGCGCCTGGAGGAGAATGGGGACTCAGGCTGGGCCTGTGCCCTCCCTGAGCCAGACCCTGCAGAGGGGGATTCACTCATCACCCTGACCCGAGTCCACCCTGGCTCTGGGGTGCAGTGAGCTCCCCCAAACCACGGGGCCTGAAAGCTGGGTAGGCCGTCCCTCACAGGGACTTCGGAGGCTTTGTGAAAAGCAGGGCATGGGTACCAGGCAGCTGACATTCTGTAATGTGACTTCAGCCACCGTGTCTTTTCTGATGTAAAAGCAGAAGTGGTAAATATGTCAGCAGTGAACTTATGAGAGAATTAGTCTGTAGTGAATTCCAAACACCAGATTAACTTGACGAGAGGCTGAAACCCTCAAGGGCTGTGCCCCTGCAAGAAGAGATGCTCGTGGGGTCAGAGACCATGTCCTTTCCTCTTCCATTGCTGAGACCAGGCTGGTCCCTGGCCCCCGTGTGGCCTGGCTGGGGAGGGACCTGTCCCTTCTTTGCCCCGGCCCTGTGCTCCCCAGGCCCTCACCCAGCATTCAGGGTCGGCCAGTCTGTGGCCAGCTTATCTCCAGCAAAAGCTCCGCCCCCCGTCTGAGCCCCACAGGGCCACTACTCTCCCTGCCACCAGAACACCTCGTGCACCTGGCCTGCACCTGGGCACCACCTTCCCTCTCTACCCCTCTGCCCCCCATCCTCCTATCAGTGCCTACCCAGGAAGCAGCTTCTGTCCACTGCCTTTGCCTCTCCGTGGAAACATCCCCCAAGCAACAGGCTGGCACTGTGTCTGCAGCTCTTGTGAAGGCGTGACATAGGGAGTGTGTCCTGGGGGAGTGTCCCCAGGTCTTTGCAAGGCACAGGTAGGCATTGCCCACTGCTCCCACCCGAGTCTGCACTTGGCAATCCCTCCCGGGGAGGTGCAGGCAGGCGTCTCTGGGTCTCTTCATTATGAAACCCAGATGCCTTCAGCTCCCCTCCTTTGGCCTCCCAGCTCTGCCCCTGGGGGCTTCCTCACTCTCTTCGTAGTGTGGATGGCATAGCCCTTGATTCCCAGGACTGCCGGCCCAGGCAGGAAGTGGCCATAACTGCATCGTGAGGAGGCTGCTTCAGCACTTTCCTATCTCCCCTCCGCCGGCTTTAATCTAGTGGCTTTCTTAGTGCCGAGCAGCCCAGCACTGAGTGACTAACAAGATAAGATTCTTCCTCAGGGACCCTTCACACAGGTGGCTATCACATTTTTTCTTTTCCAGGAAAAGTGGAGAATAGAATAGGTGAGATCTGAGAACGGGGAGGAGCCTGGCTTTCACCTTCTAAAAAAGTCTCTGCTTATTGATCGTGGTTCCAGACACCTGAAAAAGAAGCAGAGAATGTTCAGGGTTTACAAGCGGGGCCCTGAGGATGGGGGAGTGAGGGTGAGATCCCCATGGAAGTGCACCCACAAGCAGGTGGATGTTGGGGGCTGGAGACTCACTCAGGGCCTGAGCCCCACAGGCCAGGGCCAGCCTTGAGGGAGCAGAACGGGGTCATGGCATCAGAGAGGAAAGCACACTGCCCTGCGCAGGGCTGTCTCCATATCCAGGGACCCTCTCCATCCGCTTTTGACCAGGGACACTGACAGCTCTGGACATGTTGAGGGTCCTCAGAGAGCTTCAGCTCAGCGTGTTCCTCCCATCACGTTCACTTTAAAAGTAGCACATTTTGGTACCTATTTCTTGGTGACCTTTCCTTTCCAATGTTGTTTTCTGGGATCTAAAGAATGCATGATATTTTTGTTTCCCAGAGACAGGCGTTTTATTTTTATTGCATTAGTGCTAGAGAACAAGCTGGCTGCAGTTCCTCTGAGCTCTGAAGTGCTGGAACAGTTCTGGGTTTTACAGCCACCCGTTGCCAGGAGCTGTCAGTGCCGGGCTCTTGGGCTCTTGACAAGGAAGCTCGTTATGGCCGCGTCTCACCTCCTCTGGGGAGGTGCCAGATCTGTGGGCAGCACTTTTGCACGTCTGTCCATTTGTTCATCATTCATTCATTCAATGTTCATCTTCTGAGGGCTTCTGAGTCCTGGCGCTGGGTTGCACTTTGGGGTTGCAGAGACAAAAAGACCAAGTCCCAGGCTTTAGGGAACCTGCAGTCTAGTGAGAGAGACAGAGTCTCAGTCACTGGGCTGGGCGATGAGGGGTAAACGGTGGCATGTGACAGTTGGACCTGGGTAGCAGGAACCCCGTTCGCCTCTAGACTTTTCTCTAAAGCTGAAAGGCAGAAGGTCCTTGCTGTGGAAAGCCCGGCTGTTTCGGAAGTCAGGATGGATTGGACTGGAGCTGGCTGGCCATGATTCACCCAGCACATCAGGAGTGGCTTTGAGGCAGACAGCTGGCGGGTCCAGCCCTGGTGGGAGCTAACGCTGGCCCAGGTGGGGACGTCTGCATGCCCTCTGTGTCTGCCCCTGATGAAACCCTGTGTCACCTCAGCCATTACGGGGTCCTGTGGGGCCTCAGTTTCCTTATTATACAATGGGGTCAATGTGTAACCTGCCTCTCCTGTGCCAAGAGGGCCATGAGGCTCGGAGGAGGTAAAGATGCATGCCGATGGGAGTGGTGTGGTAGGGACGGGCCATGTCAGTTCACAGTGCAGTTCAGCATGCCCTTTGAGCATGACCGGGGCCATGAAGACGGTCATTGGTCCTGCCATCTGAGAGCTCACCGTCAGTGTCACAGAGGGCTCAGGTGATCAGCGGGGGACACGTGGGCTGCAGCCAGCGAGGCCTGGAGGGCGATGCCTGGCCATGTCCTCGTTTCAGGCCCAGGCCTCACTGCCCCTTCCAGGCGTCTCACAGGAGGCTTGGGTTCTGGAGGCTGCAGGGGACCCTCTGCTGCTTCAGTCCCCGAGTCTCTCCCTCTGGCCTGGCTCCCCCTCCTCATCTTTGCAAACAGCTCAAACACAAGTCCCGGGGCTGAACAGGCTCTCCCCACGGCCTGGGTAAGCTCTCTCCCACCCACCAGCTGTGAGGGAGAGGTATGGAAACACTGAGGCTCCTCCTAGGTGAGTCCTCACCCAGGGCTACCTGTAGGGAGGACTCCAGGCCTTGCTCCCAGCAGGGTGGTGCCTGCAGCTGTCTGGAAGCCTGGTGCCTCGAGGGCAGCCCTCACAGCCTGTGCCTGCCCTCCTGCTGCTCAGGGTGACTATTGCTCTTTCTCTCCAGGTTGACGGCCAAGGCGGTGGCCGTGCTGCTGCCCATCCTGGGCACCTCGTGGGTCTTCGGTGTGCTTGCTGTCAATGGCTGCGCTGTGGTTTTCCAGTACATGTTTGCCACACTCAACTCCCTGCAGGTGAGAGTCCATGGGGACTGGCAGGGAAGGAGGGCCGCTAGCCATCAGGAGTGGGTGTGCACTGTTAGGTCTGCAGGGGCGGGGGAGGCCTGCCCTCCCCAACACACCCCTTGAGCCTGTAGTGCGGCGTTTCCCTGAGGACAGAGAGGGTGGAGTGTGCCCTGGGGCTCTGAGAAAGAGGGGCCTGCAGGGTCCTTACCCCTTCAGGGCAGGACTGTCTGTGCTTCTGGCTGGCATCTGTAGTTGGCACATCCAGGCTTGGAATGAAGTAAGACAGTCAGCCTTCGGCAGCTCCAGAAAGGAAGCCTGGCAGAGAGGTGGCGAGGGCAGCCTCCCAGGTGCTGTCCTCTGTGTGAAGGGCCAGGGAGGGTCACTTGGGAACCAGAGAGTAGGGATGCCCAGGTTCAGAGCTCTCATGCCCCCAAGGAAGGGCAGGCGTGGGTCCCTGTCACCATCCACGGCCCTCCCGGCCCTCCCCGGACTGCTCCAGGTGCGTCTGTGTCTGCTGACCAGTGGCGCCTCTTCTGGGCGTGCCTGCCCCTCCCCATGCCGAGCCTGCCTGGGAACCCATCCGCCGCTGCACCTTTGCCCACGCAGCACCCGCTCTCTGAACTCGGTTCCAACAGCTGCCTGAATCTAGGTTGGGTCACCCGGTGGGGCCCAGGACGCCCCTCCGTCCTCATGGGCCCCAGGTCCTGTGACCTGGTGTCACAGCAGGCGGTGCCAGTGCTGCTCTCGGGCTGCGTGGGAGGAACCTCCACACAGTGTTCATAACTACACACAAAGGGCTCTGATCTGCGTGTTTCTTCCCTTCCTTCCCAGGGACTGTTCATCTTCCTCTTTCATTGTCTCCTGAATTCAGAGGTACGTCCGCTCCACTTCCTGGAAGTAGGCAATGGCTTTTCCTTTCTGAAAGGTCACAGGAGTGGCAGTAGCATTGCCCTGTCAGGCTGCTGTCTGGGACTCAAGTCCTGAGCCCGCCGCGTTCCTGATGACAAGTCGTGTGCCCTGGGCCTGCTGCTCAGCAGCTCTTCTCCTGCGCCTGGTTGCTAAGCGACTTACAAGCATCCTCTCTCCCTGGAGAAGTGGCGTCTGCATCTTGGGGAGAGTGAGATGTGGGCGTGCTCCCCACCGTCCTCCCCAAGGGCCTTGGGGAAGCTGGCCTGGGTGTGAGAGGGAGGACTTCTGTCCACAGGAGCTGGGAAGGGGCTTTTGTGATGTGGCCTCCTTGGACTCTGGGGCTGCCAGCACAGGGTTTCTTCTTGGGGCTGCTCTGGGCCTGGCACCTGCCATGGATTGACTGACGGGACGTAGGGGCTGCCCCAAGGACTCCTAGTCCCATGGGACAACTTTTACCAGTTGGCTTTGAGCCCCTGCCAGGCTGAGGTTGTGGGAGCTGCCTTGGGGTGGGGAATGGGCCCTGGGCAGAGGGGCACCCTGCCCAGTCTGAATGGTGGTGTCCATTTGCAAGAACAGGCCAGGTGGGCTGTGGAGGGCAGAGCACAGCGTTGCTGAGCCGGATGGGCCAGGCAGAAGTGATCGCAAAGCCCAGTGACCCCTTGCAAGGCCTGAGGCGGATCTGTGTGATGGGAAGGCAGTGTGGCCACGGGAGTGTGCCCACCCAAGCATGCCCACCCACCTACCCGCCCGCTCACCACGCGCTAGTTTATCACCCCGGGACGTTCATTGCTGAGTGTGAGGAGCCCAGCAGAGGCCACTCCAGCCCCAGCTTCCCTGGACTGTGACACTCTGGGTCTGTTACATGGAGCAGCTCAGCTGTGGAGCCACCAGCTCCAACTCTCACATTTCCAAATCCCAGCCTCCCCTGTGCGCTTCCGGGTTGCATCAGCAGACTCGGGTTGTGGCTGTCGCAGCCTCTGAAATGGCCTCTCATGATCCCTTCCCTGCTTTCAAGGTGAGAGCTGCCTTCAAGCACAAAACCAAGGTCTGGTCCCTCACGAGCAGCTGCACCCGCACCGCCACCGCGAAGCCCTTCCACTCGGACATCGTGAGTTCGGCCTCCTTGGACCCAGGGGCCCAGCCCAGCCTCATTCCCCAGGCTTGGTCGTCAGCAGGACGGGGTGTGCAGGCAGCAGAGGTGGCTTCGGGTACCCGGCAGTCCTTGTTCCCCTCATGCCTGACACAGGCCCACAGGCTGCAGGTGCTCTGGGCTCCTGTCACCCCACACAGTGCCCTGTGTCCTGATGAAGTCACCACAGCCCTCCCTCTTGACCCTGAAAGATCCGGACTTCTTGTGTTCACTTAGGGGGATGGAAGAACTTAGAGATCAGCTGACTATGAGGTGGCCCATCCCCTCCGCCCACCAGAGCCCAGGAGGCCCCATTAGCGTTGTTACTGCGCCGCTGCCTTCCACCTGCTGGGGCCCTGCTCCACAGTCCCATCCTCAGGAAGTCCTTCCCCACCCATGACGCTCAGTCAAGGTGCTCCCGCCCGTGCTCACATTTCACCTCCATCAGCAGCTGTGTGGTTTTCCATTTGCTTGGGGACCACGTCTGCCCTGCTCCATGGGAGCTGGTTGGCTCGTGCCCTGCTCTAGCCCCACATCTACAGCTGTGCTGGGTGGGTGGTGCACTCCATGACTCACCATGGAATGAACGCAGCGTGGACAGATGCGTGGGGGTGAAGGCGTGGGTGACGAGTGGCTGAGCAGATGAGGGAGTGAAGGCACAGGGTGCCCGTGGCGCCCAGGTAGGGAGGTCAGCATAGAGAGCTCTGTGGGTACCGGGAGGTCAGCACAGAGAGCTCTGTGGGTACCGGGAGGTCAGCACGGAGAGCTCTGTGGGTACCGGGAGGTCAGCACAGGGAGCTCTGTGGGTACCGGGAGGTCAGCACGGGGAGCTCTGTGGGTAGAGATGCCACAGCGTGCACATCCTCATCCCCACCAGAGCATGGGGGCTCCCCTCTCTCTGCACTTTGCCCCTGCAAGGAGAATCCTCAGGCAGCTGTGGGCCCAGTGCTTCCCACACTCACTGGGCTTGGGGCTCTCCCCCTGGCAGCAGGCCTTCCACTGCTCACCCCTTTGTGCTTTGCAGATGAATGGGACCCGGCCAGGCACCGCCTCCACCAAGCTCAGCCCTTGGGACAAGAGCAGCCACTCTGCTCACCGCGTGGACCTGTCAGCCGTGTGAGCCGGGAGGCTGCCAGTCAAGCCGGCCTGCCCTCAGAACACACCCCCCAAATGGAACAAAACGGCCTTCCTGTCCCTGCGGGACCCTCTCCTTGCCGCTGTCTGGACATGGGTGTTGCGGCCCGAGACAGCCATCTTCCTCTGTGACTGGCTGTCAGTGCTCACCGCTCAGCCCAGCAGCCTGATGCCCAGGCTAGCGTGGGTCCTCCTGCCTCGTGTCTGAGTGACTCTCGCATGTCTGGGGACTCCCAGGACACAGTGGCCTGGCTGCAAAGCTGCCCTCAAGCCTCCTTCATCACTGAGCACCAGACTCAGCAAGGCCGGAACACTCAGGGCCCCATAGCACAGGAGGGGATGTTCAGCCTCTGTACCTTGGTGGGACTTGGGGGCTCAGGGCCAAAGAGGTGGTTCAGGTTCCCATGCACCCCCAGAAAGTCAGGCAGAGGCAGCTGGGGGCGTGCGGGGAAATGCGTGAGAAGTGTCCAGTCTCTGAATTCACCAAGCGGCGAGCTCCCCACAGCTGGTGCCAGCCATGGTGCGTGACTCCATAGGTGGCGCCGGCGTGTGCCAGCCTGCGTTGTGGGATCAGTTTGGGGCTCCTGCCCCAGACGAGCTCGAATCCTGGGCAGGGGTTGTTGACTGTCCGGGTGAGGGTGACCGCTTTGTCCACGTGAAGAGACGCTCTGGGCCTTGAGGCCGGCTGATGGTGCCAGTGCTTGGGGGAGCTTCTCGGCCGTCTGTGAGTTTTGCCTCTTTGGACCCCAATTCAGCCTTAAGATGCCCTCCTTCCTCATGGGCAAGCCTCCTTGGTTATTGTCAGGCCACAGGAGCCCCGTGTCCCTGCAGTGCCCGGTGTCCAGGTAGAAAATGGAGGGCCTTTTTCCAAGGCACCACCTTCCCCGGAGAGTCTTGCTCATCACTCACAGGCACTCTACTGAGTTTCTAACGAGCAGACCACCCGGTAGGTGGCACCGTGCGCTGCTTCTGGTCACTGTGAGGCCGACCCGTGCTGAGCCCCTACTGACCTGGGGAGGCAAGGATGGCACCAGCCACGTCTGCTGTTTGAGGGGAATGTGTGGCCTCGGACGCAGCCCCAGAGGAGATGGGATCATTGTTCTGGACCTGTGTGTGGGCATGATCCTGTGGAGCACAGGTTTGGGTCACAGATGTGAATTAAGACACCACTGAGATACAAGCTACGAGGCTCACCCTGTGCAAGCAGCACTCGTGGTGTCTGTGAAATGTGGGTGAGACATGCAAACCTGGTTTTGATACTGGAAAGTCTTCCTTTAAAACTGTGACCATGATTTCATTTAGCCCCAATGCACCCCCACACCTGCCTTGTTTCAGAGTGAGTTTTCTTTGGAGCTCTGTGGCCCTTTCCCATCCCTCCTGGTGGCTTCTTAATGTACCTCTCCCCTAGTCACCTGGACCAGCCATCCGCAGGCCTCCCCTGCAGGGGGGGCAGCAGGGAGCAGCATATCTGCTCTTCCATCAGGCCGGGCTGCCCTGCCTGCGGCCCCTGCAACCGTGCTGTGGCAGGCACACCGGCTGCGGCAGGCCGAGGCCGCTGTTCAGTGACGAGTCCGTGTTTAGCCATTGCCCAGGCTCCCCTGCGCCCCCAGAAACCAGGTGCCAGACCCCCATCACGCCTGTGAGCACCTAGAAGTGAGAACACTGTACTCCTACCATTTACACTTGGGTCTCTTTCCTTATTCAGTTTCTAGTGAAGCAAATCAAAGAACTCTCTTTACTTTAGATGGAATTATTTGTTTTTTAACTGTTACCATATTCATCTATATAGTTAATATTTCAAGAGCTGTAATGAGCAAAACCTGTCTAAACCTTTTATTTCCAATGATAGAAAGTGATGCACTTTATTTATAGGCTGTATGTTTTGGCTTCTGCAGTCCCTTTATTATCTACACATAATTTGGCCAAAAATAAGAAATTGGGAAGAATTACACGTTTAAAGTAGTTTATAGTAGAAGAAAGATGATGAATGACACTAAGTTGTGAAAATATGTTGTGATGTTTATGAAATTAAATCTCCAAGTCCTTCAAAGAACGTGTGTTCCTTAAATCTGTTGCTAGTGGAATGTGAACAGGACCCTGAGTCTCTTAACACACATCAGTAAAATCCCAGGCTGGGATCCACTCTGTAGACATTCCTCAGCACCCACTGTGAGCCCCACACATTCTTGTTCTGGGATACCCTGGGAGCCTCTGTCTCCGGGATGGGGTGTGAACACAAACCAGGGGCAAGCAGCATGGGAAGGAGGCCTGGAGGGACGGGCACAGGCCTTGGTCTGCCCAAGGCAGCTTACTGCAACACATGCGGACGCTGCTTCCAGGGAGGCAGAGTTCAGCCGCACGCCACACCCCCAAATACCCTCATTCACTCCTTTCCCGTGCGGCTTTTCCTCTCTTTGTGGAATTTACAGAGATGTAATTTATATGGTCCTACATTGTCTCTGCTGTGCAGCCGCCTGCTTTCATTTTTCATTTTTTCTTATCTTTTTTGAGGCAGCGTCTCGCTCTGTCTCCCAGCCTGGAGTGCAGTGGTGCCATCTTGGCTCACTGCAACCTCTGCCTCCCTGGTTCAAGCCATTCTCCTGCCTCAGCCTCCCAAGTAACTGGGACTTCAGGCCCCCACACCCTGCTAATTTTTGAATCTTTGGCCAGGCTGGTCTCGAGCTCCTGACCTCAGGCGATCCGCCCAGCTCGGCCTCCTGAAGTGCTGAGATTACAGGTGTGAGCCACTGCACTAGGCCCACCATCTGCTTGTAAATTTAATGTGCACTCAAACCGCTTTCCATATTACTCTATATTGTTTATAAAGTGTTCTGTTACATATTTTACCAAAAATTTTATACTATTTTACAACTAGATTATTTCTATGCTTCTGTGTTATATGTCAACATTTACATACCTATCATATATATTTATATAACATTTTAATATTTTTATATCTATAGTATATAATAGAGGGATAGCTATAATGTCTTTAATGTCTTTGTGCTTATGGCTTTTTTCCTTATATTATTTTTTCTTATGTTGATTATTTTCCAGGTTAAAAATTTGAAAAAAAAAAAAAAAAAAGGTTTTGCATCAAAAAGTAGAGAATCCTGTCAGTGATAACTTATAAATGTTCTCAGTGAGAACTTATTGATACTCTCATTTCTCAAAACTTTTACAGGAAAGGTGAACAGCATTCTCATCGTCAGTTTAGTGTGTGAGAAACTTGTTTGTATTTTCTTGATTACTACTGAGTTTGAACAGTCTTTCATATGTCTTTTTATTTTCTTAGGAGGCTGGCTAAAATTCTGAATATACAGGGGAGATATTTCATTTATTTACGGTATCACTTGATGCCCTGCACCCGTCCCAGTTGTGCTCTCCTGTGGTGATGGTGGGACCAGGTCCCACGGAAGCCGCACACATGGGGACAGGAGCCAGCTGTCGTGGCTGTCTGAGGTGCTTGGAGAAACGTCTCAGCAGGCACCGCCCCTCCATCTCCAACACGCCACTTGACCCACAGCGTTAGCCGGGCCCCTCTCTTTGGCCTCTGGGGATGAGGGGAGGAGGCAGGTTGGTGGAGCTGCAAGCCTGGGGCGGAGGGGACACCGTGCTGGAAGGGGGGTCCCCTGAGTGCCCTTCGGCATCCTGGCCCTGCCTCCACAGCGAGCTGCTCCTGCTGCCTGCCTTCAGAGCCATCACAAATGACAGTCCACACACGGAGTCATATATGTGCTCCAACAGGTCTTTAGAAACACTTTTCTCAGCTAAATTGAGGGAGCTTGGATGTGAACAAAGAAGATGTGAGCAGTCTGCATCACTGTCCGAGTTCCTGCTTGCTTCTAAATGGCATTTGGTGCCTCTTTGTGCAGCCTCTGTTTTTAGCCTTTATGCCACTTTGTGCAAGGATGATTCCTTCTAAAAGGCGTATTATTGGCTATGCTTTCAAAGCCACTCTGAGGATCTCTGCTTTTAATTGGGGAATTGACATCTTGATATTTATGTGATCTCTTTGTAACGTTTTGCATCTGTCATTTTATTCATGCTTCCTGGGTTTTTTGTGTGTGGGGGTGGGGTGGTGGTGGAGGGGTGGCGGGGGTGTTGTTCTCAGTTATTTCTTTTCTGTTTTGCTTTTTGATGTTCAGGTTGCAATCTTTCACAATAATTTGCTTCAGAGCTATCTTGGCTTTTCCCTGACTCCATCTGCACTAGTGCCATAATACAGGCCCAGATCCCTTAGTATTTAGTGTGCCACTTACTGTTGGCAACTTTGTTTCTGTTTAATATTTAAAGAAAGGATTTTCAGGCCTGGCGCAGTGGCTCATGCCTGTAATCCCAGCACTTTGGGAGACCAAGGCAGGCAGATCACTTGAGCTCTGGAGTTTGAGACCAGCCTGGGCAACATGGCAAAACCCCCTCTATTAAAAACAGAAAAATTAGCTGGGGGTGGTGGTGTGCACCTGTAATCCCAGCTACTTGGTGGTGGGGGGGAGGGGCTGAGGCAGGAGGATCGCTTGAGCTTCATCTCTACTAAAAATATAAAAATTAGCGGGGGCGGGGGGGGTGTGTACCTGTACTGGCAGGAGGATCGCTTGAGCCTGGGAGGTTGAGGCTGCAGTGAGCCATGTTCCTGCCACTGTGCTCCAGCCTGGGTGACAGAGCAAGACCCTGTCTCAAAAAAGAAAAGGATTTTCATATTAGTGTTTTTAGTAGTAAAAGTTGTACATATTTATGCTATTTTCATCTTATTTATAAATTAAGCAAATTTAAATCTACTTTTCAAAAATTAATGGGCTTTATTTTTAGAGCACTTTTAAGTATACAGTAAAACTGAGCTCCCTTACCTGCTTTCCCCGCCACCCGAAGGTTCCCCTGTTATCAACGTCTTGCGTCAGTGTGGTCACAACTGGCCAGTGAATGTTGGTGCACTGTTATTAGTAAGAGTCCGTGGTTTACACCAGCCTTCCTCTGCGTTGTACTGTTCATGGGCTCTGACAAAGGCATTGACTTACGCATCACGTAGCTTCACTGCGTTAAAACACCTCTGGGCTTCACCTGTTCACCTCTCCTCTCTCCCCAACTAACCCTGACAACCACTATTTTACTTTATTTTATTTACTGTTTCTATAGCTTTGCCTTTCCCAGAATGTCATATAGCTGGAATCATACAGTACATATGTTTTTCAGATGGGGTTCTTTTGTGCAGCAATATGCGTTTAAAGTTCCTCCATATCTTTTTATAGGTTGAACAGATCATTTCCTTTTATTGCTGTGTAATATTCCATTGTGTAGGTGCCACGGTTTGCTTATCCATTCACCTATGAAGGACAGCTCAGGTGCATCCAAGTTTTGGCAGTGATGAATAGGATTAATATAAGCATTTGTGTGCAGGTTTTTGTGTGGAAATAAGTTTTCATCCCATTTGGATAAATACTAAGGAGCATGATTGCTAGATTGTGTAGTAAGAAAATGTTTAGTTTTATAAGAGGCTGCCATGTACCTGCAGCCCTTTGCATTCTTGCCAGCAGGGAATGAGAGTGTCTGTTGTTCAGCATCCTCACCAGCATTTCGTGTTGTCGCCGTGTTGAGTGTTAGCCATACTAATAGGTGTGAAGTGACATCTCATTGTTTTAATTTCAGTTCCCTAATGGCGTATGGGATTGAACACTGCTCCCCAGGTTTTGAGGTATTTGTTCTAATCCAGTATCTGAATTGGCCATTTCTGCTTGCAGTCCATCAGTTTGCCTCATGTATTTGGGTGTTCTGTTGTTTGGTGCATACACAGTGACGACTGTTATGTCTTCCTGGAGAACCGACTGCTTTATCACCTAATGCCTCTTCTTATCCCCACACCCTCTCTGTTCACTGGTTCTCTGATGATTCTGGAATTTGATCTCAAGTAAACTTTGCTGAGTGAACACTTGCCATGTGAACATTTTAAGTTTATAAAAAACAGAGTATCTTTGGTTTTTCTTTCTTTGTAAGTGTCAAGATACACAATTCTGATCTCACATCCTTTTCCTGAGAAACTGTGGGTAACCCCCCATATAGGCACCGAGGAATGAGAGCTAAGCAGAACCCTGGCACAGTTAGGGCTTGATATATCTCACTTTATAGTGTTACTACTCAGCTGTTTCCTTTTACATAATCCTTTACATAATCATATATTAGTTTATAGAAATAGGGCTTGAAGAATCCCTTTATATAATCCTCTATATATAATCATTAATAGTTGATAGTATGAGTGCCTAAAGAATACTTCTCTACATATATACCTATAATTATATCTTAGTTCATAATCAGAGGAATGCCTAGAGCAGACACAGTGCAGAGCATGAATTAAGGGAAAACAATTATATCAGAACAAGAATCCATGGCCCAGTCAGCAGCATTCAGTATCGTAAAGATCCCCGCTGTATGGCAGGCTTGGGGCGAGAGCCACTCCTCCTGATAAAGGAGTTGTAGGACCTTGCTCCAATTCTTGTGGAAGGCTGCCCTCAGACCGGCAATCCACCTTGGTGACTGTGAACTTTATTAGCTCTTGCTACTGTGCTGCTTGAAAAGCATCTTCCCGTAGAACTCCTCAGAAGCTGCCAGAAGGTGGCGGTAACCTTGACAGCTCTGTCACTGCTGTGTGACTTAAAGCATCCTCCTATAAATCTTCTTAGAAGTAGTTTCCCATAGATAGAAGTACTGCACACTGCACCCTCTTCACTGTGCACAGCCCACCTTCAAGCCTCGGTGACCTAATGGGGGTGGACCCCTTACCACACACGGCCCTTGCCTTCGTGGGAACGGGCCCCGTTGCTGTGCACTGTCCACCTCCTGGCCTAGGTGACCTAATGGGGGTGGACCCTTTGTTTTATTGCTCACGACCCTATCACTATCCTTAAAGATGACTTCACTCACTGCCCTGCCCCCTAACCCATACACAATAAATACTCATGCTTCTGGACATTCGGGGCCTTGCCTGACTCTGCTCATAGATGGCGTGGCCCCGCGAGCCCAGCTGCGTTTTCTTTGTACTTCTGTGTCCTGTCTCTGTATTTCTCGGATCCTGCGCCTCAGCACAGCATAAGGCTCACCCACGACCCTGTGGGCTCTCAGCCCTACATCTGGCTCCCAACGTGCCCTACAGAAACATCTATAGGTTTGATTGTTTACCAAAGAAGAGAAATTCAAAATATAATTTTATCTGAAAGTCAACTTACCCTTGTCTGATCTCTTTGTTCAAGACTCTTTCCCTTACAGTTTAAATTTTAACCAGATTATGTATTGATACTGTTTTCATTCTCATTTTTTAGTAGAATATAGACATGCCAACATTTTTGCTGTCTTTTCTGAGCTGCAGCTCTGTTGCTGCATTTGAGATGTGCATTCGTCTCCATTAGGGACTCTCATTGTTCACGAGTTGGGAATCTGTGCTGTGTCCTTTGTGTTTATCATCCTCACTTATTTTTCTTGATTTTATTTTTATATTTTCTTGATATTTTGGAGGTATTTTATGAAATAATTGTAACTTACCAAGTTTTTACTTTTTTCAGGGTCATTTCTCCATGTCCTGCCTTCAACAAAGGTTTTCTTTAGTCTGCTGTGGTTTTCATTCTACTGCACGGTACATTTTATCCAGACGGGTTCTGCTTGATGTGATGCAGTGTGTTCTTTTATCTCATTGATAAAAGAAAACAGCCATGCTGTGAATTTTACTTGCTTCACTTGAAAATCTTTTCCAAGGAGAACATTTTCTTCTTTTTATGACGTGTTTGCATTGCAAATCTTTTGCAGTGCCAGTATTTTTTTTCTTACTCATGAGTTTACTCCGGAGGTCAGGATTGTTTTCCTGAATCTGAAGTGATTTTCCCATGGCTAGGGTGGCTATTAATTAGATTTTCTGGAATATAGGCATGGAACTAGATTGTGGGTTGAGTGGATATAACTTTGTGGCAGGCCTCCATGGTACTGATTGGTGGTTTCCAGCCTGTGGCGGGCCATGCAGAGCTGTTTTTTTAAACAGGATATCTGCTAATCAATATCTCCCCTAAGCATTGTCTACAGACTGATAAACAATGTGTCTCCCACACCCAGGTGCCTGTCTTTCCAAATGTAGATCATGCTGTAATTAATAAGAGGTTCACTTAAAAGCTTCATTGCAGTCATAACGGTAGATTGACCTTGCGTATTTTTTAACTGGTGAATATTTATCATGCAGTTCCTCTCACGGGAGGGAGAGAGAGTTCAACTGGTCATTTTTATTAGCAAAAGTCAGGGCCCTCCAGAATAAGCAATTAAAATCGGCTCTGTGTAAATCAAAAGGTGAGACTTGACTGCATATTGATCCCGTTATTGACCTGATGGTTTTTGTCTTCATAAAGAATTCCTACTGTCCACAGATTGGATTCCTGTGTTCTGTTCTCCATGTCTCATTTAAAAAACATAAACATTTTATTTTAGAACATTTTAGGTTTATAGAACAATTGTGAAATTAACACAGAAGGTCTCCACGTAACCCATACCTAGTTTTCTCTATTATTAACATCTGAGGTTAATATGGCACGTTTGCTATAGATAATGAACAAGTACTGATATTGTATCAGCTAAAGTAGCGCGTTATTCATGTTTCTCCGGGTTTTCTCTTGTATCCTTTCTCCCTTGCACGATACTATTTCAGATGCCACAGTACACTTAGTAGCCACATCTCCTCAGGTTCCTCCTGGCCGTGACAGTTGGAGTCTCTCCTTGTTTTTGATGACCTTGACAGTTTTAAGGATAAATGATCAGGTTTGTTGTAGAATGTACTTCAGTTGGGATGAATCCGATGATGGATCTTATAAGGGGTCTGATTTTCTCATGCCTGACTTGGGTTATGGATTTTGGGGAGGAAGACTGTAGAGGTAAAGTGTCATTCTCATCCCATCATGTCAAGGGTACATATATGCTATCAACATGACTTATATGTTGACTTGTATATTACCTTAATCACTGAGCTGAGGTAGTGTTTGATCCGTTTCTCTAACGGGAAATTCCTCCCTCCCTGTCTCCCCACTCCATCCTGTTTAGAAGGAAACCACTGTGCACAGCCAACACTAAAGGAGTGTGGAGTTAAGTTCTACCTCCCCAAGGAAGGAGGCTCTACATTCATTATTTTCAATTCTTCTGCAAGAGTGGTGTCTCTACTTCCCCAATTATTAATTCAGCCATTTATATCAGTACAGACTCATGGATATTTATTTGATGGATTATTATCTAATAATACTTTATTGATTTTGTTGCTCAAATTCCAGCTTTGGCCACTGAGAGCTTTCTCAGTTGGATCTTGTGTCCCTTTGACATACCATTGTGTGTGTGTGTGTGGATGTGTGTGTGTGTGTGTGTGTGTGAGAGAGAGAGAGCACTTCCTCTATTAGATACATATTTTGCAATTATTTTCCTCTAGTCTGTGGCTTGCCTTTTCATTCTCCTAACGGAGTCTTTCACAGATCAAAAGTTTAATTTATGTTTTTAACTTTTACTTTAGGTTCAGGGATACATGTGCAGGTTTGTTACATGTAAATTGCATGTCATAGGTGTGTGGTGTGCAGATTATTTCACCACTCAGTTAATAAGCATAGTTACCCTGTAAGGTAATTTTTCAAGCCTCTCCCCCCTCCCTTCACTCTCAAGTAGGCCCCCCCTCAGTGTCTGCTGTTCCATTCTTGGTGTCCATGTGTGCTCAGTGTTTAATCCCACTTATAAGTGAGAACATATGGTATTTGGTTTTCTGTTCCTGTATTAGTTCACTTGGGATGATGGCTTCCAGCTCCATCCATGTTGCTATAGGAGACATGGCCTCACTCTTTTTCATGGCTGCATAGTATTCTGTGGTGTAGATCTACCACATTTTCTTGATCCAGTCTACCATTGATGAGCATTTAGGTTGATTTCATGCCTTTGCCATTGTGAATACTCCTGTGATGAACATACACGTACACATGTCTTTATGGTAGAATAATTTATATTTCTTTGAGTATATACCCAGTAAGGGATTGCTGGGTTGAATGGTGGTAATCCTGCTTTGACTTCTTTGAGAAATTGTCAAACTGAAAAGTTTTATTTTAATAAAATTCAATTTATCAATTTTGTCTTTTGTCTATTGTACTTTTGGTATCATGTCTAGGAAGTCTTCAGCAAAACCTAGATCCAAAAGGTTTTCTTCTGAAAGGGCTATAGTTTCAGCTTTATATTTAAATATAGAATCCTTTAAAAAATAACTTTCGTATAAGGTGTGAAGCTGAAGTCAAGACACAGTCTTTTTGCCTGTGGCTGTCCTAATGGATCTCCAGTTGTACTAGCCTAATTTGTTTGAAGATCTATCCTTTCTCTATTGAGAAAGGATTGCCTTTGCTCCTTCATCGAAGATCAGTGGACTGTATTTGTATGGTTATAGCTCTGGGTTCTCCATTCTGTTCCATTGATATACGTGTCTATCTGTTTTCCTTCCAATCCAAACTGTCTTGATTATTTAGCTTTATAGTAATTGTTCAAATCAGGAAGTATGAGTCCCCATACTGTGTTCTTCCTCAATATTCTATTGGCTATTCTAGGTCTTTTGCCTTTACACATAAATTTTAGAATCAGCTTGTCAATATCTACAAAATACCTTGCTGAGATGTTATTGGGATTTCAATGAATCCATAGGTCAATCTTGAACAATTCATTTCTTAACAATTTTGATTCTTCCCATCCATGAATATGGAATATATCTCCATCTGTTTCGACTTTTAGAATTGGAACAATTTCTTAAATATTTGGTAGAATTTAGACTTACTGACTTTTTGATTCCAATGTGTATACTTTTTATTAATTTTTAAAGACAGGGTCTCACTCTGTCACCTAGAATGGAGTGCAATGGCATGATCACAGCTCACTGCAGCTGCAACCTCCTAGGATCAAGCAATCCTCGCACCTCAGCATCCCAAGTAGCTGTGACTACAGGTGCGCACCCACTGCACCTGGCACATTTTAATATTTGTTGGTAAAGATGAGGTCTTGCTCTGTTGACCAGGCTGGTCTCAAACTCCTGGACTCAAGTGATTGTCCTACGTTGGTATCCCAAAGTGTGAGATTATAGGCATGAGATACCATGCCCAATGTATATTTGTAACTAGTTTTTATTTGTTTTTAGTGGTTGTCCTAGGGACTGCAATATAGATTTTAACTAATCTAAATCAATCTTCAAATAAGAGTATACCACAGGTATAGAGGTGTCTTATAACATTGTACTGCAGTTCCCTCTGGCCCCATGCCCTGCTGTTATCCAGTACACTCAACTATGTGGTATAATTATCTAATACATTGACGCTATAATAAGTTTAAAGTTATTTTTAGATGAGTCGAGCAAAAAAAAAAGATTTCCTTTCACCTCCATTTATTCTTCTCTGATACTCTTCCATTCCTTATGTAGATATAAGTTTATGTCCTGATTATATCATTTTCCTTCTCTCTGGAGAAATTCTTGAAACTTTTCTTTACAGGGAAGCTCTGCTGGCTAATTCCCTCAAGTTTTATCTGATATAGTGTTTATTCTCCTTCACCTCTTTTTAAATTTATTTTGTGAGATGGGGTCTCACTGTGTTGCCCAGGCTGAGCTCAGTTATCCACCTGCCTTGGCCTCCCAAAGCACTGGGATTACAGGCATGAGCCATCATGTCCAGCCTCCTTTACCTTTGTAGAATCATTTTTGCTGGATATTATACTAATTTTACATTGGTGACTTTTTTCTTTCAATAACTTGAATATTTCACTCCACTGTCTTTTTGCCTGTATGGTTCATGACAAGAAATCTGCTGTAATTCTTATTCTTGCTCATCTATAATAAGGTGTTCTTTCCTCTGACCAAGATTTTTTATCTTTGCTTTCTGCAATTTTAATATGAAACATCAAGATTTTCTTTGTATGTATCTTGCTTTGTGTTCTCTCAGCTTTCTGGATTTGTGGTTTGGTGTCTGTTATTAATTTTGGAAAGTTCTCAGTCACCGTTATTTCACATGTTCCTTCTGACCCTTCTCATTTCTTTTTCTGATACTCCAATTATATATATGTTACTNGTGTTATTTTTTCCTGTCTTTTTTCTCTTTGCATTTATGTTTCGGAAATTTCTATCAACCTGTCTTCAAGCTCACTGATTGCTTCCTCAGTGGCATTTAGTCTACTGATGAACCCATCAAAGGCATCCTTCATTTCTGTTAAAGGGTTTTTGATTTCTAGAATTTCATTTCAGTTTTTTTCTTGGCCTTTACAGCTCTGCTTACATTAGCTATCTGTTCTTTCCCTTTGTATACTTTTTCCATTATAGCTCTTAACATATTAATCAGAGTTTTAAAAATTCCCTGTCTGATAATTTCAACATCATGTCATATGTGAACCTAGTTCTAATGCTTGGTTGTTTTTTGTGTGTGTGTGTGTGTTTTTTGTCATGTGGTAGTCTTGCAAGTTTGGTTCCTATTGTTGTTAAAAGCTGGACATGTTTGTATTGGGATCAGGAGCTGAGGTGACTAGGACTTTAGTGTGAGGACTTATGTTACCTGGCTAGGAGTCGGGCTGTGTTTAAAGTCTGCCGTAGCTGTAGGTGCCAGAGGCTTTGAATTCCTCTGGTGTCCTTGCTTTTGTCTTTACTCTTGACTTTGGACTTCTGTCCACTCCTTCTCGTAGAGTCTGCGCCTTGCATCTCTTCCAGCTGTAGTCATTTCCTGTTGTTCTGTATTCTTGTTGCCGTAGGGGTAACGTGTGGGGCAGAAGAACTGTTCTGTCATCCAATAAATCTCAGCCTTTTAGTGGATTTGTGTCTAGGGTGGTAACCCTCACAAGTGTTACTACCCTGCCCCAGGTGGGTGAGGCTTTGGTGAATGCTTCACCCTGGAAGATAGGCTGTCTGCTGGCACCGTGGCAGGGACAAACTACAGCTCCCATCCTCTGGCTGCCAGCTGTCTCCTGTCATGCCACCAAGGTGCACTTTAATTATGTTGGAAAGGTTTTCTTCCCCCATCCTCTTCCCTCTTTACTGTCTTTCTGGGACTTGCAGAATGCTGAGGGAGGAATGGTCCGTGTGCAGACTCTCAGCTACGGAAGTGGGGGTCTAATTCCCTTTCTTGATACTTTGGTGCCACAGAAGCCCTCTGGAACTTTGACTCAACTCTGGAAAAATGGAGATGGCCAGGAGCCTGAGGTTCAGGCTGCCAGTTCTGGGTGGAATCTGTGGCCTAGAGTGAGAATTTATGGTGCTTTTTCTGGGCCCACCCATGACTGCCCATGGACCAATCAGTACACACTTCCTCCCAAACCCATAAAAACCCCTGATTCAGTCAGACTCACACAGATGTCGGGACTACCAGCTGCAGAGAGGCTCTACTCTTTATGGCTCTCCTCTCTGCTGAGAGCCGGACACAGGATGACCTGTCTGCAGAAAGGAGCTGCCCATTTCAGGTCTCCTGAGGGCTGTTCTGTTGTTGCTCAATGAAGCTCATCTCTGCCTTGCTGACCCTCCAGTTGTCTGAGAACCTCATTCTTCCTGGATGCCGGACAAGAACTCAGTCCTGCTGATTGGTGGGACTGAAAGAGCTGTAACACAAACAGGCTTGAAACATGCCTCTTCCAACCCCCACCACTTGCCAAATTGTGGGTGATGAGGACAGAAGAGCTGTAGCCCTTCAGGGAGCCCAGACCTAGGAGCTCTCCCAGCCAGGGCTGTGACACCCTCTTTGGGGCTCTGCAGTTCCCGGTGTCTCCAAGCTTCCAGGCACGACCACATTCTTCATCCAGACACAGGTGCCTGCAATGGAAGCCGTGTGTGGTACATCTGGCCCAGCTGCAGCCTCACATGTGCCAGTTCCTGGAGCTGCCTGCCCCACCGCAGCAGGTGGTATGCCTGGCTGTAAACAGTGGCCAGACCCCATACTTGCTCACTCACACACCCCTTGCTGCTCCATGTCTGGCTCACCCTTGGCAGGTGTGGGATCTGGGGCAGTGGTGTGAGCCGTATACAGCTGTGGACATAATGAGCCCAGTGAGTGTAACCAATACTCAGACAGAAGGTGCTGCTAGCCACAGAGGTTTCTGGCTGGCAAAGTGACACTCCAAGGATCCCATAACAGTATGACAGTATAAGGGCATCTTTCGTGTCTCTCCCCCAGATGCTGTGGTGTTCACTCAGGAAGTCAATAACCATTATGTGATGCAGGACAGCTGGCCAGGCTGCAGCTAACTACTAAGAAGAGTAGCTCTGGCGTTAGGGTGAGCTGAGGTTCCTGATTCTGGGTGGAGCTGTCTTATTGGCCTGCCCTGGAAAATCCCGTAGGGCCACTGCTGGAAGAGAGCAATTCCTTTGTTCCTTTCAGCCAGCAGGGCAGTGTTTCTTGTTGTTCACAGCTGGGGGCCTCCTGGATGTCTCCCCATGGCAGGGAGGCCCATGCACTGGCTGCTTCTGACTTAGGGCTGAGGGAGAAGCAGGGGCTGTCTGGGCAGATCTGGAAGGGGCACCACCTGCCCCCCTCACACCTCCTCTAGCAGATGCGATTATTCTCTCCCTCCCTGGACAGACATCGTTAGAGAAGATTTAATCAAGAAAGAGCAATGGCTTAATGGAGTCCGTCCAGATGAGTGAGATAATGGCCTGACTCCTGCCTGCTGCGCAGCCTGCTCACGTCATCGGATATTCTGGAGACTCCTCTGCTTTATTAACAAGCTGTGATTATCAGTGAGACTGCAAACAGCGCTGTCCCTCTGTTCTACCCCCAGTCCTGCAGATCTCCTGGGTTTAGAGAGATGTTTCCTAGGTGGAGTGACTTTCTCTCTTCCCTCCCTTGTGGGTCCTGTTGATGGATGCTGGTCAGGCTCTTTCCATGTTGGGTAAGGGACACAGGGCACTCAGATCTTCCTGCCTGGCCCCCCGTGAGAATTACTTAGGTTTTCCCACGG
Source organism: Cebus imitator (assembly GCF_001604975.1). Lineage (NCBI taxonomy): Eukaryota > Metazoa > Chordata > Mammalia > Primates > Cebidae > Cebus > Cebus imitator. The sequence goes on along the minus strand of NW_016107638.1, from coordinate 250,367 downwards.
CTTGTCCCAGGATGCAGGCCACGGCTGCCATGCTTTGTGTGAGGCTGCGCCCCAAGCATGGAGGTGACTGGAGAAGGTGGGAGAGTAGAGTCAGATGAGGCTGGTGGCCTCCCTGTCCCGGGCTGATGGAGTACAGTGCGGGGGCTGGAGCTCACGCAGCCATCTTGGAACATGGGGAGGATCAAATATTGAGGACGCCAGGGAAGCAAGATCGAGGAGTCCCCCTCCCTTACGGAGACGAATGATGACACCAGCTCTGGACCACACTTCTCTATACTGTTTTGTGTGAGAGAAGCCCACTCCTGTCTTGTCAAAACTCCTGTGTTTGTGATTGTCAGTGGCTCACAGCTGATCTCACTTTAACCAACATGGCCGTGCATTTCCTGACTCTCTGTGTGGTGCTGCCACTGGAGAAAGCAGCTTTCCTCCTGGCTGTGGCTCAGCCCCGACCTTAGAGTGCTAGTTAAATGGCAGTTGCTGATTCCTAGGTCTGGGCCGGGGCCTAGGATTCTGCATTTCTGGCAGGCTCCCAGTGGATTCTGTGCTGACATGCCTGGAGTAGCAGGGGCTTAGAGCTCACCTGCCTTCTGGGGTCCCAGCCCAGGCATCTCACCTTCCCCACCTATGACAGTTTCTGTTCAGCCCCACCTGCAAGACAGCCTTCAGAGAAAAGCAATCAGGAAACAGGAACCTGATGTGGGTGTTCCTGGCAGAGAGTGAGGGCTCTGCAAAGTTGTGAGTCCTGGAAGCCACGCCATTACTCTTCGGCTGCAAGTGACAGTTAATGTATTACCTTTCCTCACCTGGCTGCCCCTGTGAGTTTCATTCCATAGAAGGAGACTGTGGCACCATTGTGATATCAGAGGCCTGGGGAAGATCCAGAGGATGAGTTAATTGTTTCCATTCATGCTCCTCTGAGTCTGTGAAGTAGGCTTTATCAGCCATTTGCTGGGTTTTAAGGTTGGCTTGCTTCCCTTTCACCTTCTGAAGGCTGATTAGAAATTGGAGGCTGCGACCCGGGAACCCTGATTGTACCTGAGGATGCCAAGCACTCTTCAAGACAGCGTGTCTGCTTGCAATCATCAGCGATCACCCTCCCACATCTCCTCCCATCTTCCCTTTGGCTCCTACACAGACTCTTGTTGTAAATGCTGACGGGGAAGCTGCAGTGCTGGGCTGGAGGGCCAGGCTTGGAGGCCCTGTCAACTCAGTTTCTCTTTGGGCCCGATAATCCTCAGTGTCCTCCTTTAGGACAGCCCGGCAAGGAGCCAGCCTGGAAATCACTGGTTCTCGTGATGAACCCTCAGATCTGCCACTTGTTCTCGTGAAGTCTCCCCTGATTACTTAAAGATTTCTGCTGCTTCCTGAATGAAACATTTCCATTCATCACTTTTTTTGAACAGCGAATCCAATTTTGACCTTATTCCAGGAAATCATCTATTTATTGGTGTGCATTTATTAATTTTTAAAGAGCATTTTCTTGAGCAACTACTAGAAAAATATTTCGTGGGTATTAGACTTCAGGTATACATATTTACTTATATTCATTTCCAACTCTCGATTGCCATCAGTCTACACAATCAGGACTGCTGGGGCTTTTCCTCTTGCGGTAGTATTATCAGTACGAATAGTGTCTTACACATCCATTCCGAGGTACCCACATGCCAATGGCTGTGTTTGGAAGCTTAGAAGCAATGTTTTATTATGGAAAATACGTCAACGATTGATAACCAAAAGGAAGGAAAAGAACCACCTATAATTGTGCCACTGAGAAAACTGTGGGGAATACTTCATGGCTTTTCAGGTTCTGTGCATGTGAGAGCTTGTGTATACACCTACACATTTGTGCACTGTCTTCATGAAAATGGATTCATACTATAACTGTCTTCAGCTTTAGTAAGGCATCATTAAGAAAGCGGAATTATATCTATTTAAGGTATGCAACTTGGTGTTTTGTCTACCTTGTGACATGATCATCACAATCAAGGTAATTAGCATATCCATCACCTCACATAGTTACCATGGTCTTTCCTTCTTGCTCCTTCCTTCCCTCCCCTCCTTTTTTTGGTGAGAATACCTAAGATCTATCCTTTTAGAAAATTTCAAGTATACGATACAGAAACTGTTAACTGAAGTCACCAGAGAAGTTCTCTCCAAAATTAAAAACAGAACTGCCATCTGCTTCAGCTTCTCACTTCTGGGTTTACATCCACAGGAAACGGATCTGGGTCTGGAAGAGATCTGCGCTCCCATGTTCACAGCAGTCAAGATACAGAACCAACGTGCATGTCCTTCCCAGGATGGGTGGGTAAATATAAAATATCTCTATCTCTGTCTCTCTGTCTATCTAGACACACACACACTGGAATATTACAGAGCCCTAAAAGAAGGAAGCCCTGCCATTCATGACAACATGGACGAAGCTGGGGACGTTTTGTTAAGTGAGAGAAGCCAAACACAGAAAGACAGTTACCTCATGTGGAATAAAAAATAGTCAGAACCACAGAAGCTGAGAGTATAATGGTGGTTACCAGGTGCTGAGGGGTGGAGGAAATGGGGGGATGGGGTTAAAGGGTACAAAATATTGGGCTTTTTTCTTAACAATATAATGTATCAGTAGAGTCTAACTTTATTTTTAATGGCATTGAACTTTCTTCTCTAGCGTGAGTTGTCCTCTGGTTGAACTTCAGAGTCATCTGAGGAGCCTTGAAGAGCACACCCAGACCCTGAGCTCTCCCAGGAGGCTGATCGAGGCAGGCTGATGTGGCAATGAATAGCATCTTTTATGGATGCCTGAGTCCCGTTTATCCAAGGCATGTGATTGGAAATGGGTATGTTCACCTTTATAGGTGAGAGGTATCTATGAATATTTTACGTACTTACAAAGGCAGTTATACTCCATAGGTATCTGTAGAGTATAATTGCCTTTATAAGTACATAAAATATTTATAGATCTGTCTTTGTATACGTCAGGTATTATGGATACATTCTGAAAACTGGATCAGTGGGCCAAAGAAACTTTATCATATCTGATGCAAACTGTCACTCTGTCACTGACACTCCAGAAAGGAGAGCAGTGAGCACTGCACAGTAGGGAGTGGCAATGCCCATCTGCCCACAGCTTAGCCAGCACTGGGTGTCAATGTTTTCACTATCTTCCAGTTTTATAGGTTCAGTCATTGAGTAGGTCTGTTTTGCTTAACCACTCCGGGCCATGTTCATTCAAGTGATAGGGCCTCTGTGGGGACTCCAGACAGACATAGCCCCTGATTCTGTGCTGCTCACAGTTTAGTGAGAGATGGGCTTGAATCCAATAGCCACAAACAGTCATGTGAAGGAAGCTGGGACAGCTATGAGACTCATGGTGCTGTGGGAATCTGTGGTGCAATGTGACCCAGTCGAGGACGTCAGCGTGGGCTTCCCTCAGGAGCTGACGCTCACTGCGCTCTGAAGAGGGAGTGTCTGAGGGAGCAGCTGGTCTGCAGGAGGGAGAGCACATGGGAATGTCCACAGTGGCTGCAGTTCATCAAAGGTACATTTAAATAGGTGAACTGCACTGTAAGTAAATCATGCCTTGGTAAAGTGGGGCCCATGGTACCCCTCACCTCCCAATGCTCCAGCAGCTGGCCTGCCTCTCGGAGAGTAGAGCCTGCCTCCTGGGAGTGGCCTACAGGGCCATGTGGTCTGGTTCCCATTTTCTCTTGGCCTCAGCTCTATCTTTCTCTGCATTTATTCTGCTCTGCACACAGTCTGAACTCATAGTTCCATACTCTCCAGGCAGGCTCCTGCTTCACGGCCTTTGCACATGCTCTTTTCAAAAACATCCATTCCTAAACTGCTGTGTTCATGAGGTCAGGGCCAGCTTCATGGGCATACACTCAGAGCCCGTGCTTGGTTTAATGCTCTGTTCTTACTAACAATTATTCATTTTTGAAGAAAATGCATTTTTTTCATTCATTTTGGATGAGGTGCCCTGCATTTTCATTTTGCACTGGGCCCTGTCAGTAAAAACTACACAGCAAGGCTTAGGAGACCTTCCCAGGGTGGCAGCACTTCATGTGTGTTGCCACACATTGTTGCTGGGAGAATTAAGTGCCGTCCATCTGACTTCCTTGGCAGAGGACACCTGGAGTTGGAACCTGGTTTCTCCTGGACTCCGACCTATGCGGTTTTCCTTTTTGCTGCTTCTGTCTGTATCCTTTCATGAAAGGAAGTCATAACTAAGAGCATAACCGCTTCTCTGAGTCCTGTGAGTCCTCCTAGTGAACCAGTAAACCTGAGGGTGGCCTTGGGGATTCCAACACACGAACTTCGCTGCACACTTCACCAAAACTTGTTGGAGGCAGGGGCGCCATTGAGCCATGGGGCATCAATGGGGAGGGACCCACAAACTCACGAAGCCTTCTTCCTTCCTCTTCTCTCTATATGTCATTGTGATTCTAACAACAATTTTTTTTTTCCTGTGAAAATCAACCTACAGAACTTGGCATTTCCTGGCCTACCCGCCAACACCATTGCAGAGAGGCCCGTGGCTCTGGTCAGAAACTGCTGGTCAGAAATTCTGATGGGGGCTCCTGGGGTCTTGTGCCCTCCTCTGCAGGGGACATACTTGATGAGCACTATTATTGTCAAAATATGTAAACATACTCTCCACAGATGCTTTCCAGCTGGGGGCAGGATTCCTGCTACATTCAACCTAAACTACTGTATGGTCCTAGAAAGGGGATAAGAGTGGAATGGCTCTGCTGTGGTTTGAATGTGTCCCCCATGTTGGAAACTTAATCCCAAAAGCAACAGTGCTAAAAGGTAGGGTGTAGTGAGGGGTGATTAGGCCCTGAGGGCAGAGTATGTGACAATGCCATTATTGCGGGAATGGGTTCCTTATTAAAGGGGGAGTTTGGTCCCCCTTTGCTCTCTCACCTTCTCTTTGTCCTTCCATGTGATGCCTTCTGCCATGTTCTGATGCAGCAAGAAGGCCCTTGCCAGATGCCAGCACCTTGATCTTAAACTTGCCAGCCTTTAGAAATATGAGAAGTTAATTTGTTCTTTATAAATTACCCAATCTGGAGTTTTCTGTTTTAGCAGTACAAAATAGATGACTAAGACAAACTTCTGCATGCACAAGAGAGAGTAAACCTGGAGGGCTGGGTGACCGCCCAGTGGACACACAAACATACAGGCCTGTCACCCACGCAGGGTGTGACCTCAGGGCTCTGTGTTCCCCATCCCTGGAGGCTGGGTTATTGATCACTGTTTGTTCACTTTCTTTCCGACAGCATTGTCAAAGTCGGTGTGGTCCCCATGGCAGCAGAATGCACAGGACTGAGCCTGAGCCCTTACTCCTCTTAAGGTTCCTCACGCAGGGGTACAGTGGGTAGGGGGTGAGGGAGAGGGATTCTATTTGGAAGAAATAGAAAATAATTTAAGGCAATGTAATGGTCCTCAGGTTTGCATCTCCAAACTCACTGAGACAAAAGCATCAGGATAGCATTTCTGGAGAAACTTCTGGTTTCCTGCTGAGCCGTGGTCTTTCCCTAGTGGCATCTGCCTTTTCCAAATATGTCTGTCCCTTGCAGAGCTCTTAACTGGGACATCATGAGGGACTTGATCACAGCTCTTAGGGGCTGATAGGTGGCACCAAGGATAGGAGCCCACCCTCTCCCTTTCCCAAAGGCGAGGGAGGCTGTAAGCTATTCTGGTAAGGTGGCTGGGCATGGTCTTGGGAGTCAGCTGTCAGATGTGAATATCCATTGACACTGACAAGCTGTGTGACCTTCATGGAAACACCAGGCTTTGTGATCTCAATTACTTAGCTGCCTGGTTCAAAAATCTCAGCTTAAATGTTGCTTCCTCAGGACTTCTATCCTGACTCTCACTGCTTTAAGTTCTCAGGCTCCTGTGTTTTCCCTTTTAATGCCTTTTAGTTTAACTTTGTGGTAGGATTTCTCAGTCCTTCTCTGTGTTCCTCTCTAGACTGAAAGCTCCTTGAAGGCGGGGGCTGTCTCTGTCTTGCAAAGTTTTATGCCATCAGTAACACACAGAGACTGGCTTGTGGTAGGAAATCAGAAAATGCATGCTGAATGACATGTGACAAAGCTCCATCACGGTCCCTGGTGGACACATGGGATGAGTTTTACATACCATGAGACTTAGAAAAGGAGCTCTATCAATCACATAATTATCCTCAGAGAATATGTGCCCCTTTTCCTTTTAAATACATTTGTGCATAATGAGCTTTTAATTACAACTAAGGCGGGTATCACTCTACATTAAGATCACGCATAAGAAACGAGGAGATGGAGACAGTGCTGAAAGGGTCTGGGTGTTTATAACGCAGAGTAATTGCAACGCTGTACCATGAAATGCATTTTGTTCTTCAAAACTGAATTTGAGTTTGATGTCTTCTGAGAGCCTTAATGCATTTTTAATTCACACAGAGCCTCCCGTCTCTATGCCCAACTGAGTGTACTAGGGACAGGTGACATTCTGGGAGGGGAGGTGGAGGTAAGCTTGGGCAGAGATGTTGTCATAAAAATGTCCAGTTCCCATGTCCATCCCATGGTGGACATCAGTGGGGGCATCTGAAGTCTGGGTGCAAAGGGGGAGGGGTGCCAGTCCTATCACAGCTGAGTTGTGACAGGGAGTTTGCAGAAGGGCCTTTCACTTCCCAGGTAGCCCGAGTCCAAGGCTGTGCTGCTCCCAAAGGGCACAGTCTCTCCCAGGACCAGGTCATGGTCATTGTTCCTGCAGGCCCAGGTGTTGCAGCAGACCTGGGCTCTGGCCAATTCAGATAAAATGGGTTGAGTGAAAGGATGGAGATCCTATATTTACTCATTTATCCTCACAATCAGGTGAGGAGGTAGGTTCAGTTATCCCTATTTTATAGATAAAGAACTTGGCCAGGGTTACATCACTAGTAAATGCCAACATCCACATGCCAAAACCTTCATATGTATCTGCGTCAAGCCAAACATGAAAAGACAGAAACATTTTGAAATTTTATGTATTTCCACCTGAACCTGAGACTTTTGCCCTGTTCTGATGCCCCGTACATGTCATATGAAGGAGAGACGGAAGTGAGCTTAGATCATAATGGCCTCACGGGCAAACATCTGTGAACAGCATCTTTACCCCATCGTGGTAGGGGTTCCCCTAGGGACCTGGTGGATAACACCACCTCCCAGGTACAGCTTCCTCCCTCGGCCCACCTTGGCAAGTGCTGGGGGACTTACGAGAGCTAAAGGAGAGTGTGCCCAAGTCACTTGAAGGGCAAGGATTTGAAACCGTTCTCAGGATGGAATGTTCAAGTGCGGCATCACTTTCCACTGTTTCGTTACAAAATTCCTAAGGGTGCTCAGCCTCCCTCTCTTTGCAGCATTAGGAATGGGTGCAGTGAACTAGTGTCACCTAACACCAGCTCCACTGTGATTCCCAGAGTTGCCTGGGGCCTCCTAGGATCTGAGGGGGTCTCTCCAGTCTCAGCCCAGCAATTTTAACATCCCAATGAAACCCTGCTTCCAATGAGAGGCGGGGTGCTTGGACAGGCCTTGGCAGTAGGACGTGGCCGGGAAGATTTATGAAGCGAGTCAAACAGTAGTGTCTGCATAAGCTCTTTTTTTTAAAATCTACGAAATAAAGGCTTACCTGCAAAGTATTTACTGCACCAGTGGTGCTGAAAAAGCAAATGAATGCTTGCAAGTTACCTTAAACATCCTGATGCTCTTTCCTGTGGATGATCTAATGATAATGAGTTAGAATTGTGATGTGCTGTAGCAAGGAGGGGTCAGCCCAACGCAGGAACACAGCCATCTCTTTTTTAGGACCAAGCAAGGAAGTCAGGCCAACTATCCTTCCTGCCTTCTGCCCTGGCTTCCAAACAGGCTGCATTTCCCAGAGCATCCAACATTCAGGACAGAAGTAATATTGGGTCCATATCTGCACCTTCTTCAATCTTAACCTCTGAGCCTGGGGTCAGAATCAGCCATGCACGGTTCTGGGTATGCTGCCTGTGCCTGTGAATCTGTGTTACCTGTGTAGGTCCCACATGGGTGAGGCTTTGCATGTCACCTTGGTGTGACACGTGCTACTGTGTTCCCAGTGAGCGTGGTCTCTGGGTTTCCCGTGTGCTGCTGTCCGGAGGTTATCTCTGTATGTGTGGCCTGTGTGCTACACTTACGCTCTGGTATGTGACCTGCATGTCTCCTGATCATATGCGCCCTTGATGCTGAGTGTGGGTCCTGCGTGTGTGTTATCTCTATGAGTGTACACCTTGCTGCATTTCTTTAAGGGCTATGTGTATATTAACTGCATGTCATCTACATTCAACCTACACCTTCCCTCACCGGGGGACTGAATGGGTGGCTCACATGCTATTACAGTGCAGGCTGCTTGCGTGTGCTGTATTTCCTGTGTCTGTGGTCCCTCCACCTTACCTGAGTGAGTCACCATCGCGTGCCTCTTGTGCCTGTCATCTGTTTGCTGGTGATCATTTAGCGTTGCCACGTGAGTTCTGTATTTTGCCTGCTGTGTGGTGTGGGCGTTCGGCTATAGGCTGCTTCTGAGTGTTTGCCAGTGAACAGTCTGTGCGCCATCTCCTGCTACCTGTGGCTGCTGCTGTGCAGGAAACATTCCGCACACTCAGGTATGTGTGCCGCTCGTGGAGGAGTCTGCTGATTCCCTCCTTGTGTGACCTGCACGGCACTCTGTGTGACGCCGTGTGTATCCGCATCACCCATGCGGTGCCACCTGCACCTGTACTTCTGTGTGTCACACACGCATGCTACTGATATGATTACTACCCATGTGCTACATGTGGACACTGCCAGTGTCACCCAGGCGTGGGGCCTCGCAGATACTCACACGCTTTCCCCCGCAGACTGACCCTTCCCTCTACTGTGGCGCGAGGGCCGGGCCGAGATGGAGGCCGGCAGGACACTCCGAGGAACTCCGGGTCCTCAAGCTGCTTCTGACAGGGCCCTCCGGGTCACCGGCAGAGCGGGCCGCTGTCCGCACCGGGACCGCATCTCCTCACTTGTCCCTGGGCCCCTCCTTCCTCTGGTAGGGACCCTCAGGACCGAGCCAGAGCCTCCGACCAGGGGACGGCCAGAGGCCCAGCTCGGGTGGCCCTGCTGCTGCCCGGGTGCCAAGCGCCGTGGCTCCTCTGCAGAGGGGCGGCCCCCTCCGGCCTGACCCCGTCCCTCTGTCCTGTACAGGCAGATGCGGGGACAGCGGGCTCTGAGGGCCCGGGGATGGCGCCCAGGCGGGTCGGCCCGGCGCCACCACCCGCCATGCTGCCCTGAGGCCTCTGGCGCTCCCAATGCCCGTGCCCTCCGGGTTCTTTTCGCAGCAGGGAAACTGAGGCCACAGGCCCAGGCCAGGACCGCGCAGCGAGGAGGGGGCGTGATCCAGGTTCCGGTTCCGGATTCTCTCCGCTCTGTGTGGATGAGGACCGCTTGGGCTAGGAAGCCCGGAAGTCACGGAAATGCTCGAAGAGCTCAAGGAAGTAAAAGCGTGGAGGGGACTTGGCCCTGGAAACGCTGCAGCACAGGCGTGGCTGCAGGCTCGGCTGGATCCAGGGGCCAGGGATCCTTTTTGCTATCTCAAACCTGAGTCTTCAGCGGCTTTGGCCCTGCTGGTGCCCCGGTCAGCGACCTCTACGCATCCGGTTCCCCCTACAAAGGGATAAGATGGCGGCAGGGGCTCCCTGGCTTCCTCTCAGCTCGTAGCTCTCCCACCAGTCACTGAGGCAAGTCCTGGCCATAATCTGATTGGACTGGAGGAGCCATGTGACCAGGCCTGTACCAATCATAGGGGAAGGGCCCAGCCACGTGACACTCACTCTGATTGGACTTGCTCAGGCCATGTGACCAGCCTTGCACCAATCACAGAGCCAGGGAACCGGGAATTCCACCCGCACCTGGGCCACAGGCTCCTCCGCAGACCAGGAGCACGTGCAGCGGTCCCAGGGTCTTAGCTGTGGGTGGGTGGGCTCCTGAATGAAACTTGGGTGGTCCTGAAAGGAGGGGGTGATGCCCTCGGTAGATCTGGAGCCTGTGCCCTGAGGCCCCACGCTGGGAACTGGGGACGAGGGTCTTGGCCGCCTCAGGCCCTCCAGACACTTCGTTCAGGCCGCCGGGACGGTCCTGGTGGGGCTCGGCGGCCCTCGTCCTGCGCCTCCTCGGGGCCCGCGGGTCCCCAGCTCCCCCAGCCCTGCTGCAGGCCGCACCTCTCCAGACGGTGCTGTCCGGAGTGGGCATTCGGCCCCAGCGCATCCGCGCCAGGACCCGGGCTCTGTGGCCACTGCGCGCAGAACACGCCTAGCTTCGGAGGTCTGGGAGTTCCAAATGGATTTTGAATTTTTATTCTGATTGTCTGATTCATGAACTCGGAAGGTGACGTCACGCCGAGACGTTCCAAAGTATCAGTGAAATGCAGATATGCACGTGTGCACCGGCGGGAGGCTCCAGGCTGGGATTTCCGCTGGATCTGGGAATGAGAAATGCAACCTAAAGACACCCGGAGCTCCTGAATCACGCGGGGAAAGTGACGAGAGACTCTCTGGTGGGAACATCTAGAAACAAGACCTAAGATGGGGCAACAACAACCCCACAGCTGTGTCCAGATGCGGGGAGCACTCGACCATGCTAAGTCTGTCCCACGGTGGAGAAGGGCCCAGACCCCAGAGTCCTGCGATCCACCCTTCAAGTGACTTGGGCGTGCACTCATGAGTCCCCCAGTAGGTGGGGGTTGTGGGGGGAATTCACGTCAGCAATTAGCCCCTTACTTTGGTCTGTGAGGTCCTACGTGCTCCTCCGTCTCCATCTCCTCAGCAACATACCCTTGACTTTGTTCCACCCCCAATCTGCCCTGCCTCTGTGATGATCTTCCTTCTTCTTTACTTCAGAGCCTTGCACTTGCTTTTCCTTCTGCTTGGAAAGCTCTTCCCACAGCCAGCTGGGTGTCAGCTCCTTCCCATCATTCCAGGGAGTGAGTTACATCTCCAGAGACGCCCCTCTGGGACCCCCTCTTTCAAGCTTACCCAACTCTGCATCGTTTCGCCCCATTTGTTCCCTTCATAGCTGGCATCACCGTCTCGATGAGGGCTGAGCCCATGTCTGTCTTGCTCACTGCTGCGTCTTCAGGATGGAGAGGCTACCAGCACACAGTGGGTGGTAAATAAACATTTGTTTGACTCCATGAACATCTATCATGCATGGTGACAGCCCATTAGGGGAAGATACTGGCTCAGAGGAAGATGCCCAAAGTCCCCTGGAGAAGTAGAGGAAGCCTTCATAGAGGAGGGGGCTCTCCGTGAGCCAGATTCACCAGGCTGATGGGGGAGAGGACATTCCAGGGGTGGAAACCAGTGGGGCCGAGGCTCAAGGAGTGCACATGGTGGGGTGAAAGGGAAGGGGAGTGGGGGAAATGGGAGGTGGAGGAGGGCAGGGCAGCAGGTGGGGCCTGAGAGGAGGCGGGGAAGGCCCTCCATCCCCCGGAGACTCTTCCACCCCTAGGCCAGATCCTCTGAGGGAGGGGGAAAAATGATGGTCATCAAGAGCAGATTTAATCTGGAGGCCCGCAGGAGGCACTGGGCTGGATTGGTAAATAAGAAATTTCCCAGAGCAAAGACTTCACTCTGGAGGACCAGGTGCTGGGCAGGTCCTCAGGTGTTTGCTTAACATGATCAGTGTTAACATTTGAATTAGCAGCTTATGCTTAAAATGGAGAGGTTTTGTTTGTCATCCAGATATCTGTTTTCTTGAACAGTCAGGACTGTGGTTACCTCAGGCCCCATTCTCACATGGCAGCCATGGCTGGGCAGTGGCCATCCCCTCCTGGGGGCACGCTCTCACCAGCTCATCCAGCCTGCCTACTCCATTTGTCCTGCAGCCATGTGCCCGAGGGTGTTCTGAAGATTCCAGCTTTGCATCATCTCATATTCACTGAATGGATCTTTGGAAACTGTGATACTGTTTTTGACCTTGAGAAAGTTTGATTTTCATGTTGCATGAGATGGACAGACAAGCGGCTCAGCATATCACAGGACAACATCTGTGGAGGGAAACAGTGGGGAGAACCTGGATGGTGTGGTCGGCAGAATTATGGCCCCCAAATACGTCCATACCTAAATCTGTGGGATGTATAAATATGTGACTTCACATGGGAAAAAGGGCTTTGCAGATGTGACTAAACGTATGGACCTTGAGACAGGGAGAGTATCTTGGGTTGTCCAGGTAAGCCCAGTGTCATCACGTGAGTCCCTACAATAGGATGACCTTTCCCAGCTGGGTCAGAGAGAGGAGCCAGAGGAGGAAAGATTCAAAGCTTAAAAGAGTCTCACCCTGTTATTGGCTTGGAAGACAGAGAAAGCTGCTAAGCCATGCACATGGCCCCCAGAAGTTGGGAGAGCCCTGAGCGGATAGGCAGAGAGAAAACAGGGGTCTCAGTCTGATAACCACAAGGAACTGAATTCTGCCAGCAACCTGAGTGCACCAGCCAATGATCCTCCCCTGGGGTCTCCAGAAAGGAACGCAGCCTGCGGACACCTTGATGTCAGTCCAGTGAGGTCCACGTCTGACTTCTGACCTACGGAACTGCAAGAAAATAGATTTGTGTTTTCAAGCCTCAGAGTTTGTGGTGATTGGTTAGGGCAGCGGCGGGAATGGAATACACTTGGCTATGGTTCTGGGAGTAAAGGAGAGCGGACCTTCAGCGTGCAGAGACTGGAAGGCTGCCCCACCTGAGGCAGGTGTGGACGTGCAAGCTACTGGGTGGGGAGAGCTGACCTTAGGATGGAGAATAGAAACAACTGTGGTCAGAAGGGTGCATCCAGCTGTCCAGGAGAGAACGTTGGCAGTGTTCACCGGTATCCTGAAAGGTAGAACGGTGAGTCAGCCCCAAACCACCTCCACTGTGAACTGGCATCCTGAGAGCTGATGACCCACTTAGCAGAGTGCTGACACTGCCATTTGCTTAGCAGGCTTGGCAAAGGATCAGCAGAACGACGTCCTAGCAATGCTGGGGCAGAGAGACAGGTTTGGAAGGTGTGTGATCTGCTGAGGTGTTTTTCTTTTCTATTGAGAACGTCGTGTTTGTGCTCTTTGTGTCCTAACTGTGAAATGATACATCAAAATATTGATTTTGTTAAGAAACTCCTCTTTGCTTGCTGTAATCTTCTGATATTTTTCAAAGGTTCTCAGGGAGGGGTCATTTTTTCTTTCACTGGCAGGCCTGAATCACATGCCACTACTTATAGAGCGGTTGGGCAATTTCTCTCAGCTTCTCTGATCCAGTTGCACCAGCTCTGGTATGGATCCCAGAACGTTGTCTGTGACCTGCGGCTGTGAGGACTTCCTGAAAAGAGACCACATTGAGTTCTTAGGATGATGTTGAGCAGGAGTCTGTTCCCATGACAAGGATCTGGCTGAATGGTGCTAGGAACCTGGTCCCCCTTCCACACTTCCCTGATATGCCTTCTTTTACTTGATCTTTACTGAGTGTGGATTGTGGTCCAGGGCCTCCCCTGGATGCTGGGTGTGAGCATCAGTGGGAAGACCAAGCCTGTAAACCAACTCATATGTCAGAGATTTGGGGAGCAGAGACGGTGGGATGGCAGCAGGCTGGAATCTGCGCTTTCTCTATACCACGACGGGGGTAATTTTCACTTCACTCCTAATATTTTAAACATTCTGGATTTCCAGAAAACTTACACTTTTTCACCAATGGGATGAACTTCAGCTGTGTCCTGTTGTAGCAAGATCTATCCCTGCTAGCTCCCTGCATCTAAGAAGCATTAGCAGGTGAAGCTGCAGCCCTTACCTGAAGGCTGGAGAGTATCATCTATCCTGAGAAATCCGGGGTTGTAGAGAGCAGAGCGGCTGGATGGCGAGCGGCGGGGGAGGAAGTGTGAGGTCTGCCTGGACGTGGGCGAAGGGGATGCGTCCAGCCGAAGGATTTTCTTGAGGGATGTTCTGTTGTTGTGGAGGTTATTTAAATATGCTTTAGATGAATGAGTATTACAAAGAGACAGAAGAGGGACCACTTTCAATAATGGATACAACTTAGAGATAGACACAAACAGGAAACAGAAGATGAACAACAACCAAATGCACATTCCTGACAAGTGTACACGGAGCATTCTCCAGGATCGTCACGAAGCAAGTCTCGCTACGTTTAAAAAGATTGAAATTATACGAACTCTCTCCTCTGACCACTGTGGAATGAAGCTAGAAATCAATATTAGAATAAAAGCTGGAATTATTTATTTTTCTTTTCTTTTCTTTTCTTTTTTTTTTTTTTTTTTTGAGACAGAGTTTTACTCTGTCACCCAGGCTAGAGTGCAGTGGCACAATCTTGGCTCACGGCAACCTTCACCTCCTGGATTAAAACAATTCTCCTGCCTCAGCCTCCCGAGTAGCTGGGATTACAAGCACCTGCCACCACACCTGGCTAATTTTGTATTTTTAGTGGAGATGGGGTTTCACCATGTTGGCCAGGCTGATCTTGAACTCCTGACCTCATGTGATCCACCCCTCTCGGCCTCCCGAAGTGCTGGGATTACAAGTGTGAACCACCGCACTTGGCCTGGTATTTCAAAAATATGTGGAAACTAAACAATGCTCCCAAACAACCAGTAGACCAAATAAGAAATCAAAAGAGTACTTAGCAGATACTTTGAGAGAAATAAAAATAAAAAGACAACATACCAAAACTTACAAAACGCAGTGAAAGCAGTACTTACACATAGATCTATAGCAGTAAATGTCAACATTACAAAAGAAAGATGTCAAACCAGTAATGGAATTTTACACCTTAAGAAACTAGAGACAAAATAGCAATGTAAACCTAAAACCTAAAAGCAGAAGGAAGTAATTAATAAAGATTACAGCAGAGATAAACAAAATAGAGAATAGGGAAAAACAATAGAATTAATAGCATCAAAAGTTGGTTTTCTAAAAATATCAAGCTGGGCACAGTAGCTCATGTTTGTAATCCCAGCACTTTGGGAGGCCGAAGAGGGCAGATCACTTGAATTCAGAGTTCGAGACCGGCCTGGCCAACATGATGAAATCCTCTCTCTACTAAAAATACAAAAATTTGCTGGGCACGGCGGCACACATCTCTAATCCCAGCTACTCGGGAGGCTGAGGCAGGAGAATCGCTTGAACCCGGGAGGCGGAAGTTGCAGTGAGCTGAGATCACGCCACTGCACGCCAGCCCAGACAACAGAGTGAGATACTGTGTCTCAAAAAAAAAAAAAAAAAAATTGTTAAAATTTTAGCTAGACTAAAAATGTCCAAAATCATAAATAGTCACAGATAGTCATAAATAAATCATAAATGTGGGGCCATGATTACTGTTGTTACAGAAATAAAAATGATTATGAGAGGATAAACAATTGTATGCCAAAACATTTAGATAGCCAAGACAAAATGGATAATTTCTTAGAAACACACAAATTACCATAACTGACTGAAGAAGAAGTAGAAAGTCTGAGCAGATCTGTAACTAGGAAAGAGATTGAATCAGTAAACAAAAACCTTCCAGTATTGAAAAGCTCACAACCAAATAGCTTTACTAAATTCTACCAAATATTTAAAGAATTAACACCAACTCTCTTCTCAAACTCTTCCAAAAATAAATAAATAAATGAGGGCAACACTTCCAAACTTATTTTATGAGGCCAATATTATCTGATACCAAATCTAGAGAAACATATCAGAAGGAAAGAAAACTGCAGACAAATATCTCTTATGAATATAGAAAAAACATTTTTGTTAAAAATGTTTTACAAAATATGAGCGAACCAAATCCAAAAGCATAGTAAAAGCATAGCATACCATGACCAAGTGTGATTTATCCCAAGAATGCAAGCATGAATCAACACAAGAAAATCAGTCAATGTAATATGCCATGTTAATAGAATGTGGGGGGGAAGCCATATGATCATTTACGAAAACTACATGATCAGGAAAGGCATTTGACAAAATCCAACATTCCTTCATCATAAAAACATTCAGTAAACTAGGAGTAGAAGGGAATATCCTCAGCATAATAAACATATTTATGAAAAATCCACAGCAAGCAATATGCATAATAGCGAAAGACTAAAAACTTTCTTCTAAGATCAGGAGCAAAACAGCTAAGCTCATTTTCATCACTGCTGCTTAATATTATACTGGAAGTTATGATCAGAGCAATTAGACAAGAAGAAAGAGATAAATGGTATTCAGATTGGAATCGAAGTCAGAATATCTCTATTCACAGATGACATGATCCTATATATTTTTAGAATCTCAAAAAAATACACACACACACAATTAGGGCCAACAAATGAATTCAGCAAAGCTGCAAGATACAACAACATGCAAAAAACAGTTGTAATGGTAGACACTGGTAAAGAACAATCAAAAAATTAATAAAACAATTCCATTAATAATAATATCTAAAGGAATAAAATGCATAGGAATAAATTTAACCAATAAAGTGAAAGACTTACACACTGAAATCCAGAAGACTTTCCTGAAAAAATTAAGACCTGAATAAATGGGATGACATAGTGTGCTTATAGATTGGATGTCTTAATATTGCTAAAATGACAACACTACCCCCACAGTCCACAGATTTAATGTAATTTCTACCAAAATCCCAATTTCTTTTTGCCGAAATAGGAGAATTTTTCTAAAATTTGTATGGAATCTCAAGAGACCCTAAATAGTCAAAACAATCTTGAAAAAGAAGAACAAAGTTTAAGGTTTTGCACTTCCTGATTTCAAAAATTGTTACAAAGTTGCAGAAATCAAAACATGGTGATACTAGCATAAAGACAGACATACAGACTAATTGACTAGAATAAAGATCCCCCAAATAAACCCCCACATATAAGGTAAAATGATTTCTGACAAATGCGCCAAGACCACTCAGTGGAGAAAGCATAGTCTCTTCAACAAATGATGCTGGGAAAACTGAATTATCACATGCAAAAAATAAACTTGCACCCTTACCTCACACCATATGCAATAATGAACTCAAAATGGACCGGCAGCCTGAGCATAAGGGCAAAAGAATGTGAAACTTTTAGAAGAAAACATAGTGGCAAATCTTCCTAAACTTGAATTTGGCAGTGGATTCTTACATGTGATACCAAAAGAACAAGCAGCAAAAGGAAGAAAATAATAAATTGAACTTTGTAAAAATTAAAATCTTGAGAAGCTGTGAAACAAGACGTTGGGTAGAACTCTCTAGGGATAATTTCTCCACAGAAACATCAATTTGAAGAAGTGTTTACACACAAAGAAAATTTTCACAAGATCTCAGGAAACAGGTGAGAAGTCACAGTACATTGTTTTAGCATAATAATAAGAAAACATGTAGTGAAGCGGGTAGAAAGGACAGTTTTACATTATCCACATCACTCCTTCCACAGCCCCAGGGAGAACAGTATAGAAGGAGACATGGTCCACTTGGGGGAAGGAGAAGGAAGTAAGCATAGAACTTCACCTTGCAACACAGTAATGCCCCTGCCACAGTGAAACCCAGCACTGGGCACAACCCTTTGGTCTCTGACACCCGGCTGGTACCCACAGAGGGAAACTCTTGACCTATTCTGGTACCGTCTGGTGCCAAACAGGAGCCTCTGGTCCCAGTGAGATGTACTCATGTTCTAGCCCACATCATTGCTGGTTGACTACAATGGACTTGGGCTCTGAGTAAATCTCAGTGACAGGTAGACTATAGCACCTATGGGCCTTAGACATACCCCAGTGCTGTGCTGATCTTGGCAGCTGTGGGCTTTGTATGTAACTGTACTTTGTCAGCCTCAGTGGCCATGGAATTGCTCATGTCACCCCTTTTCCAGGCAGTGCAGTGTAGTGCAGAGAGAGTACTCACTTTTGGGAGAAGTGTGGGGCTCGGTCTTGGAACTTAATACTAAGACTATCACGGTAAAACTCAGCACTGGGCAGAGCCTTATGGCCCCTGATACCAGGTTGGTACCAATAGGCAGATTCTGTTAACTTGCATTGGTGCCAGAGGGAAACCCATTCCTCTGGCAAGATGGATGCAAGATCTGGCCCACATCACTACTTGCTGATTATAGCAGCCTTGGGCACTGAATAAACCTCAGTGGTGGGCAGACGGCAAAAGTCACAGGCCTTGGGCATGCCTCAGTGCTGTGCAGGTCTCTGTGGACATGGGCTTTGGGTGTGACTCAGCGCTGTTTCAGCCTTGGTGTCTAAAGGATTCCAGCTGCGGTGGTCCTGGTCCTGGGCGACCACTAGGGCTTTAATGCCTGAAGCAGTCATGGGATTAGGGTTCCCCACATCAACCTGCCTGGAATTTCTGGACAGCCTTCCTGCTGAAGGAAGCTCCAAAGCCAGACCATGAAGGCTGGATTAAGTACCAACATCGACGCACAGACATCCATATATGGCCAGTAAGGATCAAGATGAGTGAGAGACACATGACATTATCAAACACAAATCAGGTGCCAGTTACCCTAAGAAAATAGAGATGGAAGAATACAAAGAATTCAAAGCAGCTTTTGTCACCCTTTTCCCATTTTTCCTGAGAATACTCACCAGCTGTGCTTGTGCTGCAGTGTTTACCCTGAGATAACTTTGCCACAAAATATCTCACTTTTATTATGATTTTTGCATTGCTCTAGTATATTGGCTTTGGAAACAAAAGACATTATTCTATTTATAGCATTCTGTTTTTAGTAGTGGTATTTCCATTTACAAAATACAGTAATTCCTGATCACTGAAAATGTCAGATCCTAGAAAATGTAGCATTCCTATGCATGATGCTGACATCATTCTCAAACAGTTGGATGAAGATTCATCAGATGAATCTGATTTTTTCAAACTACACAATTTTGATTATTCAGATGATTCTGATGTTCTGTTTAGAAATAACTGTAAGAACGGTTTTTAAATTTTATTTTCACATTGAAAATCAGATTTTCTTCAACCTCAAAGACTGTGTTTATATAAAATTTAATGTGTGCTGGCAGTGAGCTGCACATTTTTTTCTCTCTAAATGAGAAGAGGGTTAAGAACACTCAAGAAGTATCAACCAAATACAGAGAAGTAATTCAGAAATGTATCAGAGAAATTTAGCAGAGATTGCAATAATTAAAAAAATCAAACAGAAATCCCAGAGCTGAAAAATCAGTGAAAATTTAAACTGCAATAGAGAGCATAACAGCAGAACTGATTAAGCAGGAGAACAAAGTATGCGAGCTCAAAGATAGGCTAATTAAAAATATACACTCAAAGGAGAAAAAATAATGAAGAGGAATGAAGAAAGCTTATGGGATTTATGGGAAAACCACACAAGGACAATATGTGTGAGTCATCAGTGTTCAAGAGAGAGTAGGCAATGAGAAAGAGGTAGAAAGTTTAAAGAAATAACAGAAAACTTTGCAAATACAGAGAAATATATAAATATCCAAGTACAGGAAGGTCAAAGGTCCTCAATCAGATTCGATCCAAATAAGACTACCTCATGACATGTTATAATCAAACTATCAAAAATTAAGACAAAGATTGGATCCTGGAAACAGCAAGAGAAAAAAAGCAGGTAACATGTAAGGAAGTCTCAATATGTTTAACAGCATACTTCTCAGTGGAAACCTTACAGGTCAGGAGAGAGTGAGATGATATAATCCAAGTGCTGGGGTTGGAGGCACCCTCTGTCAACCAAAAATACTGTATCCAGTAAAGAAATGAAAAAAAAAAAAAAAAAAAAAAAAAAAAAAAAAAAAAAAAAAAAAAAAAAAAAAAAAAAAAAAAAAAAAAAAAAAAACCTGAGGAAATTAATCACCACCACACTTGTATTACAAGAAATGCTAAAGGGATTACTTCAAGTTGAAAGAAAAGAGTGCTAACGAGTAACATGAAAACGTCTTAAAGTATGTAAGTCACTGGGAAAATAAGTAGGGAGTTAACTTCGAATACTCTAAATGTAACTGTGGTGTGTAAATCATTTATCGCTTTAGCATGAAGGTTAAAAGACAAAGCTATTAAAATAGTAATAAGTGCAATAATTTATTAAGAGATAAGCAATATAAAATGTGTAAATTTTGATATCAGAATTAAAAAGAAATTTCCACGATAGCAGATTGGAGACATTGTTAGTATGCATCTCCCACTATAAAGACAAAATAGTGTGTTCACTCATGCCGTGAACATTTTTTTCCAAGAAGCAACACAGAAACTTAAGAAAACTGAAAGAAACCACAGACTCTTTGGAAGAAGTGGTGGACTAAAGCCCACACCATGAGCCAGGTGGAAACCTTAAGTCCCCAGAGTGAGAGGGAGGAGGAATGGTCTCCAGCATATGTGCTCCCACTGGGAAACCTGGCAATCCAGGCCATGGGGGCAGGCCTTAATCCTACCTGGTGTTGGAACTAATTTATTGAGTCGTGGGGAGTATTTAAGAGGGAATGGCATCAGGGTGTGCACTGTATACACTCCCAGACTCCAGTGACAACAGGGATGCCATTCCTGATCCTGAGTCACAGGGAATCCCACAGAAATCTGCCAGCTGACTCAGGCAGCAGTCACAGGCTGAGAGAAGCTCCCAACTCAAATTCATGATATAACCTCAAGTGGGAATGACCCTTCTTGTCTGGAACTCAGGGGTGAGTGGGAAGTGTGCTGTAGTCACAGAGGCAGAAGCTGGATGTCCCTGGTTCATGGGAACACTGGTAGTGGTGTGGCCCGAAAGCCATGGCTTCTGCCTCAGTGGGGAAGGCTCCTGGCCTGGGGCAGTTTTGAGTTCTGAGCACAGACTGCCTGGAACCTAGCTAGCTGCTGCTAGTGGAACACTGCTGGTGTGAGACCTGCCTTGCCAAGTGTGTGGGAGCTAAAAGGGGCTGACTGACACCTGCTACTCCTCACTCTCTGTGGACTCTTCTGTGCAGCAGAGACAGCTGTGCTCCTCCCTGGAACACCACCCAGCAGGGGCTGCTGCTTGTGCCTGCACATGAGGAACCAGAATGTGGACTTGCCTGACACAGTCCCTACCTGGCTTTGCACCTCCACCCCATCTGGTAGCTTAACACAGAGGACAGAAACTTTTGGGAGCTCTATGTCCTTGCCCATTTCCTGAGACATTGGAGTACCTCCCCTGGGTAACAAGGCAAGCACAAACCCTGCCACTAGCTACCACTGCAGTTGGCACTGTTTTGCAAGCACCATTTCCTGGCTGGAGGCCAGCCAGCAGTCTGTTAGAGCATCTGCAGACAGAATAACAAAATGAGAAAACTTATGTGTGACTTCGGCTATTAACATTGCCTGTATTACCCTGGTACCGGAGGCTCTGAGTGTTCATGTGACCAGTTCATTATGACTACAACAGGCATTTGAGAAAGCCAACACGCTAAGGCTATTTGTAACCAAGGAAATCTCACAGAATCGACATCATTACTCTGCCACCCCATCAGAGCTGGTGCTGGTACCCACTGCTGGGATACTTGAGGACAGGTCACATCACTGGATCACTTGCAGACATTCCCCAGCACCAGTCTGGGTTCACTAGACCCAGAGGAGAAGCAGGATTCACAGTAGTCTGGCACTCAGGGACTCCTACTCCTAGGGGAAAGGGGAGCACACCACATCAAGGGAGCATTCCATGGGACAAAAGAATCCAGGTGGCAGGACTTGAGTCCCCAAATTTTCTGCTTATGGCAAGTTTCTCTCAGCAGAGCTACAGATGTAGTGCCAGGCTACATGGGGAAAGTCTGCAGCTCTACCTCAACAGTCAGGCAGCCGTGGTGCTTGTGAAGAGTCTTGGAGAAGAAAGTTTCTTCTCTTCCCTCATGCCCACACTGCAGTCACAGCTGGGGCTCCTCCCAAGGGAGTTTGGCATGAGTGCACCTGTAGACAGCCTTTCTGGAACACTTCAGGGTGACCACATCCCCACAGGAGAAGTGTCCTTCAGGTTCAGGCTTGCACAAGCGGTAGAGTCATGATCCCTCTCTACATAGGACATCAGCATTCCTGCAGATGAAAAGAAGTGCCCGTCTGATCCAAATAGCTGGAACACTGGGTCAGGAGCATGACTGGGAGGTGAGTCACTTTCATGTTGGCCTGATACAGGAGCTGAGGTGGCTCCTTTCCTTCCCCCTGTAAAGGCCTTAATGTGTCTCAGTGAGCTGGTGCTGGTACCCACTGCTGGGAGACTTGAGAACAGGTTACATCATTGGATCCCTTGCAGACATTTCCCAGCACCAGCCTGGAGTGTGGCAGCCTCACTAGGTGGCTAGACCCAGAGGAGAAGCAGGATTCTCCTCCAGCCTCCTTCAGAGAAGCTCCCTAGCCTCCTCTGTAGCAGCTGGGACTTCTGTCTGTCATCAAGTATTGCATTTACCCACCTGCTTTAGCCACAGCTGTTTGTCACTTGTGGACACCTCCTACTGGCCTGAAGCCTGAACTATTCAAACCAGTGAAAAAACACTGGGGACAATATAAACAAATTTAAAAGTGCACACCAATGGGGAATGAGATAAGCTTCATGAGACCTCTGCCATTCTCAACCTGCTCACACACTGAGCAGATTGCTACCACAACCAGCATCTGAAAAAGTCATCATACAAAGACTCTCTGTAACCAAGGAACTTATACAACGTATTCTTCTCTGAAAGCACCCAGAACCAAATTAGATTACAATAAACTATAAATATTAAAGTCACATCCTCAGGGGGAAGAAAAGAAATAAAATAACACAGTTGAATCAAAGATATTAAAATAATTACAAGAAATAATCTACTCAATGATAAGAAACCAGAAAAATAATTCTGGCAATATGAAAAAGCAGGGTTCTATAACACCCCTGGAAAGACTACACTAGCTATCCAGCAATGGAACCAAACCAAGATGAAATCTTTGAAATACCAGGTAAAGAATTCAAGAGCTTGATTATTAAATTGCTCAAGGAGATAAAACAGAAAAGTGAAACCCAACATAAAGAACTTTTAAAAAATCAATTCAGGATATGAATGAAAAATTTTCTAAAGAGATAGATATTTTAAAGAAAAAACAATCAATTTCTGGAAATGAAAGACACATTTAGCAAATTACAAATGTAGAGGAAAGTTTTAACAATTGACCAGACCAAGTAGAAGAAAGAATTTTAGAGCTCTAAGACAAGGCTTTTGAGATAACCCAATCAGCCCAATCAGACAAAAATAAAGAAAAAAATAAATAAACAAAGCCTCCAAGAAATATGGGGTTATATAAAAAAGCCACATCTAAGAATCACTGGTGTTCCTGAGGGAGAAGAAAAAGCAAAATGTTTGGAAAACTTATTGAAGGGAATAACTGAGGAAAATTTACCTGGACTTGCTAGAGATTTAGACATCCAAATACAAGAAGCTCAAAGACCCCCTGGGAGATTCATTTCAAAAAGAGCATCACCAAGGATTAGTGTCATCATGCTATTTAAAGTCAATGTGAAGAAAAGAATTCTTAGAGCAGTGAGACAAAAGCTTCAGGTAATCTATAAAGAAAAACCTATCAGACTAACAGCAGATTTCTCATTAGAAACCTTGCAAGCCATAAGGGATTGGGGTCCTATCTTTAGCCTCCTTAAACAGAGTAGCTCTCTGACAAGAATCTTACATCTAGCAAAACTAAATTTCTTAAATGAAGAAGAAATAAAGTCTTTTTCAGACAAGCAAATGCTGAGTGAATTTGTCACTACCAGACCAGCCCTAAAAGAAATGCTAAAAGGAGTTCTAAATCTTGAAACAAACAGTCAATATGCATCACAATAGAACCTCTTGAAAGCATAAAACTCACAAGGAAAAGAAAAAACGCAGTGAAGAAAACAAAGCAACTAGGTAACAAT
The DNA here is from genome assembly GCF_001604975.1 of Cebus imitator. Lineage (NCBI taxonomy): Eukaryota > Metazoa > Chordata > Mammalia > Primates > Cebidae > Cebus > Cebus imitator. The sequence continues at coordinate 226,513 of NW_016107638.1, read as the reverse complement.
CAACATAATGACTGGGACAGTACCTCACATGTAACTATTAACATTAAAAGTAAATGGTCTAAATGCTCCACTTAAAAATACAGATTGGCAGAATGGATAAGAATTTACAAATCAAATATCTGCTGTCCTCAAGAGACACGCTTAACACACAAGGATTCTTATAGAATCATGGTGAGGAGGTGGAAAAAGATATTCCAAACAAATGGAATATAAAACAGACAAGAGTAAAACAAACAAAAAAAACCAACAAGACTAAAACAAAAAAACAAAGAAGGTCGTTATATAACAATAAAAAAATCAATCCAACAAAAACATATCAAAGTCTAAGTATATATACACCCAGCTCTAGAGCTCCCAGACTCATAATTACTGCTAGATCTGAAAAAAAGAGATTGACAGCAACACAATAATAATGGGGGACTTTAATATTCTATTGACAGCACTAGACAGATAACTGAAGCAGAAAGTAAAAACAAACAAACAAACAAAAAACCACTGGACTTAAACTGTACTCTAGAACAAATTGATTGAACAGATATTTACAGAATATTATTGAGTAGAATGTGACAGAACATTCTACCCAAGAGCAGCAGAATAGGCATTCTTCTCATCAGCACATGGGACAATGTCCAAGATGGAACACATGATAGGCCACAAAACAAATCTCAATAAATTTTATAAATGTAAAATCATATTAAGTATCTTCTCAGACTGCAATGGAATAAAAATATAAATCAGTTCCAAATAGAACCCTCAAAACCGTGCAAATAAATGAAATTTAAACAATCTGCTCCTGAATTATTTTTGGGTTAACAATGAAATCAAAATGGAAATTTTAAAATTATTTGAAATGTATAACAGTGACACAAGCTATCAAAACCTTTGGGACATAGCAAAAGCAGTACTAACAGGAGAGTTTATGGTGTTAAAAGCCACATGAAAAAGTCTGAAAGAGCACAAATTGACAACCTAACATCACACTTCAAGGAACCAGAGAAATAAGAACAAACCAAACCCAAAGCTAGCAAAGAAAATGAAATAACAAAGGCCAGAGCAGAACTAAATGAAATGAAACAAAAAGTTGATTCCTTGAAAAGATAAACAAAATTGATGGACCATTAACTATGCTAACCAAGTAAAAAAGAGAGAAGATTCAAATAGTCTGTTAGAAATGAAAATAGAGACATTACAACTGGCACCACAGAAAGACAAGAGATAATTTGAGACTAATATGAACACCTCTATGCACAGAACCAGACTATCCAGAGGAAATAGATAAGTTTCTGAAAACATACAACTCTCCTAGGTTGAATCAGAAAGAAATAGAAATCCTAAACAAACCAATAACAAGCAGTGAGATTAAATTTAAAAATGCCAACAAGAAAAAGCCCAGGGTCAGACAGATTCACAGCTGAATTCTATTGTACCTTCAAAGGAGTATTGGTACCAATCCTATTGGAACTATTCCAAAAGATTGAGAGAAGGAATCCTCCTTAATTCATTCCATGAAGCCAGTATTATCCTGATACCAAAGCCATGAAATAATGTAACAACGACAACAAAAAAGAAAACTACACACCAATATCTCTGATGAACACAGATGGCAAAAATCTTTAATGAAATACTAGCAAACTTAATCTGACATCACATGAAAAAGATAATTCACCATGATCAACTGGGTTTCATCCAAGGGATGCAGGGATGATTCAACATAGTCAAGTGAATAAATGTGATTAGTCACATAAACAGAATCAAAACAAATGCCATATGATCATCTCAAAGGATGTGAAACAGCATTTAATAAAATCCAGCATCCCTTTATGATAAAAGCCCTCAACAAACTAAGCATAGAAAAAAGATGCCTCAAAATAATAAGAGCTATATGTTACAAACCCACAGTCCACATCATGGTAAATGAGGAAAAGTGGAAAGTAGTCCACCTAAGAATTGGAACAAGACAAGAATGCCTACTTCTGCTACTTGTATTTAGCATAGTAAGGGAACTCCTAACTAGAGCAAGAAGGTGAGAGAAATAAAGGGCATCTGAATTGGAAAAGAGGAAGAAGCTATCTCTGTTACTGATGATATGATTGTATACCTGGAAAACTCTATAGAAACTCCGCCAAAAGACTCCTAGATTTGATAAATGAATTCAGTATTTATTATTTTTATTTATTCAAAATCAATGTACACAAATCAGTAGCAATATTATATACCAACAATGACCAAGCTGAGGATCAAACCAAGAACTCTATCCCTTTTACAATAGCTGCAAAAAAATAATAAAATACCTAGGAATATATTTAACAAAAGAGGTGAAATATCACCACAAGGAGAACTGCAAAGCACTGCTGAAAGAAATCATAGATGACACAAACAAAAGGAAATATTTCCTATGGTCATGGATTGGAAGAATCAATACCATGAAAATAACCATACTGCCTAAAGCAATCTGCAGATTCCAATTCCTATTAAAATGCCAACATATTTTTTTCATTGAAATAGAAAAAAAAATCTAAAATTCATATAGGATCAAAAACAAGCCTGAATAGCTAAAGAAATCCTAAGAAAATAGAAAAAAATCTGGAGGCATTACATTACCTGACTTCGAATTATACTACAAAGTTACAGTAAGCACAACAGCATGATGTTGGTTTAAAAGTAGATACATACACTGAATGGAAAAGAATAAAATCCCAGAAATAAAGTCAAATACTTACAACCAACTGATCCTTAACAAAGCATACAAAAACATAAATTGAGAAAAGGATGCCTTATTCAATAAATGGTGCTGGGAAAACTGAATAGCCACATGCAGAAGAATAAAACTGGATTCCTGTCACCATAAACAAAAACCAACTTGAGGTTAATTAAAGACTTCAATCTAAGACTCAAAATCATAAAAAATCTAGAGGAAAACCAAGGAAAAACTCTTCTGGACATTGGCTTAGGCAAAGAATTTATAAGTAAGATATCAAAAGCAAACGTAATAATAAAAAAAGGGACCTAATTAAACTAAAAAGCTTCTGAACAGTTAAAGAATCATTAGAGTAAACAGCCCACAGAACGAGACAAAATATTTGAAAACTGTGCATCTGACAATGGACTAATAGTCAAAATTTACAAGGAACTCAAATTAACAAGAAAAAGACAATCCCATCTAAAAGTGGGCAATGGACATGAATTGATAGCTCTCAAATAAGAAATACAAATGGCCAACAAACATGCAAAAATGCTCAACATCACTAATCATCAGGGAAACGCAAATTAAAATCGCAATGAGACACCACATTACCCCAGCCAGAATGACCATTATTAAAAAGTCAAAAAATAATAGATATTCATATGGGTGTGGGGAAAAGGTAATGCTTATACACTGCTGGTGGGAATGTAAGTTAGGACAACCTCTATGGAAAACAGTATGGAGATTTCTCAAAGAACTAAAAGTTGATCTACCATTTGATTCACAAAGCTTGCTACTGGGTATCTACCCACAGGAAAAGAAGTTATTACATCAAAAAGGGACCTGTATATGTAAATTTATCACAGTGCGATTCACAATTGCAAACATAAGGAACCAACCAATGTGCCCATCAACCGACGAATGGATAAAGAAAATGTGGTATATGTACACCATGGAATACTACTCAGCCATTAAAAAAAATGAAATAATATATTTTGTAGCAACTTGGATGAAGCTGGAGGCCATTTTTCTTTCTTTCTTTTTTTTTTTTTTTTTTTT
>NW_016107638.1:198799-222746 GCF_001604975.1 Cebus imitator | reverse complement strand
GCAACCTCCGCCTCCTGGGTTCAGGCAATTCCCCTGCCTCAGCCTCCTGAATAGCTGGGATTACAGGCACACGCCACCATGCCCAGCTAATTTTTTATAGTTTTAGTAGAGACGGGGTTTCACCGTGTTAACCAGGATGGTCTCGATCTCTTGACCTCGTGATCCACCCGCCTCGGCCTCGCAAAGTGCTGGGATTACAGGCGTGAGCCACCGTGCCCAGTCTGGAGGCCATTTTTCTAAGTGAAATAACTTAGGAATGAAAAACCAAATGCAGCATGTTCTCATTTATAAATGGGAGCAAGCTATGGGTACCCAAAGGCCTACAAAGTGCTATGATAGACATTGGAAACTAAGAAGGTAGGAGTGTGGAAGGTGGTGAGTGATAAAAAGCTACATATTGAGTGCACTGTATACTACTTAGGTGATGGGAGTATTAGTCCATTCTCATGCTGCTATGAAGAAACACCTGAGACTAGGTAATTTATAAAGAAAAGAGGTTTAATTGACTCACAGTTCTGCATGGCTGAGGAGGCCTCAGGAAACTTACAATCATGGTGGACAGCACCTCTTCACGGGGAAGCAGGAGAGAGAAGAATGAGCAAAGAGGGAAAGTCCCCCTGTAAAACCATCAGATCTCATGAGAACTCAATCACTATCATGAGATCAGCACCATGAGGTAACCGTCTTCATGATTCAATTACCTCCCACTGGGTCCCTCCCATGACATGTAGGAATTATGGGAACTACAATTCAAGATGAGATTTGGGTGAGGACACAGCCAAACCATATTATTCTGCTCCTGGCCCCTCCCAAATCTCATTTCCTCATATTTCAAAACATAATCATGCTCTTCCAACAGTCCCCCAAAGTCTTAACTCATTCCAGCATTAACCCAGAAGTCCAATTCCAAGGTCCCATCTGAGATGAGGCAAATCCTTTCTGCCTATGAGCCTGTGAAAGCAAAAGCAAGTTAGTTACTTCCTAGATACAATGGGGATACAGGCATTGGGCAAATACACCCACTCCAAATGGGAGGAATTTTCCATAGCAAAGTGGCCACAGGTGCCATGCAAGTCCAAAATCCAATATGACAATCATTAAATCTTAAAGTTCCAAAATGATCTCCTTTGATTCCACGTTTCACATTCAAGACATGCAAGAGGTGGGCTTTTACGGCCTTAGGCAGCTCTGCCTCTGTGGCTTTGCAGGGTACAGCTTCTCTGTGGGCTGCCATCATGGCCTGGTGTTGAGTGTCTGCAGTTTTTCCAGGCACACGGTGCAAGCTGTCAGTGTATCTACTGTTCTGGGGTCTGGAGGACAATGGCCCTCTTCTCACAGCTTCACTAGGCAGTGCTCCAGTGGGGACTCTGTGTGGGCACTCTAATCCCACATTTTCTGTCTACACTGCACTAGCATAGGTTCTCCATGAGGGCTCTGCCCTTGCAGCAGACTTCTGCCTGGACATCCAGGTATTTCTATACATCCTCTGAAATCTAGGCAGAGATTCCCAAACCTCAATTCTTGTCTTCTATGTGCCAACACCATGTGGAAGCTATCAGGATTTGGAGCTTGCAGCCTCTGAAGCAATGGTCTGAGCTGTATCTTGGCCCCTTTTAGCCACAGCTGGAGGGGCTGAGATGCAGGGCACCAGGTCCCAAGGCTGCACACAACAGAGGGGCCCTGGACCTGATGGCAGTCAGGCAGCGAAAGGAAAGCAAGGCTGGAAACGGGCCTGTGATGAAAGGGGCTGCCACAAAGGTCTCTGACATGCCCTGGATAAAATTTCCACATTGCCTTGGTGATTAGCATTTGGCTCTTCATTACTTAAAGCAAATTTCTGCAGTACGTTTGAATTTCTCTTCCAGAAAATGGGTTTTCCTTTTCTATGGCATCATCAGTCTATACATTTTTAAAACTTTAATGTTGTCACCTCTTGAATGCTTTGCTGCTTAGAAATTTCTTCCACCAGATACCCTAAATTCATCTTTCTCAAGTTCAGTTTCACAGATCTCTAGGGCAGGAGCAAAATGCTGCCAGCCTCTTTGCATATCAAGAGTAATGTTTACTTCAGTTCCCAACAAGTTTCTCATCTTCATCTGAGACCACCTTGACAAAAGTCAACCTATGGAATCAACCTAAGTATCCACCAACAGACTGAATGGATAAATAAATGTGGCATATATACACAATTGAATACTCTTCAGCCATAAGAAGAATGAAATTCTGTCATTGGCAGCAATTTGAATGAACCTGGAGGACATTATGTTAAGTGAAATATGCCAGGCACAGAAAGACAAATGCCACCTGATCTCACACATATGTGGAATCTAAAGAAGTTGATTCCACATATGTGTGAGATCAGGTGGCATTTGTCTTTCCATAGAGAATAGAATAGTGGTTGCCAGAAGCTAGAGAGGGTAGTGGGGAGAAACAGATGAACAGGCGCCAAGTTAGGGTTAGGCAAAAGGAGTAAGCTTCGGTGCTCTGTTACACAGTAAGGGGCTTATGGTTAAAAATATTGAATTGTATATTTCAACATAGCTGGAAGAGAGGATCTTGAATGTTGTCACCACAAAGAAATGATACATGTATAAGGCGTCAGGAAAGCTATATGCCCTGATCTGATTATTTCAAAATATATACATGTATCAAAACATCACACCGTAGCCAACAAGTATGCATAGAAATAATCTATCAATTAAAAAATAAGTAAAATAATAAATTAAAATATTTAACCATCATGAACATTACCAAGTAAGTGAAAAGACAATCCACAGAATGGCAGAACACATTTGTGAATCATTTATCTCACAAAGGTCTCATATGCAGGCTATATGAAAACTCATAACTTGACTATAAAAGACAACATAATATTAAAAATTGGAAAAGACTCAAATAGACATTTTTCCTAAGAAGATATATAAATCAACAAGCAGAAGCAAAGATGATCGATATCATTGGTCATTTAGAAAATGCATATTGAAACCACAATGAAATACCAGTTCACAGCTTCAAGGATAGCTATAAGCAAAAGAGAGAGAGAGAGAGAGAGAGAGAGAGATTGAAAATAAAAAGAGTTGCCCAGAATGTGGAGAAATTGAACCCTTGTACCTTGCTGATGGGAATGTAGAATGATGTAGTTCGCATAAAAACTTTGGAGGTCTCTCGAAAAGTTAAACAGAATTACCCATATCTTAGTCCATTTAGTGTTGCTATAATGGAACGCCTGACACTGGCTAACTTATGAAGAAAAGAGGATTCTTTGGCTCATGGTTCTGCAGGCTGTATAGAAGCATGGCACCAGCAGCTGCTTGGCTTCTGGTGAGGGCCTCAGGGTGCTTCTACTCATGGTGGAAAGTGAAGGGGAGCCAGGTGAAGGGGATGCAGGGATCACTGGCAAGAGAGAAAGCAGAAGAGAGAAGGGGAGGTCTGAGGCTCTTTGTAACAATCAGCTCTCTTGGGAACTAACAGAGCCAGAACTCACTCCTGAGGGTGGGCTTTAATTGATTCACGAGACACCTGCTCCCATGGCCAAAACACCTCCCACTAGGCCCCACCTCTGACACTGGGGATCACATTTCAACTATAGGACATGTGACCCAGCAATTCCACTCCCAGGTATATACCCCAGAGAATTGAACACAGGTATTGTAAGAAATACTTGTGTACACATGATGGTGATGGCAGCAGTGGCCCATCTGGAGCAGCCACAGTGAAGACAACAGCTGCAGCGGGGAAGGCGTGGCTGGGCTGCACGCTCCGTGGAGCCAGTGGGAACCAGAAACAGGTGGGAACCCCGCCCCCTTCCAAGTTGTTGGGGCTGGAGCCCTGTGCTCCCAGGCACAGCTGCAGCTGCCCGGCCACGGCTGTAGACCCAGGTTTCCCTTTGCCCTCAGGGGCCTGGGAATGCCCTTCCTCTGCAGGCTGGCATGTGCCTGCTCCTGCTGCCTGGCTTCTTCCTGCTTCTGGTGCCTGCTCTGATTTTGAAGCAAAGCTGAGGCTGAGCCTGGGAGCTGTCTCAACCTGGCTGGGTGTGCATTTTCTCAGGGTGGCACTGAGATGCCAAGCCCCTGCCACTTTGGCCACCTCCAGAATTTAGGTGTTGACGAGCATCAGAGGGAGGCCAAGGGGGCACTGAGGGTGGCTTGGCATGAGCCTACAGCTGCCCCTTGGCACAACCTGGGCACTGTGGACAACATGATTGATGGCAGCAGGAGACAGACAGGCTCTTGGGTGGGCAGAAAGGGGGGGTCCCCAGTGAAGCCCCACCTTCAAGCCAGGGATGGCCAGAAGCATACGGGCTAGGTGGGGTCCCACCAATTCCAGGTGAGCTCAGTTTCCTGGTGAAGTCCACGGCCTGGAGTAAGAACTTGTGATGCTTTTTACAGGCCCACTCATGGCCGTCCATGGACCAATCAGCATGCACTTCCTCCCTTCTGAAGTCCAGACTCAGCCGGACTCACAGAGATCTCACTGGCTACCAGCTGTGGGAAGGACATACCCACTTTGGGTCTCCTCAAATCATGAGGACAACCTTCCTGCAGAAAGGACCTATCCACTCCAAATCTCCTCTCCACTGAGAGCTGGGCACCACTGAGAGCTGGGCACCAATGAGAGCTGGGCACCACCGAGAGCTGGGCACCAGTGAGAGCTGGGCACCACCGAGAGCTGGGCACCAGTGAGAGCTGGGCACCACCGAGAGCTGGCCTGTCTGCAGAAAGAAGCTACCCACTGCGGTCTCCTCTTGGCTGAGAGCTGGACATTCATCAGGGCCACCTGCCTGTAGAAAGGAGCTACCCCTTCTGGGTCTCCTGAAAGCTGTTCTGTAGCTCAGTAAAGCTCTTTTCCACCTTGCTCACCTTCCTGTTTTCTGAGTACGTCATAGTGTTGGTCTGTTTTCACACTGCTGATAAATACCTACCTGAGACTGGCAAGAAGAGGAGGTCTAATTGGACTTGTAGTTCCACATGTCTGGGGCGGCCTCAGAATCATGGAGGCAGGAAAAGGCACTTCTTACATGGTGGCAGCAAGAGAAAAATGAGGAGGAAGCAAAAGCGGAAACCCTGATAAACCAATCCTATCTTGTGAGACTTATTCACTATTATGAGAATGGCACAGGAACGACCGGCCCTGTGATTCAATTACCTCACCTTGGGTTCCTCCCACAACACGTGGGAATTCTGGGAGATACAATTCAAGCTGCGATGTGAATGGGGACACAGCGAAACCATCTCAGCCATTCTTCCTGGACCTGGGACAAGACCTTGGGACCCACTGAATGGCACCATCGAAAGAGCTGTACACAAACAGGGCTGAAGCATGCCCCCTGCTCGCCGTGTTGCAGGAGCAAGGAGAGAAGAGTTGTGCTGGAGACGCTTTTGCCCAAGTGTTGCTCAGGCCCAGTGGGCTCATTCTGCCCATTCAGCCAGCAGGCTGCACGCTGGGCACAGAGCTCAGGCCTAGGGGCTCCCCAAGCCAGGGCTGCGACACCCTTTGTGGGGCTCTGCAGTTCCTGATGTCTCCAAGCCTCTGAGTGCCACCATGTTTCCTGGTGCCCACAGTGGAAAGCCGCTTGCAGTAGGCCCGACCCTGCTTGTGCCAGCACCTGGAGCTGCCCACCCTGCTGCAGCTGGCATGGCTGGCTGTGTGCAGGGCCAGACCCCATGCTCACGCACACAGCCCTCACGGCTCTGCACTTGACCCCTCTTGGCAGGCGTGGGACCTGAGCTGGTAGCGCTCCCAAGTGCAGCCTGCTGGCTGAGTGGGCAAAGCCAGGCCCACAGGCCCGAGCAAAACTCAGGCCGAGGCGCTGCCAGCCACAGAGGTTTCAGGCGGGAAAAGTGACATTTGAAGGAGCCTATGACAACAGCAGCACAATAACCAAAACAGTAGGCCATTTTATATAAACTGCTTGAGCATTCGTAGATTTGGGTATTCGCAGGGCTCCTGGAACTGGGCCCTCGTGGATTCCGAGGGGCGGCTCCACTGGGGAACTAGATAGAGGTGGTGGTTGCACAGCATTGTGAATGCGCCAAACGTCACTGAATTGTTCACTTTAAAACGGTTAATTTTATGTTATGTATATTTTAGCTGAAAAAATGGAGAAAAAGAAATATTTGCTGACACAGGAGGCTGAGAGAAAATGGGAAAGTTTAAGTTTGAGCAATTTCAGTTTTCTCTCAGAAATAAATTAAAAATAATCTAAAGTGAGTTGCCTAAAAACTCAGGGAGACTCTCTTTTTCTGGATGACAAGCAGGAGGACTGAGATGTGGAGACTGTGAAACGGGAGCTCTGACTAAATGTTAATAACCCATAGGCAATATTGGATAAAATCTGAAAATCAATTTTAATCTTGAAAAATAATAAATAGTAGCTCCAATTCCTGTTATTCTTCTAAAATACAGGCTTAAGCATTAAGACTGAGGCAATAAGAAATATGGGCTTAGAAACAACTATGTACATTTCACATAAAGAATTATTTGAGTCCAGGGACCTATTTATGAGAGAGATGGGAATGTATTTGATAAAAAGCCTTCTAATCTTCATTTGCCAGTGCCCTGAAACGCGGCTTGATGGATGTTTATATTACCTCTGCACTCTTTAATGTAAAGTCCATCTTGTGCTTGTGATGTTAATAGTAACAGCATTGACTGAGCACCTGCTGTGTGGCAGTCCTCATGCTAAGGGCTCTTCATGGATTATTTTATTTAATGCTTGCCCATTGAAGCTGGTACCACTGTCACCTGCTTTTTACCAATGTAAAAACTGAGGCCAACGAGAGTTCACAGAGTTGGCCACATCCAGCAAGGTGTGGATCCAGGATTGATTCCACACAAGCCTGCTCCAGTCTAAGCTGGACCCTTACCACCCAGGACCCAGTGTGGGGTGGTTAAGCACAGTAAACCTGGCTGTGAGGAATGACAGCTACTTGCTGTAGGGCACAGCATTTAAATTCAGTTCCTTCAGGAATCACTGGAATTGTTCAGCATTGCGAGAGATCACTGGATTCTATTTTTCTTTTCTGTTGAGCAGCACATGAAATGAATGCATTGTCTGTAGGATTCTTGAATGAAAAATGTAATTTTAAACCCTGGGATCACCCTGAGGATGGCGAGCTGTTCACCTACAGGAGAGACTGATGAGGGGACAGCAGACCCCAGCCCCCACTCCCCTGCAGTCAAGGCTTAGCTCCTTGATGGAATTACCTAAATGGTTTAAGATTGCTCATACTATCTCTCTGTTGAGTATATAGAGAGAGATTTTAAAAGGTACATGAGTGGGCACCAGAGTCCCATTTTGTACCATGTAATAACTTAGTAGAAGGCACTTTGGTCTATATCCACATGGCGAATCCCCACGTTGACTTACTCTTCCCTCTAGACACACTGAGCGCAGCCCGAGGGTGCTGACCACGTGTAGGGTCAGCCCCTCTCCAGTCCCCAGACACGTGTGCTCCTGCTCAGGGAAATGCTGACTGGTCTGAAATCTGCTTGTGCCAGTTATATGTGTTATTGAGTTTCGGTACTTGTAACAAACCATCATAACCCAATGAGATAAAAGGATAAAATCGTTATCTCTGTAAAGCCTGAATTGCTAGTTTTAGAATAGCTTAATAAAGAGAGTCATTAAGAAATTAAACCATTATGAGTACATTGGAATCAAAGAATAATGAAGTATTTGGTAGAAGTCTGAAGGATTTTGTTCTCAAATTGTAAATTTTTATATTCAAATATCCATCAGGTAACTGGTGGTGGGTAATCCCAATTATACTTACAAATTATATGAATATATTAAATTATCACAGGTACTCTGGAAATATGTACATCTATTATGCAACAATAAAAAACTAAATTTAAAAACTGAGCCCAGTAATTCAGGGAAGGAAGGAAGCTAGAGGCCAGAGGTGCTGGGCACACTGGGGCTCTCAGCTGCAGCCTGTTGTGGGATCACAGTGAGTCCGTCCCCACAGCCACTCTCAGGAACAGCAGGACGACCATCTGCATCTCCTCCAGGCTCTGGGAAAAGCTGCTATGGCATTTTGTGGCCTCTGATGATCCCCGTGAGTGCCCTTCCTATGCGCACATGACCCTCAGGCTCCCTCACACAGTTCCAAGGAGGAACCAGACTCCATTTCCCAGCATCGCTTGCAGTCAGGCCCCTCATGTGACCTGGGCTCAACCAATCAGAAGCCTCCCGTGAGCCTCTGCTCAGGACGACAGCGGAAGGAAGATGGCGTTGGGCAGGTCTCTGTGTGGGCACTCGGGCTGGAAGGGCCTCATGGATTTGGGGGGAGTGGGAAGAAAGTTGATGTCCCCTCCAGGGGTTATCAAGGTGAGCTGTGGGGTCTGGTTGAATGACCTTTCTTGGAGCAGCCCCTGGTGTAGGCTGGACAATTGTAGCCGTCTCTGCCCCCACAAAGGGTTGGGAGATCCCTGATGTCCACACTGGCTCCAAGGAATCCGCTTCCTCTGGATCTTGTTGGAAATGCATGGTCTCAGACCCCAGCCCAGACCTGCTGAGTTGGGGCCTGCATTTTTCAAGACCCCTGGGGATTTGTGTGTAATGGGAGTTGGAGAAGCACAATCTGTAATGAGCTGTTCCTGCTTAACGCAGCTGAGGGGTGGACTTCTGTGGTTACAGCAAAGAACCCAATGATGCAGAAGCCGTGGGAGGGATGTGACCAGGGAGTGAGATGATCGGGTTCATCCTTTATCCTGCTGCTGGACTGCAGAGGGGCGAGACAGGAGGTCGGCCCGTATCCAGAGAAGGTACACCTATGACAAGACAAACATGCAAAACCTGTGGAAAGACCCAGACACACACCTGCGGGGGAAACTTAGACACACGTGCACACACACGCAAACCCAGAAACAACCATATACACAGGCGCACAGAACCACAAAGACACAAGCAGGGGTGGGGTGACTTCACCCCAGAACGCCTCCTTTCTTGTTTCCCTGGATCTGCAGGATGGAGCTGAGCCTGCCTGACTTTGGTCCCTCAGTTACCACTAGACTTTGAAAGTGAAATTGCATATCCACAAGCCCCGACCTTGGGGTTCTGGAGAATAGGTCCTGTGAGGAGTGTCACGGCTCCAGGCCAGATGAAATGCAGGCATTCCAGCCTCTGCCCAGGAGGGTGGCTCGGCCCAGCTGCTGAGGGCTGCAGGTGGATGAGGATCAAATGCTAGTGGCATTTCAGCTGGGGCTGCTAGAGCCCAGTGCAGGACCAGGGCCTCGTGCATGCTGGCACTGGCACTTTTGCCCTCCATCGCGGGCTACCTGCTGTGACCCAGGTTGGCACAATGGGATACATGCCATTTGTGCAGCAGCAGGGGACTGGGCATAGAGACAGGGGACATCAGCCTCTGCCCGTGATCCAGCTGTAAACACAGATTTATACCCAGGCCAAATCTATCCATGAATCCATTTCAAAGGAACAAAATCATATTAGAGGGATAGTAATTGTGCAATATATTGCGCTTGAAATTAGAATTCTGTGAAATCTCATTTCTGTGAAATCTTATTATTTATGTCTGGACTCAAAGAGATTGAGTTTTGATTATTTAACTACATTTCCTGTTGCTCTGATGAGGAATGATGCTTCTCTAAGGGCCGACTGTCTCATTCCTGAAGAGTGGTGTTTTCAGAGCAGCACCACGAGGGGCTTCTGGAAGTCTCTGGGCCTCAGGGTTGGTCTGGAGGGACATCGTGGCTGCCCTGGGCCTGCTTGTCCTCAGGCCCCTTCATCCCCCTTCCCATGAGTCTGTGCACTCACCCCCGTGGGCCGCATGTTCCAGGCTCTGACTGGGCTGGTGTCTGCCTGGATTAGCAATGGGGCTGCGGTGGAGGGGAGGGCAGGAGGACCCAGGGCACCCCTGTCTGCCTGGGCCCCAGCTGTAGTGCCCATGTCTCCCCTATGGCTCCAGTCCCCTCTGTGGCCTCTGAGCTGGGGACCCTACTCGTGTCGTGGTCTACCCCAGGGTCAGTGACAGGTTGCTGTGCTGACTGATCTTCACCTCACAAGCCTTCTTTTGCCTTCGCAGCTTTCCATGCAGATCTCTGCACTGTCCCTTCCTGGCTGAAGCGCCTGCAGTGAGCCCTCTTTCCTTGGACCCTGGTGCAGAGGCGCCCCTCACCAGGACACTCAGGCCTCTACCCCAGCCCATTTCATCCTCCTCTCATCCTCACACACGCCCTGCCCTGGTACGAAGACTCCCTGCTGTCCTCCACGCCAGCCCCAGCACCTTTGCTCCTGCTGCCTGCTTGTCTGGAGTCCCCACTGTAAACTCAGCTCCGCTATGAAGTCTGTGCTCATGTGTGACCTCTGGAGGTTACCAGTCCTGAGCCTCCCACCTGCAGATGGGATCTGCAGGGACCGTCCAGAGCCTTTGTCTGTCCCCTTGTAGGTGCTTAGAAAGAGTGCATCCTGGGGTGGTCACACATGTTTGCTTTCATTCTTTATTTACCAGTTATTCACCAAGTACTCACTGATGCTAGCTATGTGTTAACCACTGTGATACAGCAGCATAATCAGAACTTTTTCCATTGTAGGTGACAGAAAGCCCAACTCAAACTGGCTTGAGTAAGAAGGAAAGTTTTTCGACATGTAACAGTCTATAGGTATGTCAGCTTCAGGCCTGGCTGGATCTAGAAGATCAACTTAGGTCTCTGAAGGCTGTTTCTTTCCCCCTCTTGGCTCTACTTTTCTTCATGTTGGTGATGGAACTGCAACAGTGTAGTGAGAATTTATTTTCAGTTCAACATAGCAGAAATCTCTAAAACTGGCTTAAACACCTACTCGCTTATTGATGCAAATAACCACCCAGGGTAGTTATCTTCAGGCATGGCTGGATCCAGGAGATCTCCAGGATTCTTTCTTGTTGCCTCTTACTGCGCTTTCCTGTGCATTGGCTGTATCCTCAGCCAGAATCCCTCACTGTGGTGTCAGGATATCATCCAGAGGTCGTGAGGCTTGCCTCTCAGCCTCCCAGGAACCCCACTGGAAGAGGAGGTGCTTGATTTCTCCAGTCCTTTAAAACAAGTGTTCCAAAATTTAGTTTCCTTGTCTCCCAAAGGTCTGGTTTGGGTCACACATCCATCTATGTTCCTGTAACTGGCCAGGGGAATGCAGGGTTTTGATTGCGCCTGACACACAGGCCCAATGAGCCGAGCGTACGTTTCAGAGAAGTCAAACACGTGTGTAAACAGGGAAAGATGACATATATTCAATTCAAACTCTGGTTTTGTGAAAACTGTAGATTCATGTGCTGTTGTAAGAAGTAATACGGGGCCTTCTCAATTTTTACCAGTTTCCCCAGTGGTAACTTCTGGCAAAGCGACGGCCCCACATCACAGCCAGAGCGTCGCCAGTGAGGTCTTGTCAGATGGCTAAGTGGCGGCTGTCCCCACCAAAACGTCAGCAGATAGCTCTTGGTTGTGTTTTCAGACGCTCCCTATGCTTCTGTGCATGCATCCATGTGTCTGTAAGAACACTGCACAGGGTGGCAGAGATTCGCCACAGAGGCCACAGTTTACAGGGTTTCGTAGGGTGTGGTTAGGTTGCAGGAGTTATGCGTTAGCTTTAGAAGGAAAATGTTCTTACATGGGTTTGCAACTGAAAATTGTTCGTCTTAGTTCCCAAGATGGTGGACTAGGAATGTGCTCATGCATCTCTGTGTAATTAAAATTGATTTTAAAAAATAGAAATAAAATAAAATAGTGTCCATTTCCCTGAAGGCAGACTGTTTCTTATCTACTGTAATGTTTGTCACATGACTGGCAGACAGTGTGTGATTTTATCACATTGGAAAAATTTTCTAACACAATAAGGTGAAGAGCTTCTTTATTATTATAGCTTTGTATAATTGCAGCATTTTATTGATGATATAAACCAGCATGGACTCTCAGTCTATAAACAGTCCCCTCCCTGCCTATAGCAGAGAACGCCCTTCCTGTGGTTAATGGGGACGTACCCCTGGCTTCCGAAGGGAACAACTATCCTCAGAGGGCGGTCAGTCTCCCAGATCCTGGTCATGCAGGCAGGGGGTGCTGTCGCCCTGTCCTGGGAGGGTGAAAAGTTAAGGGTACTTTTCTACAGGGCAGGGGAGAAGGAAATACATGTGCAGTGTGCAGCAGGCACAGCCCCTGCTCCAGGATCTGCAATGGCTCCCTACTGACATTAATGATGGAAGAACTACAGGCAGGGGGGAGGGAAGGCCATGCGAGCACCGCTTATCTGGTGTGTGTGTTTTATGCATCCTCTGATGCGTATTTAAGGCAATCCTGTGGCAAGGTATGGTGATTATCCTCGTTCTACTGAGGCGGGAGCTAGGCTCAGCTCCTAATGGCGGGGCCCATGTCCACACCCCTGTCTGATTTAACCAGAGCCCGTGCCACTTGCTACAACCCTTCAAGGCGTCAGTACCATGTTCACTCTGACTTGTGAGCAGGTTGCCTAAGTTCATGTATAGGGTGTGGGTGCTGTGCACGTGTCCCTTTTTTTTCTTTTGCGTCAGGGAAATGAAAGGATATACACGGAAGTGGAGTTGAGGAGGAAGGTCTGAAAGGCAAAGGAGTCCATTTTATTATGACCTTCTGGCTGTCCATCATTACCATCATCACAATTATCTTCATCATCCTCATCATCACCATCACCATTCACCATTGTCATTGGAATCATCATCATTACTGCCATCTTCATTACCGTCATATTCTTTGCCATCATCACTTTTGTCACCATCAACATCCCCTTCATCATCATCATCACTGTTGTCATAATTATCACCACCATCACCATCATTATCATAACCATCTTGACCATCATCACCATCCTCATTGTCGCCATTATGATCCCCACCACCATCCTCACCACCATCCTCACCACCACCATCCTCACCACCACCATCCTCACCACCACCATCCTCACCANGCTAAAGCAATGCTTGATGCAGTCAGTGTATTATACATATACGATGGTGTCACCGCCACCAGCGCCCTCACCACCATCCTCACCACCACCATCCTCACCACCATCCTCACCACCACCATCCTCAACACCACCATCCTCAACACCACCCTCACCACCATCCTCACCACCATCCTCATCACCATCCTCACCACCACCATCCTCACCACCATCCTCACCATCCAAATCACCACCATCCTCACCACCACCATCCAAATCACCACCATCCTCACCACCATCCTCACCACCACCATCCTCACCACCATCCTCCTCACCACCATCCTCACCATCACCATCCTCACCACCATCCTCCTCACCACCATCCTCACCACCATCATCCTCACCACCACCATCCTCACCACCACCATCCTCACCATCACCATCCTCACCACCATCCTCCTCACCACCATCCTCACCACCACCATCCTCACCACCATCCTCACCACCATCCTCACCACCACCATCCTCACCACCACCATCCTCACCATCCTCATTACCATCACCATCCTCACCACCACCATCATCATTACCATCACCATCATCATCACCATCACCACCATCACCATCATCATCATAACCATCTTCACCATCATCATCACCATCATCCTCACCACCACCATCATCATCACCATCATTATCATCATCACCATCATCCTCACCATCCTCACCATCATCCTCCCCACCACCATCCTCACCATCATCCTCACCATCACCATCCTCACCATCATCCTCACCATCCTCACCATCATCCTCACCATCACCATCATCATCACCATCACCACCATCACCATCATCATCATAACCATCTTCACCATCATCATCACCATCATTCTCACCACCACCATCATCACCATCACCATCATCATCACCATCACCATCCTCACCATCATCCTCACCATCCTCACCATCATCACCATCATCCTCACCATCACCATCATCATCACCATCACCATCATCATCATAACAATCTTCACCATCATCATCACCATCATCCTCACCATCCTCACCATCATCATCACCATCATCCTCACCATCACCATCATCGTCACCATCATTATCATCATCACCATCATCCTCACCATCCTCACCATCCTCATTACCATCGCCATCCTCACCACCACCATCATCATCACCGCAAACACCACTGTCATCATCATCTTCTGCATCATCATCGTGTTTCTTACCATACTCATCACCAGTACACCCATCCTTGTTATTTCATTATCACTGTTACGGTGTTCTTCGTTATCATTGTATGTTTTACCATCATCGCCATCAGCACCTTCAGTATCACTGTTGCCATAACTGTCATCATTTTCACCACCACCATTATCTCAGCCATCAGGAAACATGGTGCTCCCCATGTCGCAGTGACTGCACTAGCTGATTTTCATCTATTACTTCTCTATCATTATCCCAAGCCAAGAAGGTAGGTGTCACCACAATCCCCATTTTAAAGATGAAGAAATTGGGCCATAGAGAAGTTACAGAGCTCGCCTAATGTCATACAGGTAATGACTGGCATAGTCTGGATTCAGACCAGCAATCTGGCACCGCAGTTCATTACCATGGGTACTCCCTGTACTGTAAAATAAAACCTGGCATGCCCGAGAAGGAGTGGCTTCCGTAAGGGTCCTTGGAGACTCCAGCCCCAGGATGTGAACCCTGAAACCCTCTGGTCAGTGTGCAGATAGGAAGAATCAGTATTGATGATACCTGCTCTGTGCTGACCACACTTGTGGGAGAATTACTTATAAGACCAGCACACTGAATGTTCATCCTAACAAGTGGGGATTGTCTTACCTTCAATATGCAAATGAGGAAACTGAGGCATTCAGTGGTGTGGTTAGTTGCCCAAGGACCCAGTGAGTTAGTAATGGGGCTGGGGCTTGTTATCCTACTGATTCTCACCACCATCTTCATCCTCATCACTGTCACCCTTCCGTTCTTTTTAAAAAATGATTGTCTTTTTCTAATGTCTTGATTTCTTTGAGAAGATGAGGTCATTTTTCATTGTGGTTTTGATTAACTTGTTTCTTTCTTAAACATACAGGCACTGTTCAGAGATTTACACAGAGAATATGTTCAGATATTGTGAAATTAAAACCAAATAATTGTCTAAAGTAAGAGAAGAAAAAGTCTGGTCATTCATTCACACTAGTAGTATTTTTACGGCTTTCCTTCCAGTCTTAGTTTTCTGAAAAGATAGGCATTTTTTTTTTTTTAACAAACACGGATGAATGTAGTCCGTGATATTTTACCACGAGCTTCCCTCCCTGGGTGATATGTTGTAATACAGCATGCCACTGTGGGGAACCCTCACGTGTGACTCTGGCCAGCCGTCCCACCCATCCTCACGGCTGGTCAGTGGACAATCCTCGGTTCCCCACCTCCCTCTCTCCATTTTCCTCCCACTACTCCTTGATCATCGACCCCTGACCTATTTAGGCAGATCTCCAAGGGTCCCAGGGCACCCTTGCTCCCTTGTCCTCTGGCACCCTACTTCTCACAGAGGGTTCGCAGCCCATACGTGATCTCCTTCCATGCTCTGGTCATGAATGCACATGTCCTGAGCCCTCCCACTCCAGACACTGGGCTGGGTATTGGGGACATAGGGACAGCCCAGCTGACATTACTTGACCCCTTACAGGCACCAGGAATTTACATGTCTAATCCCGTTAATTTTTTCAGCAGGCCTATGAGGTATGTTCTGTTATGTTCCTGAATTGAACATAGATAGAGCTGGAAGTTGCACAGTGAGCAAGAGGAGCGGCCAGACTCCACCCCAGGCCATCGGAATCCAGGGCTGAGCTCTGAACTCTCATGTAAGTCCATGGCCCCAGCCTGGGAGGAGGTCACCCTTCCCCTGCCCTGTCTTGTGTCCTGAGGAAGGCCAGACAGTGCCCTAAGTGCTCTGAGCAGCTGGAACTCGTTGGGATACAAGTGACAGAAAAGCCAACTTGAGCCAGGGGATTTCAGATTCAAGCTCCTGCACAGTCCAGGGCTCGAGCTGGCTTCTGCAAGGCTGGACTCAGGCTCCACAGCCCATCAGGGCCCGATGCCTCTCTCCCCACGCCACTGTCTCCTTGCTTCTTTCAAGTTGACTCCTTTCTCTGACAGGCTCCTCCTTCACGGATGCAGAATGGCTGCGGCACCTCCGGACCTCATGTGGTCTCAGCTTCAAGTCCGTGGGAAGCCACCTGCCCAGGTCCCAGCATTCCCCGCAATCATCTCATTGGATCTCACTGGGTCAGATTGGGTCACATGTCCATCCCTGAGCCAATCACAGTGGCTGGTGGAATAAACACCCCTGTTGGTTTAGGCTTGGGGAAGCCACATGGTCTTGCCTGTGGAGTTCTGGAGCCTTTTCCAAAAGACAGGTCTAAGAGCAGGAAGGGTCAGCTCACCAGAGGTGCAGTGGTGTTGGCTCACCAGGGAGAGGGAAGAGACAGCGCTTGGCACAGCCGACAGCACGGCTGCTCACAAACACCCGCAGCCTCTCCATGGTCAGAGGACCTTCCCCACCACTGACATCAGGCTGGGCCACCTGACTGCCTTTGTCCATAAAACTGGAGAGGAAGGGAGGGGCCTTGCTCTGGGCAGCAGCTTCAGGACTTCATTCGTCACATTCTCTCTCTTTCCCTCTGAGCAGCATGAAGTGCAGATGGTGAGGAGGAGACGCCCAGCCAGGGACAGTGGACGAAGAGCATGAGCAGCACGAGCCTTTCCCTTCATGAGCCGCTAGGATTGGGGGTGCTTGTCACCGCAGTGCAGCCTGGCACGTCCCGGTTAGTCCCCAACTTACACACACGGTGCACATCTGCCATGGACCAGGACCTGGGCATCCCTGGGGCTTGTTTCTCCACAGAGCCAAGTCTGCAGGGCACCCAACAAATACCCCCAAGTCGTTGTTCACGCTGCTCCTGCCTCCCTGGGTCCGGGTGGCTCCTTCTCCCTCCAGAGCCTCCCGTGCTCCTTGCTCCAGCCTGAAGCACCCAGGAGGACCCAGCAGCAGGTTGAGACCAGTGACAAGCTCCAGCTCACCCGGCTGAACTGTGGACATGAGTCTGGTTTTGATCGATATCCTCGGGGCCTCTGGGCTTGGGTGTCATGAGTTTCTGCCCTGGATAAAATAGCTGTAGGGGAGAGCTTGCCCAGACGGATGTAAACAGGAAGAAAATAAATGTCTTTTACTGTTTTTCTTCTCTCCACTATTCAGGAAATATGGGTGTACTGGCACCAGAATGTTCCCCAGAGTCATACAGGGCCTCCAATGCAGCATGTGCTCAGCGGCTCACCCGTTCTGCACACTCTGAGGTGTTGACGCTCCCAGAAGCAGTCACTCCTCCCTCCCATGCGACGCAGTCTGTGCATTTTCAGGTGAGGGCCGGCCTGTGTCCTCGTCGGAGCTTCCTAAGACTCCCAGAGGCTGACGTGCCTCCCAGGCTCACCTCGGCCGGGCTCCCTGGGCCCTGCTCCCGGGGCTTCATTGCTCACCGCCCTGGCCCATCCCTCAGCTCACACCGTCTCTCAAGTAGGCGTCTTTACATCAGATGTGTGGCTTTTCTTTTAAAATTCTTCACAAACTGGCTGTGCCCTGGCGGCCATGGCCCAGCACCAAGCAGGGGCTTGTGGAGAGTGAGTCCTGGCTCCTGCCAGTTCTGACTGTGGGACTTCAGTCTTCCCCTCTGTAAAATGGGGATAAGAGCATCTTCCTCCCCGTGGTTGGAGCATTGCCCCGGACCACGTGAGCTCTCAGCACAGCCCTGGGATGCATGTGCACTCACCATGTGCACTCACTCGGGCGTTGCTGGCCCTGGGGAGACAGAAGGAGCGGCCGATTTGCACAGCGAAGGGAGTGAGATGAAGGGCATCTGTGAAGCTGCTCTCATGGGGACCCACATTCCCTGTGGCGGGGGCGCGGGGCAGGGGTGGCAGTGGCTCAGGGAGGCCTTTGCTGTGACACAGTCGAACGAGCTTCATGGCCTCTCAGCTTGAAATGTGAGGGTTCTAAACCTACCCAGATGTTTTACGCCTGGCTGTCCCAGGGAAATTCTCTTTTTTCTTTCTTTATGCTTTAATTTGGGCGAATACCTACTTAGAAAAGCAGCAAAAGCATGTGCTCCCTGCAGCTCCTACGTGGTGCGGCTCCCCGGGGTCTCTACAGGGGGCTTGGTGCAACCTGCCTCTGCTGACTGAAGTCGAAACCGATTCTGTCCTCAGCCCCATCAGTTCCAGCTGTGGAAATGTGCTCAGTAAATGCACTCACACGTGAACAAAATGTGCATTCACACACAGTTGCCGGAACATTGTTTGGAGACTGGAGGACATTCGCGTGGGCCTGGCTGACACTGCTTGCTCATCCACGTCACGGGGCCCCATGGGTTCTTCCCAGGGGAGCCCGCACACCTGTGCTGACAGCAGCACCCATGGAGCTGCATCTGGGTGAGGAGCCCGGGAGTGGCCACGTGTGTTTGAGCTCCCGTCGGCGTGAATGGGAACACGGGTGGGTGCCCTGTCTACCTGTCCTGTCCCTGCTTAATGTTGGACTCCTTGTTGAGTGGGGCCCCATCGGTGGCTTTTCAGATGAATCAAGGACACTCCAGGCAGAGCCCCTGTCTGCGAGGAGCTGCCCCTCCTCAGATGAAAGGTGAGGGCACTCGTGTGGGGCTCAGGTCTCCACACCACCTGCCCCCTGCTTCCCTCCTGCTGAGGCTGGGCAGACTCCAGGGAGGGGACCCTGGTGCCCACAGGTTCACAGACACACAGCAGGATGTGGGGACAGAAAATCACATCCTTGTACACACCCCTCAGTTCTTCCAGAGATTCTGTTTTTCACGCCCAAATCACCTGGACACTCTTCTATTGCCCTGATGGTTCCCAAAGTGGCCCTGATCCCCGCGTCCGAGACACTGTCCTTTCCACATTCCTCTTCCCCCCAGGAGGCCCCCATCCCTGCCCCAGCCCAGGGGACTTCAGTCCCGGGTCCACAGTGGCCCTTGGGGGTCTCTCTGGGAAGGATTGGGTGGGTCACTCCCATTCCCACCATCCCACTGGGGCCTTCTCGGTTGGTTCTGGGGTCCAGACCCTTGTCTTCTCATCTCAATGGGGACACGGAGGCTCTGGGAGGGAGGCGGTGCTGGGGGGACCATCAGGAGATCAGCAGCCAGGCCTGGACCGTGTGTTCTGGGGTGACCTGGGGCCTTGCCGCCTGGCCTCTGGGGCCTCTTGGTCCAGGTCTGCAGCCACCTGTGGTCCTGAGGGCCACACAGCTCATGGCTTGCAGTCCAGGACATTTCTTTCTAAATCAGTAAGGCCTGACCTCTGTGACCACCGACACCACTGCCAAAATCAGGTCAAAGGCAGCTCCCTTGTGCACAGGGCGGGCAGCTGTGCGAGGCGTGGAGCAGCAGAGCTCAGAGCACACGAGGGGCTGATGCGGGAAGCTGCCCCCCATGCTGTGGCCCCCATGGGGGAAGAGGCACACAGGAAGGGGGCATGTCATTGGCGGGGAGCCTCCACTGACTCCACAGCACTCCTGAGTCATGCCAGATGCCTTAGAACAGTCACTGGGCAGAAAGGGGGCCAGGGCACGGGGTCGAGCTGTGAAGACGAGCTGGCCCTGAGTGGGGACCGGGAGGGAGGGAGCAGCCCTGGGCTGGGCTCTGGCCGCCTGCTGGGTCCGGCTTGCTGAGGATGGGCTGGGCAGGGCCGGGCTGGCACCTGTGATGTGGGGCGGGTGTGCTGGGGGAGCCCTGGGTGGGAGGGACTCCTGCTGAGAGGAGCCATGTGTGGTGGAGGCGGTGGTTCCGAATCTCTCACAGGTGTGACCCTCTCCTTATTCAAACTAAACTATAAATCATGCCGCCACATCCCATTCCCACTGGTTTCCACGGATTTGCTGCTCATTTCTCATTAGAAAGTGCTTTGGGCATCGGGAGAAGTTAGATAAGCAAAATGAAGCAGGCGCGGCAACTTCCGACAACAGAGTGTCCGCGGGGCTGTGCCTGCAGGTGTCTCCCGTTTCAGGAAACCAATTTGCCCCTGGCTGGCCCATCATGATGGGGAGAGCGGGGTTTGTTCCCCGGGATGGAGGAGCCGGCTCCAGGAGGATGAACCCAGGCGCAAACAAGATGGTACGGCTGTGCCGGGTGTTAGTACCCAGGTCCCTCTGACATTGCAGGTGCCAAGCTCTAGGGTCCCTCTCCACCCACGTCCTCCATCCAGGACAGACGCTCTCCTCTGTTCAAGCCCAGAGGTGACAAAGTTCACCGTGACCTCATTTCCCTTTAACACTTGGGCAGGTTTTTCCGTAAAGCACGTCTTGGCGTGGCTACGCCACTCAGGGGGCCTTCGCCTGTGTAAAGCCCAGGCTGCCTGGCTCCAGGGAGCTATGGCAGGGATGTGACGACGGCACAGCAGGGGTTCTGGGAGGGCAGCAGCGGCCCAACCTGCCTCCCCGCATCACTGGCCCCTCTCCCGACCTCTCCTCGACCCATCTCCTCTAGAGGTGCCCAGGAGGGCCCGTCTCAAGGGACCCCTCCCTAAGCCCAGGTTCTCTCCCGGCAGGTCCCTTAGATCTCCTCTAATTTACAGTCACACTTTTCCATTCTCTTAAATGAGGGGTTTTAAAATTAATTTCCACCAGGAAGAATATGCGGTGATTTTAAATGAATGTCCTCTTTCTCTAACAACTGCCGCCGAGATAAGAATATCCAGGTTCCCTCCGTGGGCAACCCTGTCTTTTGTGAACCTTCCAGAGATACGTTAAACACACACAGAAACATGGAGACGTGCGCGCCTTCCGGGATAACAGAGCACAGCACGCACTGTCTTCTTGAGAATTTTTTCATTCTTTTCCTTCCCCTGCTGGTTTTTCGGATGGACATTCTGCATCTCTTGTTGCTTAGCCTTTGACACGTGCATTTAATTCATTACACTTTAATTCATAAACCTCTCTGCCTCCTTTCTGAATTATGATGATTAATTTCCACTATTGTCCTCTGGCTGACAGGCTGTTAACATGCAGCCTTTTAGCTGGATTTGGTTTTATTTCCTCTGTCGATATTATTATTTAATAATTATTTAATGTTATACCACATGCATCGTTTTCTTTGCTCACTGTGACTTACTGTATTTCAAATGCTTCTCAGCAGATGTCTTCTTCATGCATCTCCTTCAGGAATTCTAGTGGGGGGGTTCTGGAGTTGACCCCTCCTTTCTCTGTATCTTTGAAAACAGTTCTGGAAGTTCTCCGTCAGCGTCCCCAGGAGCCTCACCTACCCCTCGTGTTTGCTATTTTCCGTCTCGCCCTGTTTGGAAATGTGTGGCTGTCCCCGGGATCCTGGGAGATGGTGTCCTCCTGAGGGGTTGACCTGGAGCCACCTTGCAGGGCCTGTGCCTCCCCAGGTGCCCCTCGGGGACGTCCCTGCTCCTCTCAGACCCCCACCTGTGAATAGCCCCCTGTGGCGGCTGTGCTAGACCCAGCTCGTGGCCCCAGGGCTTCACCCCTCCCTGAGGAGTCCGCACCCTCTGCCCTGGGCTTTGGGCTTGAGGCTGGGAGTGGCTCCGGCCAGGAGAATGGGGTGGGGATGGTGCAGACCCCTCAGGCTTCCGGTGTCCACGTCCCTGGCTCCTCACCGCACTGGAACAGGACTCCCGCCGGCAGCTGGGGAGACGGTTTTCTAGTGCGTCCCCCGAAAGGCAGCAGGCTGCTGTGAGCTGAGGCGCTTTTTAGACTCGAGATAATTCCCAACTTATCAGGAACACAGCATCACTGCTCATGGATGTCTCACGACTGCTTTCTGGGGAAATAGGTCTCTCATCGGAAGATTAAGGAAGAAAGAGTCTCTCCCCACAGACTTCTCCTGAGCAGCCAGGCACAGGGCGTTTGCTCCCAGTGGGCGATGGGGTTTTAATCAGCTTTTGTGTTCAGAAGGCAGGCAGGCCTGGACGCCGTTGTCGGGGGACGGCCTGATTGAGCTGCTGAGGCCCCGGGCGTGCAGGGAAGGTTCTGTTCCTGATGAGGAGCGTTCTCAGCGTCAGGAGCAGCACGACTCGGAGGCCCGGAGGCCCCCAGGAGGCAGGCCCTGCAGCGTGGCCCAAGGAAGGACATAAGTGCCGGGAGCGTGTTGTGGTCGCCTCGGGAGGTCCTGGCCGCAGTGGATCTAGTAGCACAGGCATCATCGGGTCTGCTCCCTGCGGGGGCTGCGAGGGTGGAGCCTTCCATGTCTAGCCGAGGACACAGGCAGGTGTGGGGCTGTGAGTCCTGGGAGAGACGGCCCATGGCCATGGCAGCCCCAGGCCCACACCCTCCTGTGCTCTGGGGGAGATGAGATGATTTTCCTGAAATATTCTTTCTCTTCCCGTCCTCCAGGTGTGGAATATTCTGCTGCAATCCTCAGCCCCGGGCCTGGCCACATCCCCTCCTTTGTCCATCAAAATGTCGGTGGACAGGTGCTGCCTGGGCTCTAGGGAGGTCCCCACTGAGGCTCACTCCCTGTGCCCTGCCATCAGCATGGGGGGACCTGCCTGGCTGCCTGTGGGGCCAGGGAGGACGCACGGTTCCGGAGCAGAGCTGGCCACACTGCAGCTGCTGCGCTGGTCATGTGAGTGGTGCTAGGTCAGCTGACATCCATCAGACCCTCAGACCCGCAGGCGAGCCCAATGAGATCTGAGCCTCCGCGACCAAACTGCAGTCACCCGGGAAGAAAACCCCGCGTTCCTCCCCTGGGATGTGCGGCCTTTGCTGTGCAGTGGGCGCTGACGGGTGCGCCTCCAGCTGGGCACTCCCTGCTTTTAGGAAGCTTCGCCTCTCCTGGGCCCCATGGTGCTAGGATCCACCATGAGCCATCGATTTGGTTATTTCTCAAGATCAGAGAAGAGAGTTTTCTGTGCAGTGAAAACCTTCCTTCTGACACCGACCAGAGGCTCTGTGTGCATTTGGCCACCGTCCACAGAGCAGGCCCTGGGCTTCCCCTGGGCTGTGGGTTCTCCATTTTCAGTGATCGGCAGGGGCTTTCCTGGATGCGTTTGGCCCCAGAGTGGGTGCTGTGCAAATTAAATCAAAGGCATGAAAAGCAATCTTGATCACAAGTCTGCTCAAACACACTCTGTCCTCTGGGCTCTGGTGTCCATGAGGTCTTTGTGTTCAACTCAGAAACAGGATTGTGAATTAAAGGCCCTCTAAGGCCCCTCTGGGTGGCCTGAGCAGGAGGATGGGTGGAGGAGTGGCACCCACTTGACCTTACCTCTGTCCCACCTCCTGCTGACAGGCAGAGTCATGGGACTGGTCCTGGCCAATGGGCTGAGGGCAGGAGGGTCCTGGTGACAACTGGCTGAGGCAGGGAAAAGCTGCCCGGGCCCCTCCAGCTGCGTATTTCCTGTTGCCCTGACTAAGGGGCCATGTGCTTTATTGAGTGTGGACATGAGGAGCAGAGCTTTGGTCATCAGAGCCCCGAGTGACTCTGTGGAGCCTAGCCTCAGCCCGCTGTGCTCATGGAGTGTGGGTGAGCCGGACCTGAGGTTTTGTGCTGCTGCTGGGATTTCAGGGCCATTTGTTACTGGAGAAGTGTCACAGGGTTCCCAGACCTGGCTTCCTCCTAGCTCAGTGCACCTTAGGAACTCCGAGTATTACCATCCTCATCTCTGCAGTGAGATTCGTCGTCATCAAGCCTCTTTCACTGATGGTGAAGAGTAAATGAGTTAACATAGCAAAGCTTTAGAACAGTGTGTGGCAGATGCGATCACTGCGTTGGTGTTGGTCATAACAAGGGGAATCCAACTTTTTTTTTTCCCCCATTTACTTATTTTATTGCATTTTAGGTTTTGGGGCACATGTGAAGAACATGCAAGATTGTTGCATAGGTACACATGTGGCAGTGTGATTTGCTGCCTTCCTCCCCATCACCTACATCTGGCATCTCTCCCCTTGCTATCTCTCCCCAGCTCCCCACCCCCCACCATCCCTCCCCTATTTCC
>NW_016107638.1:180350-198499 GCF_001604975.1 Cebus imitator | reverse complement strand
ATTTTCCTTATCCAGTCTATCGTCGATGGGCATTTGGGTTGGGAATCCAACTTTTGAAGGCCTTGAATGCTGGGCTCAGGAGTTTGGTCTTCATTTTAGAGGCCTGCCTTTTTCACAGTGTCTCCTGCACACACTAATTCTATGGACTATTAAGACATTGCATGAAAACAGTATTCTGTGTTTTTTTTTTTTTTTTGCTTTTTACAAGCAGTGGATTAGCAGTGTGAATGCATGACTTCCTTTTCCTGCAGAACTTGTCAGTGCCTTTAATATGAGGGTTGAGTGTCCGGGAGAGTTTGCTGTCAGAATTCAACACTTACTCTTGGGAAAGCAGTGATCTTGCTGGAAATGAACTGGGCAGACCCTGCTGCCGTCTCCTTCCCCCGACCTCCGTGCTCTCCTTCCCCACTAGCAGCACCTGTAACTAAGTCACTGCAAAACATCCACAGATGGAAGAGTAGAGAACCATCCCTCTCCACCCCAGGATCATGGCGACGGCTCAAGAGACTCATGGCCTCGAGCTTGTGCAGCAGCTCCGGAGCCTGCCGCCCCTTGTGTCCCACGGCACCATGACTTTGGAGGGTCTTAGCTCAGTCTGCCCTGCGGAGGGGCTGTCAGTGCTGGGCAGAAAATTGCCCCTCAACAACCGGGTCCAGCTGGCCTCCGTCAGAGAGCAGAGAAAGCAACCCTCCAGTAGATTCTTACTCCCCCAGGGAGACATCTCCACCCAGTGCTCATCCTGAGCAAGGGCACGGGGAAGAAGAAATGCAATTTTAAACATTGTGCTGTGAACGATGACTTCTGCTGGTTCTGTCTCCAGAGAGCTCTGGGCATTTACCATCCTTCCACCCACATGCCCGAGTCTGTGCAGAACCTCACCCACGCAGAGGAGACTGCATTTCCCAGGAGCAGATTCAAGTCCTGAACTCTCTGTACCATGAAGTGTTACACACACTGGTGGGTGCCATCCTGAGACTCAAATATCAAGAAAAACAGGAAGAATTCAGTCCATGCCCTAAATGCACTCACTCATTTGGCTCCCAAACATTGAATCTCATCAGTGAGATTCTCAGCGAGAAAAGTCCACACTGAACTCATGCAGAGCTCAGAGCACACAGGCCTGGGGTTCTTGGCATCCGAGATCTCTGAGCAGTTTTCTGAGCTTTTCACTTTCCTGTTGAAGACATGGGAACATGTGGCACACAGGCACAGAGACCTGTGGGCTTTGGCTGGAAACCAGTAGGTGGCCTTAGGGAGGTTTGTGAAGCTCCCTGAAGTGAAGACATTTGGGCAGAGATGGCTGGCTGTCCTCCAAGTCCATTTTTCCTCCCAGACCCGAGCGGACTCCATTTTTCAGCCTGCCTTGCAGTGAGCATAGTCATGTAACCACGTATATGCAGGGGAATGTGGCAGAGGGGAATGTGGGCAGAGGGGAATGTGGCAGAGGGGAATATGGGCAGAGGGGAATGTGACAGAGGGGAATGTGGCAGAGGGGAATGTGGGCAGAGGGGAATGTGGGCAGAGGGAATGTGGCAGAGGGGAACGTGGGCAGAGGGGAATGTGGCAGAGGGGAATGTGGGCAGAGGGGAATGTGGGCAGAGAGGAATGTGGCAGAGGGGAATGTGGCAGGGGGATGTGTATCACGTCCAGGCCTGGGCCTAAACCTCCCATGGTCACCTAACATGCCCCTCCCTTCTTCCTGTTGACTGTGGTGGTGACACCTAGGTGACCCTGGAAACCACATGTTGATGGCAGCTAAGCAGCCACCAGCCTGGGTCCTTGAGTGATTGCATGGAGCAGAGTCTTTCTGCTGACTGCTGTGACCACTCCACATTCCTGTGAGAGAGAAGCGAGTGGTCTCCTCCTGAGGTTGCTGAGTTTTGGGTGTTTGTGTGCTGACACAGCTAAGCCTGGCCCAATACACAGGGGGAGGGCAGACTTTCCACAAAGAAGAGAAAAATGGTGTTGGGAAGGTGTGGGAGGGTGACTGGCTCTCCCTGGGGAGGGTTGTGCGGGATGAGGCCCCAGGCCTGTGAGCTGCTGGGTGGGGGAGCTGGCAGCTGCCTTCTCACTCCCTCTGGAGAAGCAGCCCCAGGGTTCTCAGCGCTGGAGACTCTCACAGAGGGAAGAATACACCCATTCCTGGGGCTGCCATCCCCCTGAGGCTCGTGTGGCTGAGCAGTGCCTATAGACCCTTCAGTCCTGTGTCCTCCCCTCTGCCAGCATCCTCTGAGCTGCTGGGATGACGTGGGACGTGGACCAGGAGCCCCAGCTGTCACCACTTGAGGCCAAGGGCCAGAGCCGGCCTGGCTCCATTCCTAGGTCTGGGGAGACCGGGAGGGGATGGGAGGGTGACGGAGGGGGGAGTTATTTCCTAATCAATGGGCCAAGCAGTGGTCACGCTGTGGACATGGCACTATGCTGGCCTCTTTTTGCTTTGGGTTCCTGAGTGGGGCCTTCTACCTGGACTCACACTCGGAGCAGGCTCTGCTTGGGCCCAGTGCCCTCCATGTCCGTTGGTTAAGGGACAGTGGGGGGTGAGACCGGGTTGAATGAGGACAGATTGCACAGTGACAAACGTCTCAACAGCAGCCTCCTGAGTTGGCTGTGGAGGGCTCATATTTCAGAACTCATAAGCTCAGTCATGCCAAATGCAATTACTTTTATGTAACTGGACTTATTGCCCCAATATTCTGACTGATGCAGAAAACATTATTTAGTCAATTCTAGGAAAACTCACTCAAGTTCACAGTAATGTGGTAGAAGGTGTGGGTGTGAGGGCTTTACAGAAATAAGAGGGAATGAACCATAATTTTTTTAAAAAGCCATTCTCCTTTGTTGGGGGTGCAGAGAGGGGACTGGGTACTTGGCTGTGGGGACCATGTCAGCTTCTAGCCCCTCTCTAGGAGGTGGAAGTCTCTGGAGAGGGTAGGGAAATATCCCAGGTCTTCCCTGCCCCCATCGCCCACCAGGGCCTCTTGCTGTCTGGGCCCAGCCTGAGGCTAGCTGACCAGAGGTGTGGGAAGCCCAGCTCTAGGGCTCTGCTCCCCCAACTCCCACAAATTCACAGCAGAGCAGGAAGGGCAGGGAGGGCATGGATGGGAAGACATCAGAGCCACAGGCCCAGGATGGGCACATGGGTTGCTCTTGGGGGCATTTTTAGGTATACTAAGAAGCTGCAAGAGGGACACACACACACACACACACACACACACACACACTTCTGCCCTCCCATCTCCAGAACTTGCGGTCACCACGATCCTCCTCCTCAGCTTCCTGGCACTGCTGTGCCCATCCTGAAGGTTCTTTTGGCTGGAAATGGGTGGGGATCAGAGAGCACCTGCTATCGGGTGAGTCCTGCTTTACTCACATCAGAGATATTGACTAAAACAAACACAAAACACATCAAAGACCTAACTGTAAGAGCTAAAAGTATAAAACTCTCATTTTAAAAAAGGGTAAATTTTCATGGTCTTGGATCAGGTAGATATCAGAAACACAATCAACCATAGGGGAAAAAAAATGTAAATTGAATTTTGCCAAAATGTAAAACTTTTGCTCATTAACGTTCAAGATCAAGAAAGTAAAAAGAAAACCCAGAGAATGAGTGAAAATATTTGCAAGTCATACACCTGGGGCCAGTATCCAGAACATATAGAAATTCTTAGAACTTAACAACACAAAGAAAAATAACCAAATCAAACAGTAGGCAGAGGATTCAGAGACCTTCGTCCCAAGAAGAGATACAACTCACCAATGACTATGTGAAAAGATACTCAGCAGCCCCTCACTACGGGGAGACCGCTTTCCACGCACACCGATGGCTGTAATCAAAAACGAGTCAAGTGAGAATAACAAGTGCACCCAAGACATGGAGAAACTCGATTTCTCGTCGATTGCTGGCGGGAAAGTAACGGCGCAGCCAACATAGAAACAGTTTGGCGGTTCCTTAAGAAGTTAAACAGAGCTACCATCCGGCCCAGCTGTTCCACTGCTAGGCATCTACACCCAAGAGAGTTGCAGACATGTTTGTACAAACACTAGTACGAGAACATTCATAGCAGCATTATTCACAGTACCCAAAAAGTGGGAAGAACCCAAGTGGGCACTGAAAGATGAACAAATAAACAAAGCATGGCGTGTTCACACCGTGGAATGTGACTACGTCCTCAGCCACGATGGGAATGAAACACTGACACAGGCCGCCATGCGGCTGCTCCTCAAAAACGCGATGCCAAAAGAAAAGGTGCACACAACGCCCACGTGTTTTATGATCCTATGTATAGAAAACGTCCAGGGCAGCCAGCTGTACAAAGACAGAAAGCAGATTCATGGTTGCCAGGAACTGGGGGTGAAGGGTAGATAGTGGGGAGCGACCTGGAATGTGTGTGTAATTTTGGGGGTGGGGTAATGTACTAGCGTGTTCTCACATTGCCATAAGAAAATCCCCGAGACTGGGTAATTTATAAACAGGGAAGAGGATTAATTGACTCCGTTCCACATCGCTGGGGAGACCTCAGGAAACTGACAACCGTGGCGGGATGCACCTCTTCACAGGGGTGCAGGGGAGAGAATGAGTGCCAGCAGGGGAATGCCGATGCTTATGAAACCACCAGAGACTCACTCATTATCACAGCAGCGCGGGGGAGACCACCCCCATGATTCCGTTACCTCCCATCGGGTCCCTCCCATCACACGTGGGGATTATGGAGATTACAAGTCAAGATGAGATTTGGGTGGGGACACAGCAAAGCCATGTCAAGTAGTGATGAAAATATTCTGGAATTAGATAGTGGTGACTGTTGCATAAACTTAGGACTATACTAGAAATACTAACTTGTGCAGTTTAAGATGGTGAATTCTATGGTACGTGAAGGATATTTCAGTTTTAAAAGTGTAAGAAATAAAAGACTTGAGCAGCTGGACACACGGGGAGTGCAGGTGTGAGCAGGGCAGGCCCAGTGTCTGCACTCAGTGGAGCAGGAAGCAGCCCCCACCTCTGAGGCCCCTGAACCTGGGAGGCCCGAGTGAGGGTCTCATTTCCTCCTCAGACAGGGGGCAAGGGCAGTGGTGGGTGACCAGCGCGGGGTACTGAGTGCTCCTCCCCTGGTCTCGGCTGCTTCCCACACAGCACCTGTTCCTCCCTGGTGTCTACGGGTGCCTCATTCCCTGGGTCTCCCAGGCACCTGACTGCTCCTTCAGGAACCTCAGACACTTCTGTTGCTGTCCTGAGATGCCTCGCCTGGAGAGGCCTCCCCAGTAGCAGCTCCCCGAGACGCACTGTCCCCGGGGTCAAGTCCCTCAGTCTGCCATGGCCCCTTCAGCATCTCTGGAAGAAGCCCTGCTCCCACAGAGAGGGGCCCCTGCCCCACAATTTCTCCTCCTTAAATTAACTTTCCCGACATTTTCCTATTCTAAGCATAAGTCATCATTGCCCAGGACATTTATAGAACGTACACAAGTATTAAATCAAAAGAAAATTGTCCCCATCTATGGCCAAATTTCCTAAGTTGCACAAATACAGACAAGTGATATGTTTTCCTTTGTTAACAAAAAACGTGACCACCCTGTCCAGGTTATTCTTAAGCCTGACTTGCTCACAGCCTGGTGTTTTGTAGACGCTTCTTCATGACAATAAAGTAGCCCCTTCGTTTCAGCGGCTGCGCAGCACCCCCAGCACTGTCTCGATGGAGAAGCTGACCCCGCATTTGTGAGCTGGAAACTCACCTGAGCGGAGCTCCAGCGCATCTCTGCAGGGAAGTGGGGTGGGGGTGGAGCAGCACCTGCCCTCCCCAGGGCCCCAGAGACAAACTGGCCCAGAGCCCTCTTCCAGCAGAGGAGCCCCACGTCCCTGGGAATGAGGATCTGTGGGCCCCGGTGGGTGGGCTCTGCTGCAGAGGGGGCACTGAGGCCCAGGAGGGTCCCCGCAGGCCAGGCGGACCAGACGGTGACCGCTTTAGTCTGGGCCACAGCACCCTGTGCCCTTCGGTCTGCCTTTTGCATCTCAGGAAAAGCCCCACCCTCCTGTCCATCACAGGCACTGTTTTCTGCACCAGCTGCCTGCTCCTCTCCAGTAACTGCCTTTGCTTTGCCTTGGAGGAGCCCCACCCCTGTCAGATGCACATGAAGGTGCCAAGGGGAGCCTGGCCGACCCTGGAGCCACCATGGGAGGAGGCAGAGCTGAGGGCTGGGGGAGCTCCCGACTGCATCACCTGAGCACCTGGATCCAGCCACACCTACAGGTAGCCACCCTTGCACCTCTGAGTTACATGAACCAATACATTCCCTTTCATTCTGAAGCCAGTTTGAAATGGGTTCTGTCCCTGACAAATGGAGCCCTAGTGGTCCCTTCTATGTCTCTCCAACTCCACCTTCGGTCTTCTCAGCCTGGGAAAATTCAGAGAGAAATGAGGGCCGTGGAGAGCCAGGTTCTGAGGCTCCCGCCGCAGAGCTGGGCCGATGATTAGGAAACACCACGTCCACTGAAGGCTTTGGTCACATCCTGGTGCCAGTGGCACCCATGACTGGAGACCCCTCTGCGGAGCTTCTGTCTGCTCTGATGAACCCCCAGCTGCTACCCCCACACGCTGTGCTCAGCAGGACCCCAGCTCCTTGCTGATATTGGACCTGCCCCCGCCTCCCCAGCTGTGCTCAGCTCTTAAGCAGGAGCTCCGGAATGTCCTGGGTTTCTTGGCTTCTCGCAGAGCCCCAGGGTCCCTGATAAATGTCTGGCACTGGTGGGGCACCCGGTGACTGTTCTCCCACTCCCATAAATACACTGTTTACCGCTGAATTATAAAGGGCGTGGGAACAAAAGAGAGGCTCAAATCATTGTCCTCGTTCTTACGGTTTGAGTACATTACCACCATCATCTAATTAGGGTTGTATTTCAAGCAGAGGCCACACTTCAAAATGAAATTAAAAAATAATTCTACTGTGGGAGGAAATGAATGTTTCTCATATAAAATTTCAGCCGCTGTGTTGGCAGCAGGAAGCTTGTGGAGGCTCGTTATCCTAATTGAAGAAGCCCCGGAAAGGAGAGCAGTTAAGAGAAGTGACATTCTCCTGGACGTCTGTCCTAAGAGGTTTCCATCCCTCCTGGATGCTCTGGGCCTCTGAGCACCTAAGCCTGTGGGTTCTGATAGGATGTGGGCGGGGACGGGACGGGGCCTCAGGCGGGTGCCCAGCCCGTGGGGAGCAGAGGTGGGGCGGTGGGGACTCGTTCAGACCCTCCTCTTCCTGCAGTCCCGACACCGCAGGGTGGGATCTGGGCAGGGTCCTCCCTCTCCATCTTCCCCTCGCTGGGACCCAGCACGGCACGGGAGGGACGGACAACACCATTTAGACACTGAGATGTCTGAAGTCATGACCCCGGATTCCCCAGGCAGCCACACGCAGGGGTCTGCAGCAGGAGGAAGGGGTCCGTGAGAAACGCAGCAGCACCAGGAGGCTGTGGCTTTGCTTTTGTGGATTTGTTTAACTGCAGCCCGATTCATTTTCCTGGGAGCTGGAATTGAGTTGACTGTATTGGCAGTATGAAAGTGGCAGACACCAGGAGGAAGTCACTCTGGTCAGACCCGGAGAAAACGGTCAGGAGGCATGGGGGAGAGGTGGACGCGGCTGCATGTCTGAGATCAGAGCTATTTCCAAGGACTTTCTGAAGCCCTGGAAGAAGTCCCTCCACCTCCTGCCCGTTCCAGCCTGCCAGGGCTTGGGAGGCTCACACACATATTTCTACGGCAAGATTTCTCTACCAGCAGACGTTCCTGAGGACTGCAATGATTCTGATCAGATGCTCTCAAAAGACCACTTCCCGGTGACAGCATCTCCTTCAATAAGTGGATGGCAGCTCTGGCTTTGAGCCCCGGGAACCAACGAAGGTGTCCGAGCAGCTCAGACGAACTTCTCCCCTTTGCCAACGAAAGCTTTTTCCTACCGTCCCTCGCTGGGGCACCCGCCACTCGCCACAGCGCACTCCGGATCGCATCCTCTTTTTCTACTCCCAGATAATTCAACATGTATGGGGACATTTTTCTCCGATGTCTTTTCTGAGGTTGACAATAGTTTATTCATACATAACCACGAGCGGCCAATCATCAATCTTGCTGCGCGGTGCTAACTGGATTTATTTTTACAACTGCTATAAGAAAACATTTATTTCCCTAACAGACTCTGAGGCTTTAGTTAATGGATTACTATAATTACACTCCCCGGCTCCTAGATTTGTTTAAAAATGATCTAACTCAGGACATGAAACTCAGCATTTCTTTACCCTAACACTGATTTATCATTTTGTTGACACGTAAGGACAAGTTTTAATAGGCTTCTGACCTAAAATATCCAGTTGTCATGACAAATTACCTGAGAACATAATAGCTGAGCTTGAAATTTTAGGGAGAAGAAAGCTGAGGTTCATTTTTCCTTGGGTCCTGAACCTTCCTAGGGGTGTTCATCTGACTTTTGTTAAATGAATCATGTGGGTTTTTTCTCCCAGTTCTGAGGCCGCCAGCCCTCAAGTCATAACAGGTCCGAGCCCCTGAGAGTCACTGAAATCCTCCATGGGTGCTTCTGGTCCCTGGACCTCGGACAGTGGGACAATTCCCTCCCTCACTCCCACTGGGGCCTGGAGGAAGTTCACCTCCCTCCCTCCTTCTCCCTTTGCAGGGGAAGCTCCTAGCCTTTCCAGCAGGAGCCCCACCCACGGCCAACTGCCCTGGGTCCTGCTGAGGGACAGTTCTGTGGGTGGCCTTGGGCCGGCTCGGTTTTCCCCGCTTCCTCACTTGTAGTTCTGGAGAGTCACTGTAGAATGTGCAGGAACGCAGTATCCTCAGCCAGAGAGGAGCTGCCTGAAACAGCCCCAGGCCTAGCTCCGTCCCTCTGGGGAATGCAGCACCTTGAGTTGGGGAAGAGCTTCCTGGGGCAGCGAGGGCTTTGTTTCTCTCTCTGCTGCACACAGGATGCCCTTCAAAGCTTTGGCCATGGGTCACATGTCCCCTGAGGCATGTCACCCTGGGTGGGCCGCCTTTCAGGGTCCCTCAGCTGTGCTGAAGCAGGTGCAGTCCAGCCTCCACCCACCCTGGCCGCTCGGCTGAGCCTGCGGGACCAGCTCACCATGGACCCAGCCTTCTGTTGTTTCTTACGGCCTGTGAGTAATAACCTTGCAGACAAATAGGTGACCAGGGCATTGTGGCCCTAAATAGCAGCCCAGGATGCAGGGGCAGCGGGTGGACACTGGGCTTTGGTGCACGGATGACCCTCAGGCAGCAGGGGCTCTCTGGGATTGGTCATTGGTGAACCTGCTTCTCCACTGGGAGGAGCGGCTGCCCCGAGGGCTGATCTCTGTTGAAAACTGGAATTGCGAAATGTCAGTGGAATCTGAAAGGGAGGCCAGGGGATGCCCAGACCAGTGAGGAGGCTGCATTTCACCCCCTCAGGCCCTGCCCTTGGCCTCCACAGCCCAGGACAAACACTTCAGGGCAGCTGATCAGCACTAAAGTCCCTGGGCCCCACACGGAAGGAAGGAAGAAGACCACAGGCTGCCCCAGGAGCATCCAGCCTGTGTGGCCCCGGGGGACAGGAAGGGGGCTGTGCCCTTCCCAGGTGGAAGACCCAGGTGAAACCCAGGGGACAGGCCTCTCGCCTCAGCCCCCCAAACCATGTGTCTCAGACATGTCCTGCCCTCTGTCCATGTCCTCCTCTTTCCTGCGAGGCTGCCCCAGGGCCATGCTTTAGAACAGCCGGTGCCCACCCCAGCCAGGCCTCCTGGCCCCCTGGGCTCCGACCTCCTTGGGAGGCTGAGGGTGACTGGATGGGAGGCAGGAGAGCACGGGGGAGCTCACTGCAGGTTTAAGCACAGGGCCCGGGGCCACCCAGAGAGTGGCCACAGCCACGGCCCTGGGGCTGGGGAGCAGGGAGGGGTATGGCAGGCCCTGCCCAGGTCAGCGGGAGGTGGGGGCGCACGGGGCTGTCCCAGGGACACTGGGCCATGGAGGATGCAGTGGGAAACCTCAGGGCATGTACCCCTTCCTTCTTTCCTCCTGCTTCTGACTCTGCCCTACATTGGCCAAACCCGGGCAGGAGCCAGAGGACTCGCAGTCTGGAACCAGAGGGCCAGCCCACTGGACACAGCCCGGGAGGCTGAGCGGCCTCTGAACAGAGCTGGGGGAAGTGACTCTCCACCCACCAAGGCCTGGCTTCCTGGGTACCCCCAGCACCCTCGGCAACTGGTCCCACCAGCTTCAGTCTCACCATGGCCTAAGATGGGCCCAGGGTCCCCTGGGAATTGGTGACCTGGAGAAATTCAGCCATTGTCAACCTTAAGAGGGGCTTCTGGGCGTAGCTTCCATAGGCACAGGGGGTCTTTGGCAGAATGGAGGGGATTCTTTGAGCAGTGACTGCTTCCCTGACAACCCGGGCTGAGTAGGTTGAGCTTGGCTCAAAGAGCATCACTTGGGGATGGTGACCCACACGTGCTGGTTCGTTCATTAATTTATTCATCCGTTCACTCACGAATTGTGTGTCACTAAGACTACGAGAGGAATTGTGCACAGGTACCTTGTGGGGGACTGAATGCAAATGTGGCCATTTCAGAGCAGGAATCTAAACCACGCAGGCCCCACCCCACTCTCCTCTCACTCGCATGTTCCCTGGGCCAGGTTCCTCAGTGTCTCTGTTTCTTCCTCTATAAAATGAGGACAGCAGCCAGCTCACCTCCTGGAGGTGCTGGGCTGAGTGAGTCCTGCGGAAGGCGCTCAGAGCAGGGCCTGGCCCAGGAGGCCGCTAGGCTCACAGGGCCATCACCGTGGAGCGGCGGGGCAGGTGGTAATTGATTTTCCGGTTCTGCCGATGTGAGACGCCGCACCTGCGAGGCGGAGGCTGCTCAGGGCTGCTCAGGGAGCCTGGGCTCCGATTGGCCATTCCATGATTCAGCAACTTTGGATTCTCACCATATCCACATCTGAGTTATAGAACTTCCAAGATATGCATTTTGTGAAACAGAATGAGAGAAATAATTCAAATGGAACGCCAAATTAAATTTAATGCCTCCACTATTTATTAGACGCTATTCATTTCAGTCTGTATTCTGCTCGCATCTGTTCTGTATGTATTTTGCAGAACCGTTGGGCACTGTGTTTTGGGGAGATTTGTAAGGGTAATTTTGACCAAGCAGTTTGCCCTCTGTGCCAGCATTAGAACAGAGGGGCGCTCCATCAGGCCCGTTGTACGGAAGGAGAAACCGAGGCCACTGAGGCACGTGGCTCCCTCGGTGGCTCCCTCGGCCGCCGCTGGCCCTGGTACCTGGAGAAGGGAAGTGGCCGCCAGCGCAGGGACCTCAAACACGCGGGCCCGAAGTCTCCTCTCAAGGCCGCATCCACAGACGGCAGCCCCGTTATCCTTGCTCCAGAAAATCTTTCTCTCTGAGCCAACATTGAAACAAAACGAGAAACGCGGAACGAAGTTGCTGGCACCGCTGGCTTCCACGCCTTCATCATCCTCAGCTTGCACGGCGGGTCCTCGCTCACAGAATGTCGCTGTCCTGGTGCTCAGGGAGTTCCCGGGGCCGGAATGGGCAGGCTGGGTGTGGGCGCGGGAGCAGGGGAGCTGCGGGGGACCCCGTCCCTGCAGGCTCCTCCCCACAGACCAAGGGTGCTGGCTTCTTCAGGTGCTGACTTCCTCAGGTGCTGACACAGGTGCACCGAGGCAGGACAGCCGGGGAAAGTGGGAATAGACAGCACTAGTGCCGGGGCCCAGAGCCAGCACAGCCCGCCCACGCCCGAAGGGGTCGGGTTTGCATTAGAGAAGGGGCGGTGGACGCCAGGTTCAGGCCTGTGCAGACCCAGGGGCTTCCAAAGCGCTGGTCTTTACCCCAACCGATTAAAGCTCCTTACACCCACCTTGGGATCATTCCTGCTTTCTGCAGGTGTGCTGTGCTGAAGCGGAGGGGTCAGGTACAAAC
The DNA here is from genome assembly GCF_001604975.1 of Cebus imitator. Taxonomy (NCBI): domain Eukaryota; kingdom Metazoa; phylum Chordata; class Mammalia; order Primates; family Cebidae; genus Cebus; species Cebus imitator. Next base: position 186,543 of record NW_016107638.1, on the reverse strand, counting down.
CAGGAGGTGGGGCCAGGTGGGAGGGGCGGGGTCAAACCGCAGGGGGGGGGCCGCAGTGGAGACCTATGGTCAAGCGGTGGGGGTGGGGTCAGGGTGGAGGGGCCAGGTCAGTCTACAGGAACAGGCCAAGGTGGAGACGCGTGGTCAAGGCGTGGTCAAATCATAGGGGGTGGGGCCGGGATGGAGGGGCGGGGTCAAACCACAGGGGCGGGTCAGCGTGGAGAGGCGTGGTTAAACCCTAAGGGCCAGGGTGGGGGCCAGGATCAGAGAAGGAAATGGCCAGAAAGAGGGGTGGGGCCAGGATGGATGGGCGTGGCCAAGCCATGGGTGTGAAGATAGGGGTGGGGCAGGATAAGGGGAGGAGCCAGACAGAAGGGTGGGTCCAGGATGGGGGCGTGGTCAACCATAGGGGTGGGGTCAAGCATTGGGGAAGCCAGGATGGAGGGGCAAAGCCAAACCACAGGGGTGGGGCCAAGGTGGAGAACATGTGGTCAGGGTGCGGTCAGGCCACAGGGGCGGGGCCAGGTCGGAGGGACGGGGTGAGGCATGGGCGTGGCCGGGCTGGAGGGGCGGGGCCAGGCAGGAGCGGGGCCAGGCAGGGGCGGGGTCACGCCGTCCTGTGAAGGGGGAGGACACGCCCATCCCGACGCCCTGTCTTTGGGGTCCCCCTGGTCTCACGGCCCCTGCTTCTGGGCCTCCATCTTGCCCGTCGTCATGACGCCCTCAAGAGTCGGGGCTGAAGGAACCCCACTGCACAGGGCGTGACCATCACACGCCGTCTGTCTGCGCGCGGATTCCGTCTGACGCTATAACGTGCTTTCTTTCCCTCCCGCTCCTCACCCCCCGCCGTTAGGACATCGCGGAGCCGTGTTCAACGACGACCTTGTTATTCGAACGTCTTCTTGGAGAGCGCTCATTGCTGCTACCAACGTTCTCGTGCGACTGACTTCATTCTGCGTATTTTTAAACGCTTACAAACAATCCCGTTCTAAAGCTGCGCTCACGCGGCTCCGCGCGCGCCCGCCCCCTGCCCTCCCGCGTGGTTCTCCGCGTGCGCCCACCGCGTTCTCCTCCGCTCTCCCGGGACACCTCCCGGCCCCACGGCGGCTCAGAGGTCCTCGGTGGGGCCGGGTCGGCACCTCCCTGGGCGTCCACTCGGGGCGGGAGCGCTGGGTCCAGGGCCCTCCGCCCCCACCTGCAGGCCGTCCCTGCGTCCCTGCCTCCCTGCCCCCCTGCCCAGGCCGGGCAGCCGCCAGCTTCCCGATCCCCGCCGGGGTGGAAGGAGGCACCCTGGGTGGCGTCTGGGCGCGCGCTGGCATGTTGGGGGTCGCTCGCCGGGTGCTGCCTGGCCGCATCCGCTGTCCACGCTTCGGGATTTCTCCCTGTTGTCGTGTTGATGCCCAAAGTCACATTGTGTATTTCCCACGCTGACCGCCTTCCAGGTTTAAACCTGGCGGATCTCTTCTCCCGACCTGCCAGTGTCTAGTCGTTCTGTTCATGGTCTTCTTCGTTAAGCAGGCGTCCCTTGTTTTATGTGACAACACCAATCATTTTTCTACTGTTTGTGCTTTCCACATTCGTTTAAAAACTTGTTCCCAGGCACAAGTTCCCAAAGACTCTCCGTGTTCTCCTGTTTCCTCTTTTCATATTCAGGTTTTGATCCACCTTTGTCTGCGGTGTTGGGTGGGGATCAGCCTTGCTTCTCTCCACACAGACAACCCGTTTTCCTGGCACCAGTTTTACACAACCCATCTTCTATCCACTGTTTGTGGAGCCGGCTTCATCATGGTTTTAATAAATATCCTGTGAGCGTATTACTTAGCTTGCTTGGTATTCCTGAAACGTTCTATTTTCTGAGGACTGTGCTCCCTGGGGAAAACAAACCCAAACCACACAGAAGAATGAAAACGTCATCCTCATCAATAGCCAAATGCCTCCCACTTTTCCTCCGGCTGTGGTGCTGGTTAAGAGCAGGGCTTTGGAGCCTAACAGGCCTGTTCCCCAGACACAGATGCTGGGATGGGGACTTGGGAACAGGTGGTGTGCGAAGGGAGGGTCTGGGAGCCAGGACAGAGACGGGTTAGGACCAACGGAGCTGTGAGCACCAGCAGCGCCCAGATGGCTTCCTCGTGGTCCTGCAGGGGAGCCCGGGAGCATGAACTCTGCCTCAGCCGCCCTGTTGGAGGCTCCCACACCCCCTCACTGGTCCAGGCCTCGCTGGGCGGGGAGGATGAGTCAGGGCGAGCTGCTGAGTGTGAGACGACTGGCTCCCAGGGGCAGCGGCAGCACAGAAGTCCTGCCAGGCTTCTGGGGTGTGAATAATTTCACCATGACAGGTGTTCAGCCTTTGTCATACCTGGTTTATATAATTCCTGAAAACTGTAAACAACAGAATCATCTCTCACCAGCTGGGAGGAGGCCGCATCAGCACAGCGGGCCCCCAGGCCGCTCTCGCCAGTCGGGCTCAGTGGCCTAAGGACAGTTGTCGAGAGGAGTGTCAGGAGCCAGCCCTGGAGACAAGAACACAGAAGCCCGAGAGGGGTCCCTGGGAACGGTGAGGGCCAGGGGATCTGAGTGGAGCCCCCTGGGTCTGGGTCCAGCTCCTCCCCCACTCAGGCAGGTTCTAGAAGTTTATCAGGGAGCTGTCTCATAGCAGCTTGTGGGAGCTGATTCTGACATTTTCAGGGGTTTTGTGAGCCAGCTGTTACACTGCTAGCACGTGAAATTGGATATGCTGGAACATTTGCACCAGCGAACCTGGCAGTCTCCACACCTCAGGGTGCTTTGTCTTCCTGGAGAGCTGTCTGTTACATGTCACCAGCACCCCTGTGATTGCCTCTCCACGCACCCCAGCCTCTTCCTCTGTCACATGGGAATGGGACCATCCTCACCCAGGTCCCTGTGGGTGTTAAGTGACATGCGATAGCATTAAGTCCTCAGCACAGGGCGGAGAAGCTGTGTGATGCTTTCATCAGCCTGCCATGCCCGTGAGACGCACTGGCCCTGCCACACCCCCCCCCCACCCCGGGAAGACAGTCCAAGTTCACAGAGCCCCTTAGTGCCAGGATCAAGTCCGGACCTTTCTGGACCTGTGGCCAACCAGGCAGATCAGCATCCTCGTTCTGGGGCGGGGCTGTGAGGGAAGCAGGTAGCTTCCTGCCCCGCCCCCTGCAGCTCCTGCTGTCGCTGCCAGGGTGGGGTGGGGTGGGGAGGGAGGCCTGTGCCCCATAGAGAGGCCAAGGCAAAGGGGCTGCTCTTTCTAGAGCTGGCGTTGGGGTCTCAGGACAAGAGCAGAGAGAACTGAGCGACCCAGCTCTGGCCTCTACCGGGTAGGACCCGGCCTCCCTGCAGCCCCACCTGCAGCCGCCGTCCTTGCTGGAGGGGCACAGAACAGCCTGCCCTGCGGGCCACAGGGACACCCAGACCCTGGGCTGTGAGGAGACCATGTCTGGGGAGCAGGAGCCCTGGTTAGGCCTCTCCTTGAAGGGGAGCCCACCTCCCAGGTACCTAGGATTCAAAGTACCTGTCTAAACACCACTGACACTTCCCCGGGAGATGGGAATGACTGTCCCAAATCATTCCAGGTGGAGCTGCCGATTAGTAAATAAATGTACAAATGTACCTGATGCCAGGCAGATTTGCATTTCAGATAAACAGGAATGACTATTGCTCTAAATATGACCCCCACACCCCGTGGGGAGTGCTCCCAGCAGATGGGGCTGCTCCATCAGGAGGAGGAGGGGGCTGTGCGTGGGGACGTCCCCACTGGGCCTGCTTTCCCCGCTTCCCCTTCTTTCCCCGGATTTGGACCACCCTGGACAGGAGGGCCACATGGTCGCAGGAAATACGGGGATGAAAACACTTGGTAACGTGTTAAAAGCTTATCCTGTGCACTAATTCCCTAGAAGATTCTCCGTGGGTGGAAAACGAGGTGTAGCCTGTAGCTCAGGGGTGACGACAGCAGGGAAACGGCTCTTTCCAGCACTGATGTGCCCCGGGCATGTTACGGGCTGGGGGAGGCAGCCAGAGGAGAGGAAACAGGTGGAGGGGCGGAAGCCCGGGGTCTCTGGAGGCAGCAGGGGGAGCAGGTGAGGGCAGGGAGGCCAGGCTGGCTGCAGCCATGAGCAGCTCTCCTGAGCCGGGAGGGGAGAGGCGGCGGGACGTGCCCAGACCTCTGCTGCATTCACACTTGTGCACATACGTCTTACGTGTAACCCGATATGTAAGCACATTGAACACATTGATGTGTCACACGGTTAGCTCTTGGACAGAAAACTTTTTTGCAAAATCTATTGTTTGCTTTTCTATATTCATTTTCCATTCTGTTGCTAAGTGAACCCCAGTGTTCTTCTGGGTAATCCCTCGGACCCCACCTCAGTGGTTGAGGAGGAGCTAAGCCTGCCCCTCCGTTTTCGAGTCCAGATCTGACCCATCAGAACCAGTAAGTGACAGGGAGCTTTCTCTTAACGTTGGAATCCTGTTGCAAAATGTCAGAATCTGTGCTTGGAAACACCAAGTGAGAACACATTTTGCATTTTTATTTTAAATGGGGAAAATTATAATGTACGATGTCAAAATCTCCAATCAATTCCCTAATTCAGCCAAAGCCCTGTGAAATGCTTACATACCGATATGGTGTGACTGAGTCCCCACCCAAATCTCCTCCTGAAGTGTAGCTCCGGTAATTCCCGCGTGTCGTGGGAGGGGCTTGGTGGGAGGTAATTGAATCGTGGGGGCGGACCTTTCCCAGGCTGTTCTTGCATGGTGAATTTGTCTCAGGAGAGCCGGCGGTTTTATAAAGGTTTTATAAAGGGCAGTTCCTCTGCACAGGCCCTCCTGCCTGCCACCAGGTCACACGGCATTGCTCCTCCTTCGCCTTTCACCGTGATTGGGGGCCTCCCTAGCCAAGTGGAACTGTGAGTCCATTAAACCTCGGTCCTTTATAAATCACCCAGCCTTGGGTATGTCTTTACTAGCAGCATGAGAACCGACTGACACACATATGAAGGTCCAAATGTGTGTTACGGTGCACAGTACTGACAGGATCCTTTTTGATCAGCAGATAAATGATCAACAAGGTGTCAGCCAGCTGTCGCCTGTTTACAAGTGGTGCCCCCCAACCAGCAGCGCAGGTCAGCCCGTGTTAGCGTCCTTTGGCCCCTACTGGCACCTGGTGCACTTTTCAACACACAGGATTATGACAAGCACGTGTGTGATGTCACTTAGTTTCTTGACATAGTTTTGTTGGATGTATTATATTAAGATTTGTTAATGGGAATTGGATTAACTCTTATGTAATCATCGGCCATTTATTCAAAGAGAGATCTGCACACTCTATGACTTTTGGCTATTAGAGCCGAGAGGTGATTGACTGCACTCCAGCCAACCGCAGCAAGGCATTCTGTAGATTATGTCAACTGATCCTAAAGTTCACATGGAAAGGATAAGTGCTCGAACAGCGAACCCCATGAGGAAGAAAAAGCACAGAGTTGGAGGACCCAGAGACCTGACTTCAAGCCCTACCATAAAACTACAATAACCAAGACAGCCATTCCCTCAATGACAGGGTCTTTCCCTGTTGGGTGTCAGGAAGCCAATACATGGAACTGAAAGCGGGCGTCTAGCAGTGCAGGCTTTGTTCCAGGGCCGTGGTCTTGAGGAGCGGGGCACAGCTCACAGATCAACTCGGCATGGGAGGGAGGGGTAGGGAGGCTGACATGGGAGGGGTGGGGATGCTGACATGGGAGGGGTGGGGACGCTGACATGGGAGGGGTGGGGAGGCTGACATGGGAGGGGTGGGGAGGCTGACATGGGAGGGGTGCGGAGGCTGACATGGAGGGGTGGGGACGCTGACATGGGAGGCGGGGGAGCCTGACATGCGGGACTCATGGGAGGGGTGGGCAGGTTGACATTCGGGGACTGTCTCTTGAAAAGGCTGGACAAGCCAAGCAAGGGGAGGAATATTCACATCTTTTCTGGGAACGGGCAGTGAGCTTCCCAGAACGAGTGTAGCTTTCCTTTTTGTCTCTTTAGGGCTTCTTCCAGCCATTGTCATGGCGATTTTCAACTCTCAGGGCACTGAGAGGAGTGTCACTGACCATGGAAATGAGATGATAATGAGGCTTGAGGCCCTTGTGAAGAGGTTTGGTCTGCTTTCTTGAATTGAACCAGCCGCGGCTGGTCTGGTTACAAT
>NW_016107638.1:152957-179160 GCF_001604975.1 Cebus imitator | reverse complement strand
ACACCAGGGACACAGGGGAGGGGACATAGGGGACACAGGGGATGCTGGGGGGTGGAGGACCACAGGGGAGAGCTGGGCCAGAAAACTTCTTCTGTAAAGACTATTTGGGAAACATCTTCATCTTCGAGGGTCATGGGGCTCTCCCACAGCTACCGAAAACGGCCATTGTGTGAAAGCTGCCACAGTGCAGAGACTGAAGAGCCGTGACAGGCTCCCTCGGGCCTTCCCTACAGGGGACGAAACTGGGCAATGAGAGCCCACAGATGCCTTCTGCTCCCTTCCTCCTCTTCCTTCGACCCCTCCTCCTCCTCCTCCTCCTCTTCTTCCTACAGTTCCTTCTCATCCTCTGCTCCTCCTCTTCCCCACTTCCTCTCCGACTCCTCCTCTTCCTCCTCCTCCTCATTCCCTTCCTCTTCCTCGTTCTCTTCCTCCTCCTCTTCCCCCTCCTCCTTGCGTCCCCCTCCTGTCCCTAGTGGGTGAGCCATCAGCAGTGATCAGTCACACACTGAGTCTGGGGATTCTGGTCTTGCCGCTGCCTTAGCCTTGCTCTGTGGCCCTGGGTAAGTCCTGTCCCTTCTCTGGGCCTCAGGTTCCCCACTTGTAAAATGAGGAAATTGAACTCGTTCTTGGCTTCCCAAACTCCAGTCTCCACTTCCCACCTTCCATGTTCCATATACATTACTCAGTTCACGTTTTTCTTTAAATCATCTCACTTTCACTCACTAAATCCCTCTAAAGAGGAAACACCATTGCACTACCATAAGCAGAAAATCATTCTCCCCGACCGTAAACAGAAGGTGCTTTGAACGTGACAAGAAGACAGAATGACGTTATTTACAACTAGCTAAGGCCTCATCTGTCCAAAGCTCTGAACCCGATGCCCACTCACAGGGGTTGAAAAATCAGATGCCACCAGGGCAGGAAGTGACCTGCATGCAGGATGGGGCTTTATTTGCATATTAAAGTGATGATGATGATGAAGCTTAACAATCTGTGTCCTTCAGGAGCACGGGCTCACTCAACCCTCATGAGAGCCAGAGGAGGGGCTGGGCATGGTGCCCAAGCCTGTAATCCCAGCACTCTGGGAGGCCGAGGCGGCAGGATCACTTGAGCCCATGAGTCAGACACCAGCCTGGGCAACATGGCGAGGCCTCATCTCTATTGAAATTGTTTTTTAAAAATAGCCAGAAGTGGCAGGTGCTGTTCTCATCCCCATTTCACAGGTGAGGAAACTGAGGGTCCGAGACACAGGCAGCTGCTCCATTCTCCAGCCAGGACGAGGAGGCTGAGGGACAGCCCAGGCCAACCGGCTCTGAGTCTGGAGTTTTACCGTGAATTTTCCACAACGGTGAGGAAATGTTCATCCAGGGGTTCTGGAAACACTCCGTCCTCATGGTCTAGCTTCTGTTTTCCTAGTTTTGGCAAGCATGAAAAACAAACCAAACAAGAAAAAAACCCTTCCTTTTCCTTGTTGGTCTATTCCGAGGAAGCCTCGCCCAGTGTGGTGACAAACAGCAAGTGGCATCAGCCCCAGCGTGGGAGCAATAGGGCATGGTGGGGACTGTGGCGCAGAGAGGGTGCAGTTCCCACCCGAAGGAGAGCAGCAGCTCCACACACAGATGCTGCAGAAAGGAGAGCCCTGTGCCAGCGTCCGGGCTGCAGGATCCAGTCAGGGATCCGGCTTGAACGTGGGCCCACGAAGGGGGTCTACACACGGGCAGGGCCTTTGTTCCCCACATATCTATCCCCAGAACCCATAGCAGTGCCCAGCTCAGAGCTAGGGCGAGATCAATGGTGTGTGAACAGAAGAATTCACGGAAATCTCCCTTTTCAACAACTGGGGATTGAATGCATGTTTGAAGTCTGGGCTGGGAGTGCTGCCTGGCCCTCCAGGTGTGTCCTCTGTCGGGTGCTAGAGGACACCCCAAGGTCAGCAGGGCCTTCCGCTGTGTCTCTGAGCCATTATTCTCGCATCTGTCTCACGTGGAAACAATTTTCCTGGGTAGAGTTTAGTTGAGAGATCTCAGTAGGTCACGGGAGGGAACCTGCTGCTTCCTCAGGGGCTCAGTGAGCTTCGCGCATTAGGACGGAGCCAACACCCGCGCTTCCTAAAGCCTGAATGTGAATTTCTCTCGACTCCCTTTCCTTGGGAATTAGCAAATCAGATCAGTGTCTCAAATCCCCCTTCTTCGCAGCTGAGCCCAAGCAGAGTGAAGGGTCAAAGGGTGCCACAGGGTGGACATTTGAGAAGTTTAATTAAAGCCTCAGGTTCAGTCGAGGGGTGATCCTCACCCATCACTGAGGTGCAGCCGCTCCCACTTCACGGAGAGACAGTGCAGCCCCGAGGATCAGAGCCACGTCTCAGGCAGAGGAGAAGTCAACGCCTGACAGCCTTCGCTCATTTGACAGATGCTTCTCCTGAATTCTCCTCTTGGTAATAAGGTGGTCTCCATGGTAACCATTGAGGCCTTGATGATGGATTAGACAGGCTGTTTTAAATCATTCTGAAAACAATGCTGGCAGGCACATAAAATCTTCCAGAACCTTCCAGCTCAGCCCAGCCACCAGCAGGGTGCAACTGAGGAAGTGAACCCAGGCAACACCACAGTGGAAGAGCCTCCCGGCTGGGCCCTACCAGAGATCCTGAGCACAAAATTGTCAGAAATAGTAGATCATTGATTTTGTTTGAATTGACAGCATTTTTGGGTGGCTTGTGAAGCAGAGAGACATGAGGTCAGGTGGCACAGACTGGGCATGGCTGGGACTTTAGTCAGCCAGGAGGAGCTGTCCAGCCTGGCCATCCACCGGTCTAGAACCCGGGCCACACTACCCTGCAGCTGGTGACCTGCAGCTCACGTTAGTTCCACGTGGCTCTGCTCCTCCCTCTTTCTCATTAGGTGCTTTACTGCCCTCCTGGAATGTCAGGGTTTAATTTCCATTCAGCTAATGAGTCCTCCTGACCGTGTGCTCATATACTGAAATTAATTTCTCCAGCCTGGCTCTGGCGATTTTCATCCTTAATTCCTCCACGTCCCCAGGTGCCTCTAGGAATGTTGTTTCTTAGTTCATCTTCTGTGATTTAAGAAAGGGATTGTCCCAGCGTGGGGCGCCACATGCCATACAAGTCTCACCACAGCCACACCTGGGCCAGGTAGGACCAGTTCAGAGCTGCTCTTGAGGGGCTGTGGTCACGGACACCAAGGGGAAGGTCCATTTCTGGTCACAGACTTGCGTCCAGGCTCTGTCTGCAGCCAAATGGAAGCATCTGCATTTGCTGAAGCCACGTGGCCTGTGGTTGCATGTCCTGTGGCATGTTGTCTGCCTGGCATTTGTTCCCTCTACTTCCAGTAACAAACCCTGATTGGCTGTGCACAGCCACACATGCCCCCTCAGCTCTCACAACCCCTTTGGAATCGCTTTCTTCTGGCCCAGGCATTTCACAGAGGCTGCACCACTCAGCCCCTCCCAGTGCCCTGGAGAAAGTAGGCGAGGGAGTGGTGGGGATAATTGCATTTCCAAGGGCAGGGCAATCAGCCAGTGTAAACAAGCACCTGAGTCACAGTGTTGGGCTCTGTAGGAATCAGGTAAATTAAATACACATCATTTCCCAGCATCCCAATGCAGTCTGCATGAGCTGGGATGGCGGAGGCCACCTTTCCTCCGCTCAGAGCAGAGCAGCAGGTGGGCTCCTGAATCCCCATCTCCTGGCTCACAGCTGCTGGTCACCTGCCTGACAGCCCCTTCTCACCTGAGCCACGTGCTCTCTGCCCTGCTCTGCAGAAACCTCCCCAGCCTGGCCAGCAGCCTCAGAGGCTTGAGAAAATGTCCTGGCTGCCGGTGAAAGAGGATGAGGGTGCCGCTTCCCCAGCGTGCTCTGAGTTCCACCCACCGGACACAACCCCTTCTCACAGTCACACAGGCTCCCAGGTTCCCCTGTGGCAAAGGCCAGTGAAAACGGCAGCGTGGACGGAGGCATCTGTGGCCCCGTGATGCGTGGCTGTGTAAATGGCAGATGTGAGACTTCACCTGGTCCTGAGCGCCACCCCATCCCGGCCGCCCCATCCTGCTTCTCTTCTCCGTTCCTCTCACAACCTTCTGCCCCTCTGGGCTCCGCACTGAGGACCACCAGGACTGTCCCCAACACCGATGCTGGCCTGGATGTCTGGGCGTCCCTCCCACACGGTCTGTGCATGGATAGGGGTGGGTGCCAGTGTGAGGCCCACTGTCGGGGGATACCACGTGCAGGCGGCCCACCCAGGTGCCGAGGGAATCCAGGCGGAGTGCAGCGTCCTTTGTGGCAAGGTCTCAGGGTTCTCTGCCCACAGAACCGCTGTGGCTACGCGCTGTTACATCTCCAGAAGATGTGCCTTGTATGCCCTCCGCGCTTATGAAAAATGAATTCTTTCCCGACAATTTATTCCCGTGCTTTAAAAGTTTGAATTTACAGTGGAAAAGCAGCAGGAAGACATGAGCTTCGAGAATGGCCCTAGAAATGGGTCTGGTGATGGCACTTTGTCCACCAAACTTCCCACAAGAACAGTGCGTTGCTTCTGCTGACACCCAGAGTCCCCAGCTCATCCCCTCTGTCAGGAGGCTGAGGGGTCATGGGTCCACAGTGTGCCCCAGGGCTCATCCTCCAGGGGGAGGCCTGCCTTCCTCAGTGAGTAATTCTCACCACCCACATCAGGTGTAGGGCACTGTATGGCACAAACCGTAACGGGAGCTGATGAAAAGCAAAACGGCTTCATCTGTATCTCTCCAGCTCTTAGCAAGCTTCCACTGGGCTCTCAGTTCCAGGCCTATTTTGCATACACTCAGTGCCTGTTGAATCTTTGAACTTAAATTATGACTTTTGAGGATTCTGAAGGGTAACAGGCGTCCATGCCGTGTCTACGTGTAACCTCAGCCTTACTGACGCATCAGCTCCACTCAAGCTCATTCCCTGAGAAATGTCAAAGTGCAACCTCCCCTCCAATTTACTGCTTAACCCTCTTTTGACTGACTATGTTTTCTAGACTGGAGTTTCCTCTTTCAAGAACAGTTGACATGGAAAGATATGTCAAGTTGAAGGCGTTCTTCATCATTGTCAGAACGGAAGGGCTTCGAGCACTTGTGTTGTCAAAAAGAAAAACAATCGAAGGAATTTTCCTTCTTTTCCCTTCCGCTTCAGTCTGTTTTAGGTCAAGAAGTATTTACACATTTTGGTTCTCTCCTGTTGTTTGTGTACATTGTCGATGAAAAGAGCCAAACTGTAAAATATTTGAAGAGATTTATTCTGAGTCAAATATGAGTGGCCAACGGCCTATGACACGGCCCGCAGGAGGTCCTGAGAGAAGGGGCCTCAGGTAGTGGGGCCACAGTTTGCTTCCGTATATTTTAGGGAGACACAAGACATTAATGAACACGTGTAAGATGTAATTGGTTTGGTCCAGAAAGGTGAGACAACTGAACTTCCAAGTCATGGGTGATTCAAAGGCTTTCTGATTGGCAATTGATTGACAGTTATAATCAATAGAAAGGAATATAAGATAAAGGGTCGTGGAGAGGGAAGCCTTACCACGCAGATGAGGCCTCCGGGTTGCAGGCTTTGGAGACAATGGATTGTAAACGGTTGCCTTTTTTTTTTTTTTTTTTTTTTAATCCGACTGAATCTGTTCCAGTAGCTCCAGAAGGGAGGGGCATCACGAGCCCTGCCCCTTCCCAGCACAGCCTGAACTAAGTTTTCAGGCTAACTTTGGAGTGCTCTTGGCTGAGAGGAAGAGTCTTTCAGATAACTGGGGAGGTTATAATTTCATTTTTGGTTTACAACATGTACTTCAGGCTTCCTGGATGGTACTTGTGCTTCCCTGAGGGGAATGATCATGTTGCAGTTAACATTGTGATACAGTCGCTAGGAAGAAATTATTTAGGCAGTTAGTGAGGGGAAGAGAGTCCTTGGTAATGTTTTCCTTTGAATAAAAAGCCGCCCCCAAATTATTTCTTTTCTAACAAACAGCAGCCTGAAAAACTTCAGACATAGAAAAGCAAGCTAGAAGTTCACATGGGTGAATGTCGGCAGCTGTGCCAAAAGGAAAAGGTGACCCGGGAGCCAGGCATGTCCAACGTGGAGGCTCCATCTTCCCTTTTCTTTGTCAACCACATGTACAATAAAGAAGCGGGCAACATGGCACCGTCCAAATAGAGAACCCCTCTGCACAATAAAAGATTAGGGGGGGATGAACAGCTTCTTCCCCTGCTATGCAAATGGCACGCCTGCTTCGACCAGCATCTTGCCCCACATGTAAATCAGGCATCGCCTCCTCAAGCTCATCTATAAAGTCCTGTGCATTTCACTGCAGGACCAGAAGACCCACGTGAGAGCCCGCCTCTCTCTCTGCAGGACAGAGAGCTTCTCTCTTTCTTTCACTTACGAAACCTCCACTCTTAACCTCACTCGTTGTGTGTCCACATCCTTGATTTCCTTGGCATGAGGTAACAAACCTTGGGTATTACCCCAGACAAATGACGCCACTTCAGTTGCAGAGCCTGGAGTCAGACAGCTCGTGTATGGTTCTGTCTCTACCTTCACCAGGTGTGGTCTTGATAAAGTCACTTTGTCTCCCTTAGCTTTGGTTTCCACATCTACATTACAGGAAAAATCACATGAAATAGATGGAATAAGTCAGAAGATACACAGAGTTTGGCCTGGCACACGGCAAGCACTCAATGAATGCCATTATGGTCATTCTTATAATTGCTAAACTTTCCCCTTTATGCTCATTTGTTCCCTCAGGGTACATTGCTTTCCAAAAACATTTGTATTGTGGCTCCAGGTTATTCATAAAGATCCAAAGTGACTTAGGCTTTGTCAGACCTGAAACCAAGGGAGGGACACAAGAGCAGTCCTTGCTGAAAGGAAAACAAAGCAAAACAGTAGTCCCCACATCTGAGACACACACTGTGTGTCAAACTCTGCGTTCATACACTTATGTCTGTCTGTTAATTCTTCAAACATCCCCATCAAATCTATACTATGACAATCTCCATTTTACAGACAAAGGAAAGGAGACTCAGAGACGCTCAGTAACCTGCCTCAGGCCCGCAGCACAGATCACCTCAAAGCTGACTCTGCAGTCTTTGCTCATTTTCCCCTCAGCATTCTTCCTCCCGGTTCCATTCCTAATCATTTCGTGCTGAATCCTCAAATCTCTATAGCACAGTATAAACAAAATAACTATAAACTTTTCACTTTAATTATATTTTTCTGAGCCCTACTCTGAAGTAAATACTACTTTTTACATCTCTTTTTTTCTCTTTTTAATTGGGGTTGTTTAATATCTACTGCTCCATCTTGTAGATTACTTATTCTTTCCTTAGCTGTGTCAAGTTCACCGATGAATCTGTGGAAGGCATCTGCGTTGCTGTCACTATGTTATTTTCTCTTGCATTAGCATTTAATTCAGTACAGTTGCCATCTCTTTAGCAAAATTCCCTACCTGTTCATGTATGTTTTTCATATTTTTCATTAGATCCCCTAACATAATATCATCATTATTTTGAATTCTCTGTCTTATAGTTCCAACATCTGTGACATATTTGTCTAATTCTGTTGGTTGCTTTGCCTCTTGACAATGAACTCTTCTGTGCTTTTTTTTCTGTGTCTTGCAATTTTTGGTTGGAAGTTGGACATCAGCATATATAATTCAAAATTCAGATAAATACTGGACAATATAAATTGACATAAATAGTATTTATACCTGGCAAATCTCTTCTTTTAATAGGCCTTTATTTGAGAGTTGAAGGATAAGTGAATCTTTTCCTTCTTCATGGAATGTAGCACTTGCTCTTCCCTCTATCTAGAATGTTCTTCCTGATACATCCACATGTCTGATTCCTTCTTAGCTTTGAGATCTCGGTACAAAAGTCCCTTCAGAGAGAACAATTCTGACCCTATGGAAGGGGCCTCCCCAAGGTTTCTCTATCTTTTCAGTTTTTGGTGTCTTTTGTAGCAATTATCACTATCTACAATTATCTCGCTTTGCTACTCATTTGCCATTTTTTGTCTGTGTTCTAAGAGAGAAGGGCCCTTATTAGACTTGATCTCCATTGGTCAACAGTGCCTGGGTAGTGTCAGTGATGCAGTAGACAAAACCCTCCTGAAGTGATGAAGAAACCAGTGCACAAATGAATGAATTCAGCAACTTTTTATGAGTCTAATGAAGAAACTCTGTTGGTTTTTCCTCCTCTGCTATGACGCCCTCCTTCCTCCTCCCTGGACTGTCAGGAGGTAGTGCTCCCAAGTCATGAGGCTGAGGAAAGAATCCGATCTTGGCCTGTGGCTTCCTCAATGCAGTGCTTCTTCTCCCAGCCCAGCCCTGCTGCTCTTCCTCTTTCCTACATTTGTCCACTGCTTCTGTTACCTCCTGCTCAGCCCAGCTGCACCTGCTCAGCCCAAGGCACCAGTCCCTGTGCCCACCCTGAAGTCTGCCCACCCTGAGTGTTCACCCTAACCCTACCACCCCTAATCCAAAGTGATATCAGACTCAGATCAGCCTTCTTGGCCCCGGGCCAATCATTCTTCCTGGTTAAGAAAAAAAAAATCTTTGTGTTTCTCTTTGGCCTTAAACAAAGTTGCCATTTGTTACACTGAATTTAACCACCTCTCCCAAAGCACTCTTGTACATGCAGTGAGCATCTCTTCGCAAGCCATCAGCTCACCTGTGCAGAACCTCCTGGTTCCTTAATAACTGCGTATAGTCTCCCTTGAGAGCCTGCACACGGCCTAAGGGCGGAAAAGAGTAGACTCAGTTCCAGGCGAACAGCATTGATTTGGGGTGGTAGTTGTTTTTAGACCATTAAGGATTTTCTCCCACCCCTGCCATGTGGCCTGTATGTTGCTGGTTCTTATGGGGCTGGGGTGAGGTCCTCAGCCATTCTCTCTCATGCTGACTCCTGCTGTCCGTGCACTTCCCCTTCAGGACCTGGCTGTGCAGTACTCAGCGTGCCTGGTGTCAGCTCCTCTAGCCCAGAGCAGCCCTGCTGCTGCCACATCCCTCCCTCCACTGCCTGGACCCCTTCTGGGGTTCAGGGTGTATCACTCCCTCCGCCACTTACTGGGAGGTAAGAACCCAAACAGCCTCTCCTGGGTCTCTGGCCCTGAAGCCTCAGCAGCCACCTCTTCTCTGTTTGCCCTCACATGGCAGCGTGGGGTCCACTGCGAGGTCACCACTTACGAATTCCCAGGTAGGGAATGACCCCTTGTCCTTTCTGCTTTCAGACCCCAGATGCAGCAGGCTCATGAGTCATTTTCCATTTTAGTGTTAAGGATTTAGGCATTTGGTGCAGGCCCCTTCCCGTAGACCCTCCCCAGTGTCTCTGTTTCTTCTCTGATTCTTTTCTCTTCCCCAACCTAGAAATAATTTCTACCTATTTTAGGACTGGGGAAAAAAAACTGGCTTTGAAAATATTTTCTCTGCATTGCAGCAGGGGGATGTACTTCAAACAAACACACACATTCTAAAAGCAGTAAATTATTGCTTTGTTCTCTATTTTGGCAGGAGGGCTTCCTCTTGGGAGCTAAAGCCTCCACAGTGAGACCCCAGTGGGGAAGGGTCAGGGAATAAAAGAAACATCCCAAGGCAAACATACATCAGTCAAAGCTCAACAAAATTATCCTGCTGCATGGGCATTGCTTGCCTTTCCTGGAGGGGAATCACCAGCCCTGGAGTCTGCACCAGGCATGGGAAGCTGCCCTGGTGTCTCCAGGCTCCACTCAGAGGGACCTGGATTTACTGTCCCTACGTCAGCCTGGCACAGGGGTTTTCTTGAGCCAGCAGGGAGGGGAGGCCCTGGGAGCCTCAGTGGAAGCACAGCCTGGGCCCTCCACTGCCCATCATCAGCACACTCCCCTTTCCCCTTGTCCTCTGCCATGAGGGATGCATGCAAGGGCACCATGCCCTGAACACATTGCACTCATGGAGCACCCTGCAGGTGGCCCAGAGGGGACAGGTAGAGGAGGAGGGCAGAGGGAGGAAGGAGATGGGGAGGAGGGAGGAGAAAAAAAGAAGAGGAAGGCAGAAGGAGGAGGAGGAAGGAGAGGAAGGGAAGGGAAAGAGGAGAAAGCCACAGAGACCTGGGCAGGCTAGACTCCTCTAAGAACTCATAGGAGTGAGGATGTACCATTGACGCCACAAGGACAGCCACACCTGGGCCAGGTCCCCTCCTGGACAATGTCACGGCATCATACGGCCCCCACGCATCTGTCAAAGCCCTTACCTTAAAAACAAAGGATGATGTTGGCTGATTAGGTGAACGTGAGCTCCTGTAAGGGGCACTGGGGAGTGTGCAGAGCCGTGGTTGGGAGGGCTGGAGACAGGCAGGGAGGAGGCACAGAGCCAGCCAGAGCCAGCCAGGTGAGGGGTGAGCTGCTACTGCAGCTGTGCCAGCTCCACACACACCCAGAGAGGGAGGTGGGACTTCTGACCCAGCTCACATTCGTATGTCCGCACATTTGCCAAGCGTATGCATTTTAATAATGCTCACTTTACCCATGCAGAACTTAGAACACCAAGGACGAGGGTGAGTGGAGACCCTGACCTGGCTGGAGACCTCTCCACCAAGGACACAGGAGGAAGGAAGAAACGGAAGTGCGTTTCCATCACGGAAGGACAATTTTAAAGTTACTTTCCTGCACATGGGGTTGCAGATTGAGCTTCCTGGTTAATGTGTTTCTGACTCCAAATCAGCCGTGGTGATGGAACGTGCCTTCCCGGAATTCCAGCTCTTGCTGCACAAGCTCCTGCCCAGCCTTCTGAGTGGAGAGCCCACGTGCAGACGCCTGGGAGGGAAGCAGACTGTCCTGCAGTGAATTCTGTTTGGCAGCTGCTGTACCTGGCCATTGAAAAGCCATGGGATTTACTGCTCCGCGGAGGATAATTAATCTGAGTGAAAGGAGAGAAGGCAGGAAAGCCTCCTCCACCCACTCCGGAGGGCCGAGAGCAGGGTTGTTTGTGCACCGCTGGGATACGTCGTCCTTCACTGAGCCGCTGTCACCCTGGTCACCCTTACCCTGGAGGAAATGCCCTGTATCCCTCAGGGACACAACACATGTGTCACCTATGATTAAGCTTTGACCCTTACGCCCTGTGAGTTGCTGCTGTCTCTCGTAATTAACTTTGCACAAATCTATTGATCCGAACCTCCAGCGGGTGGACAATTGCTACATGACAGTCCCTCATGTCTGTTTCCCTTCTTCAATGACAACCTCTCATTTCCTGCCGGGAAGAGACTTCGTAGAAAGACTCATTCAATCCAGGTGACGATCCCCCTCCTGACCAAAGCAGCCCCTGCTCTCCAGGACCTCGGGTCCTAAGCGAGAAACGCATGGTTGGAGTGAGTCAGTGGGGCTCATACACTCCCCGGAGACCCTGAACGGGCTCTGTGAGCAGCTCCTGCTTGTGGACCCCGAGCTCTCCTTTTCCAGTCGGGTGTCCTTCCCTCCCCTTTGGTTTCCATTGTTTGTGACTCCAAAGTCCTGACTGCTTCGGCTGGCCACCCCAAGAGCATCTGGATACCAAGGTCATGTGAGCTCCACGCCAGCGAGCCACGGGGCCTGGATGGGGAATCCCACGGCCTGAGCCTTGACCAGAACCCCTGGATGGGATAAAGTGACTCAGCCAAGAACTGAGCACCCACGCCGTGCCAAGCAAGCACCTGTTACACAGGCCTGTGATGAGTGAGAAGCTCCATGTTGCACACGCCTGTGATGAGTGAGAAGCTCCATGTTACACACGCCTGTGATGAGTGAGAAGCTCCATGTTACTCACGCCTGTGATGAGTGAGAAGCTCCATGTTACACACGCCTGTGATGAGTGAGAATCTCCATGTTACACACACCTGTGATGAGTGAGAAGCTCCATGTTACACACGCCTGTGATGAGTGAGAAGCTCCATGTTACACAGGCCTGTGATGAGTGAGAAGCTCCATGTTAAACACGCCTGTGATGAGTGAGAAGCTCCATGTTAAACACGCCTGTGATGAGTGAGAAGCTCCATGTTGCACATGCCTGTGATGAGTGAGAAGCTTGATGTTAACGGTGCCCTGATGAGGGAAGAGGGCTGGTGTGGGGGCAGTGGTGTTAATTCCCTTCGTGGTTGACCAAGGCATTATCCCTTAGCTGTCCCGAGACTAATCCTTGAGATATTAAAATTCACGCTTAACATCTTCAGTACCCAAATGGGTTCATCAACTTTGGGTTTACGTAAGACACAACCATCAATAGCAGCTGAGCACCTTCATGTGTCTTATTTTATCTGACATGGGATTTTCAGTAGGGATTCTTAAAAAAATTAAGAGATCTCAAATGAATAAATGTCTTATTAACACTTTAATTTGAGCCTGGAGTTTCCAGATAAATTCTTATGCCGGTGCAAAGAAAATCTTTTGATTGTCAGAATTTTAGCTCACTCTGATGGGGAGACATTTCTGCACTGTTGATCCATACATGTAGCTTAAGCTAAGCTCTCATTAACTCCTTGGGTAGAAGTCTGGATGGGAGGGTGTAGTGGGTTGACTCGTGGTTCCCAAAAAGATACGTCTGTGCCTTAATACCAGGAAGCTGTGAATGCAACCTTATTTGGAAGCAGCGTCTTTGCAGATGTAATTAATTTAAGGATCTCAAGAAGAGATCATCCTGGATTAAGGGTGTAAGTTCAGTGACTAGTGTCCTTACATGAGAATCACAGAAATACTTGAAATGTGAAGACACGAGACAGCCACGTGAAGACACAGAGATGGAAATGATGCATCTGCAAGCCAAGGAACATCAAAGAGTTCCAGCAGCCACCAGAAGCTGCAGAGACGAGAGGTGGACGGTCCCTCAGAGGCCCCAGAAAGAACCATCCCTGCCCGCTCCTTGGTTTTGGACTTCTGGCCTTCAGAGCTGTGAGAGAATAAATATCCATTGTTATAAGCCATCCTTTCTCCCTTAAGGAAGAGCAGCAGAGTGCAGTGTGAGGGGCCGAAGAGAAAGAGCAGTGGAGCTGCCTGGGCCCCAGCTGGGTGCTGCTCATCTCCACCTCCTACCAGGATGTGGCTGCCCAGGGGTGCACAGACACTGTTCAGCCCACGGGAGCTTGCTGTAGCCCCACGTCCATGGCTGTAGCCCCAGTGCCAAGACCGATGCCTCCCACATAGTGCGTGCCCAGAACAGGCATTAGAACGAATGGACAGATGGAGGTTATCAGGGGATAGGAGCCCACTGTGTCTTTTTTTCTACCTGTGGTAAGAGTGCTTAACTAGAGATCCACCTCTTGCCACATTATTAAGTGTGCATTACAGTGCTTTGAACTATAGGCACAGTGTTGTGCAACTGATCCCCAGAACTTTCTCATCTTGCAGAACTGAAACTCATACCAGCTGGACAGCAACTCCCCTTCCCCAGTCTCAGGCCACCACCATTCTACTCTCCGTTTCTATGAGTTTGACGGTTTTAGAGGCCTCCTGCAAATGGAATCAAAGGCAAAGGACTCCAGTAGACATTTATCCAAGGAAGACACACAAATGGCCAATATACATATGAGAAAGATGCTCAGCATCACGAATCATGGGGGAAATGCAAATCAAAGCCACACCTGTTGAGAGGCCATTATCAAAGACACAAGAGGTAAGTGCCGGTGAGGAGATGGGGAAGCTGGAGTTACTTTATACCACTGAAAGGAATCTAAAATAGGTAGTTGCTGTGGAAAACAATATGGCAGCTTCTCAAAAAATGAAAACTAGCACTACCGTATGATTCAGCCGTCCCACTTCTGGGCAGTTATCCAAACGAACTGAGCTTAGGACCTTGACGAGATATCTGTACCCCTCATGGCAGCATTGTCATAACAGCGAAGCCACCATCTGACCAACAAAGAGGGAGACCCTGCCATGTGCAGTACCGTGGATGAACCTGGAAGCTGGCATGCTAAGTAAAATAAGCAGAAACAGAAGAGCCCACTGGGCCTTGAGCTCAGAAGTTGTTCAGCAAACTCTTCTCTGCAGAAGCAAGTTTGGGAGGGGAATGCAGGAGCTCCTTACGGAGGAGATATTGACATGGCTATGGGCAGTGATCGGGGAGAGGTTTGCCCACCCAGACTCAAAGTGACGTCCAAGCCTGGGGTAGACATAGAGGTTGTCGGGTCACACCACAGGGAGGTGCAGACAGAGACCCTCACAGGCTGCTGTGTCTGCTGTATGGGACACAGGGGGAGCCCCAGACACTCCCTGCAGGCTCTTGATGACCATCCTAGGAGCTTAGGCCAACAGGACCATGGCGGGCCCGAGCTATGGCCAACCTCCCACACATTTCCAGAGGGCTGCGGGGCCGTCACAGTCTTGGCCACACAGGCCATGCCCTCAGAGAACATCTGGTCCTCCCACACCCTGCACAAGTGGGGCAGTCAGGAGAAGCCATCTGAAGTATTGGCTGAGAGCACCTTTGGGAGAACCAACAGCTTGCTCTGTGGGGACACATGATGAAAGGAACAAACCTTGAAGAGAGGCCAGGCTCCTCTGCTTCACAAGGGGCAGTGACAGGATGTCCCTGTGCAGTAAGGTCAGAGGGCTCGGGAGCCAGACTGCCCTATCCACACCCTGCCCACTTGCCAGCTCCCCCTTCATTCATTCTCTCACCTGTCACCTTGTGAAGAAGTGCCTGCCCCGCCCCCACTCCACCATGACTGTAAGCCTCCTGAGCACTCCCCAGTCATACAGAACTGTGAGTCAACAAACCTTGCCTCAGGACCCGAGCCTCAGTTTCCACAGCTGTAGAATGGGGAGGCAAACATCTCCTACCCCATAGCCTGCCATGAGGATCAGTGAGATCATTCACACGACGTATTAGCACAGGGCCTGGTGGAGGGTGTGCTCCATAAATGGCCTGATACTTTCAACGTGCAAGGATAAAAGAAAGAGAGGTGGATGTATTAGTTTGTTCTCACACTGCTGTAGGAACTGCCTGAGACTGGGTAGTTTACAAAAGAAAGAGGTTTGTTGACTCACAGTTCTGTATGACTGGGGAGTGCTCAGGAGGCTTACAGTCATGGTGGAGTTGGGGGGGGCAGGCACTTCTTCACAAGGTGTCAGGTGAGAGAATGAACGAAGGGGGAACTTGCCAAACACTTGTAAAGTCATCAGATCTTGTGAGAACTCGCTCACTATAACAAGGACAGCACGGCGCAAACTGCCCCCTCGATCCCATCACCTGTGCTGGGTCCCTCCCATGACATGTGCAGATTATGGGGATTACAGTTCAATATGAGATTTGGGTGGGGACACAGAGACAAACCATTGAGATTTGGGTGGGACACAGCCAAGCTGCATCAGTGGAGAAGAAGAGGTGGGGGATCCACCACTGTGAGTTGAATGTACTTGAACTTCAGACACTGGAGCCAGGCGTCATAGAGCATCCTCGGACCATCATGCCTGGGAGCTTCCCCTCTCTACCAAGGCCAAAACAAACCTGCTCTGGAACTGGCCAAATATCCCCACAGAACCAAAGCTTGAGAAGACTGTTAATTTGAGTTCATGTCTCAGGAAACCAACCGTCAGGACTCCCAGATAGTATCAAGGAACTGAACTTTCCCAGATCCCTGCATCCAACCCATGAGACCTGCTGCTTGTTGGCCAACTCCTCTTCCTTACTCCGAACAGTGGGTTAGAGAGATCCACCTGGGGCTGGTCTCCCGTCTCCCATCACCTGCATCCAGGCCTTTCTTCTCTGGCAGCACTTGTCTCAGTGATCTGCTTTCTGTGTGGTGAGCAACTGGACCTAACCAAACCCCAGTGCTTGCCAACACATCCCTGAGGATGCAGCAATCTGGGCTGAGGAACAAGGGGAGGGGAGGCCCTGGCTCCAGTGTGGGAACAGGGGCATCTATCAGGAGGGTTCAGCTGCGGGAACAGGGACCCCTGTATAATAGTGGCTTAAATAAAATGGGGATTGTCCTGTTACAGACAATCTAGGCATAAGCTGTCCAGGGTCCTGTGGTGATCCCCGGATGTCAAGGTCTCAATCTTTCTACATGGTTGCTCCAAAAGCCCTCGATGCTCCTTTACCCCACTGTGATCCAAGATGGCTCCAGGCATCCACTTACCCCCAAGACCCAGGGGAGAGGAGGAAGAGGGCAGGCTTTAGCGGCAGGACCTGGAGGTGCTACACACCATTTTCTCTCGCATCCCATTGACCAGAACATGACAATGTGACCACACCTCTGCTGCGAGGGATGCTGGGAATTGTAGTCTTTATTCTGGGACCTCATGTGTCCTGCTAAATCCTGGGGACGCTATTGCCACAGCACAAAAGAGAAGGAAAGCACACTGGGGGCAGCAGTCACTGCCCCAAGGCCGTGCCCAGGGGGAGTATCAAAGCCTTGAGGGCCTTCCCATTTCTAACTGTCAATAATTAGAGATGAACAAGAAAGAAGTCAAGAGAGAAGCCTCAGCTGGGTCGAGTGGCCCCCCACAAGGTTATGGAGAGAAAGAGGGATTTCAAACAAGCTGGAATTCTAAGTTCATGAGGCTTGTTTTCCTAGAAGCAATTAGATAATACAAATTTAAAAATTAAAAAGACAACAGCCAGCTCCATGTGGGAAGGATGCGGAAATTGCTTCTTAAAACATTTATGCCACAGCAGCCAGCAGAGCCCGCCTTGATGCCTAATGATATTTTTGAGTTGCTTTTGTGCTACTGGACTCTCTTCAGCAGTCGCTGCTCTTATTATTTGTCATGAGGACAAGTCCTCTAATGCATTTCATAAGATCCACGTGTCAACTGTAATCCCTTTGTGATGTGAATCAGACACAGCAATCTCCCAAACAGCTGTTTCCTTCCCAGGAAGCTCACCTTGGGCAGACAGGCCGCTCTGTCCCTCTGCCCGTGGAGCTCAGTCAGCAGGCATGGGCGACACCGCCGCTCCATGTGCACACGGGGCCAGACTCCACACGGGAAAAGTGCCATCTGAAAGGGGAACTGGAATGCACAGCCAGTCGGGCTCTGGTCTCGCTGAGACATTAAAAATGAGCACCCCCCGTATCTGCACGCATGGAGGTCAAAACCGCCAGCGGTGTGAGGACCAATCTTTCTCTCTTTTCATGCACAGTTTTCCTGCACAATAGCCACTAATGTGTCTTTCATTTCTGGGGACAATTGTCCACCCCAGTGTCAGATGAAGGAGGATTATCTCCAAGATACGGTGCAGGAGCACGACCGTGTTTCCCGTGCTGAGGCTTTCTCTGCAGCTCTCTGAACCTGTGTCAACCGGAGTCTGTGCTCGGGAGGCAGCCCTTGAAAGGGAGCCAGGAGGCCCAGACACACACAGGCACCTGTGCCCAAATCTGGCCAGTGATCCAGAAACTAAATGCCTGGGTCTGGCTCTAATTGTGCGCTTCAGCAAGGCGGCCTGCCTAATCCATCACTTTCTCACGTGAAGGGAGGGGAACTGCAGCCAGTGAGTCTGGTCTTTCCTCTGGAAAGGTGGGCGAATGTCAGAGGCGTGGCAGCAGCAAGCCACCTCATGGGATCCCTGAGCTGCTCTGTGTTCCCAAGGGGTGGAGCCTGCAGCTGCTGGGGTCTGGGATGGGGGGGCTTTTCACTGGACACCTGAGCTATCCAGGGTGTGGGGCTACACAGAGGCCCAGACAGGGGCTGAGGGGCCACCAGCCAGGGCAGAGCAGCTCAGGGAAGGTTTCTGGGCTTCCTGCAGTGAGTAGGGGGCAGGAGGCTCCGAAACAAGGCCCTCCCCCTTGGATCTGCAGGGCCTGGGCTGGTCTTATGTCAGCTGTTCCTGCCACAGAAGTCAGGGTTCCGGGGTGGAGTGAGCCCCGGGGTGACCTGGTGATTCTGCAGCCACTGTGACAAGACGCGGAGTGTCTTTTGGGACCCCTGTGGTCCGTTGTTAGAGCACCGGGTTACGTAACCCATGTGTCCCTGGGCTTCCCAACACACCACAGGCTTTCCCGCAGGCCCTCCTTCACCTTTGACAGGAAGGGTGGAATCCGAGGAATCCTTCTCTCCATGAGGATGCCGGCGCCTGCAGCAGCTGCTCTGGGAGGGCTCGTGTGTCCGCAGACCCGGACCTCAGGAAGCGAATACAGGTGACCACAGCAGTGCGTTCGGGAACGTTCGGGGCCAGCTGGGGGCCACGTGAGGAGCCTGCCTTCCCAGGTCAGCTGGTCTCCTGGCCCTGGTGCTCTCACCCAGTGTGGGACAGCTGCCTGCACCCTGCTGGGAGGACTCCAGGGCTCTTCTAGGTCTGCCCATCTCTCCCTGCAGGTCCCTCAGTCAGGGACGGAGGCTGCAGAGTCATCCCCTCTCCACCGTCCAGGCCCGGCCCTCAGGGGGGCAGAACAGATGCCTCCCCTCCCAAGAGGAGGCCCAAGTGTGGCTGAGGGCACCTTCAGAAAGCAGCAGCCGCTGCCCGCACAGGACCCGGGAGGCTGGAGATGGGCGCTCCAGGGCCTCCTCCCATTGCCAGTGTCTCCCCTCTGTGCCTGCGGTCCCCGGCGCTGCAGAGGCGCAGGGTGAGGAATCTGCACACGCTGCTGCCCCCAATGCAGGCAGATAAATCAGTTTCCACGGGGCAGCGATTCCAGCATGGCAGGGTTTGGTGAGGAGTAGCCTGTCCTGGGTGCAAGCGATGAGGCGCCCAGAAAGACTGGGACACAAGCATGGGCTGTGATTCTCAAGCACATCAGGTTGCCACTCAGGGCGGGTGCCTCCCATCCCGGGCTCATCACCTGGCGTGGCTGAGTCTGGCAGCATGCCCCCCTGTTCCATCGCCCAGAATCTATGCAGTAAGGAGAGCCCGAGGCAGCTCCACGAAGCAGGCATTGTCATTCTCCCTTTTGTGCCGAGGAGGAAACTGAGGCACAGGGAGCTTAAGTCTCCTGCCCCATGTCTTATTCCTTAGAAACATCTGTGTCTGGGCGGACGTCCAGGCAGCCTGGCCTCAGGTCTCTGCTCTCAGCCTCAGTGCTGGGAAGATGCTGCCCTGAGCACGTCAGGAAATGGTCTGAGGCCCATTGCTCTAGCCTTGGAAGCAAGGCCTGGCTGCACTTTCCCTCTGGAAACCCCCCCCCTCCCCAGACTCTGGCTCTTGCAGAGACCCTGGAGATCCTTCCCCATCCTCCCTCCTCACAGAAGCATCCTCCCTCATCCTGCCCAGCACATGGCAGCCGCGTCCTCCTCAGTTCACTTCCCATCTTTGCCACATCAGCCTTTTATTATCCAGCAAAACGTAGCTACACCTGCTTTCCTCTGGGTCTTCCTCTGTTCTGTTCCCTCTTCCTGAAGCTATTCCGGCTTCTGTTCCCCCACTTGGGGGCGGGAGCCCCAGCATTCCTCTGACCCGGGCTGAGGCTGCGTCCCAGGGACGTTTGCAGCAGGCCCATCTCCCGGCTCTGTGCTTTTCTAGGCTGATCCTCACCTGTCCCTCCCTTGTGACTCAATCCTCTGGGTCTCCAGGCGTTACACGGCCTGCGTCACCGGCATGAGTCAGGCCCAGCCCTCCTGCTGCCAGGGCTGAGTGTCCAACCAGTAACTGGGCTGCATCTCCCGAAGTTGGTCAAGTGGTTTCTCCGAAATCACCCCGCAGGGTCCCTGAACTGACACTGATCAGCTTCAGCCTCAGTTATTTCCTGGACTGGGTCACCTGTACCCGAGGCTCCGAGCTTCAGCCAGACTCAGGCCTCTGACAGTTCTCAGCTCGCCTGTCATTAACCAGACGGTCTACTCAGGAGCCAGCCTCAGGCATCTATATGTGAGTCCTCACATCTCTGCTCACGGAAGTCGAAGCGGGTGCTGCGGGGAACCGATCTCTCCTTTTTGATGAGATATTTTCCCTGTGACATGCCCTGCATTTTGCCTTCTGTTTCCAAGAGCAGTCGTCCATCTGCCTGTCAGATAAAAGACCCAGACGCAGTCCCAGATGCACTCATGACTCCCAGCACTGAGGCGAGGCGTCCCTTTTAGCGTTCTGATTGTGTCTGTTTTTCAAACACCATCGTCTGAGTCTGTCCATCAGCAGCAAAGCAGCCTCCTTAAATGGCTCCCGCAGGACCTGGACACACACACACACACACACACACACACACACACACACGTCCGACCTCATGGCAGTGGTCTAGAAGCCAAACCCCAGGTACCTCTCAGTCAATTTCAGAAGTGCTGCCAACCCAGTAATCACCCTCGATTCAAAGTGAGGTGAGCAACTGCAGCTCCCAACCTCTTTAAAATTGCCAGAGGATGTCAAAGGCACGGAGTAAAGTGGGGTGGGCGGTCTTGGTTCTCAGTGACCGCCGCTGTGAGTGACCTGTGTTCCTCGTGGGGAGCTGAGCCTGTGACTGCTGCGCATGCAGGGTGGGAAATCCAGACTGACAGCCTGAGTCCTCCAGCAGCTCATGGGGTGCAGAGCCCCAGGGGACCTGGGCAGGGCTTCAGGGTTATTGACCTTCCAGGGCGGACCGAGGCCCAGTCCCCTCTCAGGGGGTGGCTGCCCTGGGTTCACCTGCAGTGCCTCAGGGTCTGCAAGCCCTAAAACAAGCCCCCTCCATCTCTTAGACTCGGGGCTCAGAGGCAGCTTTCGGTACCGTGGCTGTTGCTGTCATGGGCATCTGGGCCCCTGGGTTAAAAATGGAGCGGGCAGTTTTTCAAATTCTGATAAGTGCTGTTGGTTTGATGACACATCACAATGGCCACAGGTAATGCAATCCACATGGGGGCTTCAGTTCTCCTCATCCCAGCAACCCCACCACGTGTGGAAATGCACCTTCTGTTCTCGGGGGGCGTGTTCCTCCCATCCAACCGTCTGTTTCCAGGAAGATCCTGTGCTCATATACGACTCTGCCCCCATAACCACCATTGATTGGTCTATGGGTGGTCACCTGGCCCCAGACAGGCCTAT
This sequence comes from Cebus imitator, assembly GCF_001604975.1. Classification (NCBI taxonomy): domain Eukaryota; kingdom Metazoa; phylum Chordata; class Mammalia; order Primates; family Cebidae; genus Cebus; species Cebus imitator. The sequence continues at coordinate 158,242 of NW_016107638.1, read as the reverse complement.
TGGAAGTGTTCCCTGGGATTTTTCAAACTGGAACTGACATGAAGCCAAGAGGAGGAAGAGACTGCATGCTTTCTGGCATATGGAGAAGGCTGATCTACTATGACAAAGAGTTAAGCCAATCTCATTAGAAGATAGAGGAGGTGGGGCTGGACCATTCAGGGCCGGCTGCTCTGATGCTCACCTGCACATCTGACCTGCTCTTTGATTGCACAGCCCGAGTCTGAGAGCAGACCCACAGGCCTCCCTGCAGAGTTCAATGCAGAGGCTATTTACAGAGGCCTAAGTAGGGGTGGGCAACCTGCACCCCAAGAACTGGAACAGCAGGGAAGCTGTTATCCACCGTAAGCCCCAGGGCAGAGGTTAAGGGCATTGTTTCTGGAATGCAGGCAGGGTTGTAACTCTGGGAGAGGGGTCACCTGGCAGGATCTAAGATCTTATTTGGGGAAAAACTTCACTGCCAAAACTCAGTCAGGCAGGAGCAATACTTGCTCAAACCTCTGTCTTTTCCCATCTCAGCCTTCTACTGCTGACTCTCATCAGCCAAATCCAACAGAATCCAGAGGGCAGGGAGCCCCCCAGTGCCGTTTACAGAGGTCAGCCTGCTGGGCACAGTGATGTCACAGGAGGGCACAAAATGGTTGCAGAGGGGCAGTCAGAGAATAGCTTGTGCAAAACAGCCCTTCGTGTATTCCTTGAGTCAGTAAATGTTCCCATTGGTCTTAGCATTTCTGAGTTGCATTTATCTTTTTTGACTCCAAAAGTCCTATTCTGTAACTAACTCCCCAAGGACAGTAAGTCTCTCAAGCCAGTTACTAAATCAAGTGCAGGGGCCGGTGAAGTTCAGTAATGCTTGGCTGGATGAGAAGGCGAGAAAGCACTGCAGAGGCTCCATCACTGCTAGACAGATGCTGCCCTGGTTTCATCATCTGTTTCCCGACCTGGGGCAGCATCTTTGTCAAAGCATCTTATGATCTTGGCCAAGATGACTTGTGATGGAGCATGGAGGTTCTTGGCAGCAGAATGTCTCTTTTCATGGTCTTTTATAAATCCAGCCACCCAGCAGTGCCTGAGACGGAGCAGATATTTGATTCATGTTTGAATGAAGGGGTGGATGAGGGGATGATAGATGATGGATGGGTGGAGAGATGAAGAAATAAATGGGTAGATGGATGGATGGATGGATGGACCAGTAATGGGAAAATGGGTGGATGGATGAATAAGTAAGAGAGGAGATGGGCAGGTGGGTGGTGGATGACTCATAAATGGTTGGATGGGTGAATGAGTAGATGTGTGGGTGCATGGCTGGAAGACGAAGGGATGAGTGTGTGGATAGGTGAATGAATAAGGAAACGGGCAGACGGGTGAATGGCTGGCTGGATGATGGATGGATAAGAGGACGGATGGATAGGTGGATGGGTAGTTGGGTGGATGGATGGCTGATGGATGGCTAATAAGTGAATGGATGGGTGACTAGGTGAATGGGTATATGAGTATGTGAGAGATGGGTGGATGAATGGGTGATTGATGAATGGTAAGTGAATGGACAGATGGATAGATGGATGGATGCATGGGTAAGTGAATGTGTATAGGAGTTGGTAGATGGATGAATAGATGAATGATGGATGGATAAAGGTGCGGATGGGTGGATAAGTGGGTGGATGATGGATAGATGCTAGTGACTGTTTGCACACCATCAGGAAGCCGAGTGCCCCCTAAGAGAATTAGCACTGGGGCTGAGATTTCAGAAAGGCAGCATCCTAACTCATCTCTGTGACCCTTACAGCTTAACTCCCATACTCCAGAAACTTCCCCCGGGAGGACCTTGACCACGAGGAGTCCTTATTTCATGATCTCACCAGGATGAGCAGCTGACCTTCCCTGGGGGGCTTCACATTGAGTAACCGCACTCACAGTTCCACAACATCCTCTTGAACTGAGCTTTGCCAAGAGCTGTTTCTAATTCCAGTTCATATTTTGTTGCAGAAGTTTAACAAGTGCTGGTCTCTCCCAGCTCTAGTACAGAAGCCTGTGGGATCTCAGAGCAGCTCAGTGGGCAATTAAAATCCAGGTAGACGTGAGGGGTCAAGTGTGTGCTAATGTGGAGAATGAACGGACCCAGGAGCAGCAAGATGAAGGGTCCTTCACAGTGGGCCTGAACCAAGGCACCTATTCGAGCTCAGACTCTCAGTCACAGCAGGGGCCTTTAGAGCAGTTATTTAACCATCACCTTTTACCTTTTGAGAACAGGCTAGAGTATTTGCTTTCCCTTCTCCCTCTGGGACATAAGAGCTTGAGCCTCTCAACATTAATCAGGCTGACTCCAGATTACCCAGGCTGAGTCTCCTGGAAACATCCTGGGAAGTCCCTGGATATTAATTATCTCTGTTGCCCAGTTATTTTCGAGACTGAGTCTTCAACCGTGAACCAACGCTGGGCTCCCCCATGTCTTAGAATCATTCCCCAGGAGCTGGGCCAGGGATGGTGGCATCAGCGCGGCCCACACGCTGGACACTGCCCTGGTTGACTTCCTGTTATTCACCAGGGTGGACCTCTGGACAGGAGGCCACCCCAGGCCCTGCACGTGAGTCAGCTGATGGGACAGCGTTCAGTCCTAGCCCTTTGAGCGTGGACCAGCCTGTCCATGAGGATCCTGAAGCCACAGGGCTTGGTGTCCGGTCCTCTGGAGAAGTGCTGCTGTGAGCTGCAGAGGAGACAGTGGAGGCAGCTTCCCGAGGAACAGGGGAGAGACGCCAGGGCACGGCAGGTGGCCCTGGTCCTTGGGGGAGGGCTGCAGCTCTGTCCAGAAGGGATTCTTAACCATTCTCAGGTGCGGTCTCAGCCTATCAGCATGCCTGGGCACCCTGGCCCAGTCCTCTCAGCAGTTCCTCTAAGAGACTGGTCGTATGGAAACCTCCTGGCCTCAGACAGCCTGGAATCCAGTCCCACAGCCCTGTGCAGGGACAGCAGTGCTGCCCAGGCTCCGGTTCCCGCTCACCTGAGATCTATGTTAGGACGGACACTTCTCCTGCAGAGGAGTAAGGACAGCTCAGCCCTGGCAGGCGTCAGTGGGCACCTGCCTGGCACACCCAGCTTCTGTGCATCAGGTGGGGTGATCTGAGCTCACTGCAGAACCGGAAGCTAAGCTGGGCTCAGGACTGACGTGAGCGTTGCACTCACCGTGAGGACACGGGGCCAACCAGGCCACGCCCCTCGAGTCCAAATCCTGGCCATGTCCCCACCACGCGTTCCTCTGACTGAGAGCTCGCCCAGGCTTGCATGGAGGGTAAACGCAGGGAGACAGAGGCGGTGCCGGGTGCCCCTGGAATGTGTCCGTCAGGGCCTCTCCAGTGGCAAAAGAGGGAAACCCCATTAACCTGGATGAGAGCACACAGGAGCCTTCCTGACTCCCCTCACCAGCCAGAATGAGCAGGACCGAGAGGCTGAATCATCCCATCCAGTCTTCCTGGCCCATCTCGGCTCATTGTCCCTGCACTCGTTTACGTGATGACAGCGCCTGTGCGTGTTTGTTAATTTCTGTCCCTGTAGTAGGGATAGCTGAGAAGGGAAGGCTGGGTTAGCCACACACATGCGGGGACCATCCTGCACCAGCCAGATTCCAAACGCAGGTCCCTCACTTCCCTTCTCTTCCTTGCCTCTTGTCCTTGTGGGGAAACAAAGCACTCTGTTGGATTGTACAATGAGGCACAGCCCTTCTGGGTTATAGGCAGAGACCACCCACAGTCAGATCACAGTGCCTCCTGGTTCCTTTCTCCTGTTTCCCTAAATCAGTGTTTCCGAAACTCTGCCACACATTGGGGTCACCCAGCAGCTCTAGCTGCTCCCCAACCATGTGCCAATTAGCTCTCAGAAATTTTGGGGGTGCAAAGCAGGCATCAGAACATTTTAAAGCCCTTAGGAGGGTGCAGTGTGCAGCAGGTGTGAGAACCGATTCCTCAAGGTAGCAATTCTCAAGCTGGATGAGCACAGAGACTCCTGGAGGGTCTTGTTAAAATGTTCGTTCTGATTGGATAAGTGAGGGGAAAGGTCCAAGAATTCAAATCTCTAATGAGCTCCAGTGGTGCTGGTGCTGCGCTGTGGAGACAGGGGGCCCCGGGGCATCCTGAAACCCGTTCTTGATGCGCCGTTTATTTTGGAGGGACTTTGGAGGGACCACTTGGAATTAAATTGTGAAAACCACCTTAGTTTAAACAGCAACAACAAACCACCCTCAAAATCCCACTACCGATGGGTAATGCTGCTCTTGCTTTTCAGGGAATGAGCTAAGGTGAAGCCCGCTGTGGTCTCAAGCACAGACACACAACGAAGAAGAGGCATGTGGCAAAGAAGTTCCTGCAACTTAATGCGTCTCAGCATTCCCAGGTGGAAAACTCAGCCGAAAGATCAGGCAACCTTATCTTTATTCTCCCCTCAGAGTCTCCAGGTGATCTCAGGGAAGAATCCTTGCTTGGAGCCCATGAGGAATAGGGAGCAGACCCGGATGTTCATAAAACCTAGGTTCTTTCCTGGAGAGAAGACGAGACCTGCGCTTCTCAGAGCTACTCCGCCTTGGACGGCCCTTGTTCCTGAAAAAGGATCCTGCAGACTGCACAGCTCTAAGCACCTCTCAGAAGTTTGCAGGAGTGAGTGAGTGAAGAGTGAGTAAGGAGTGAGTGAGTAAGTGAGTGAGGAGTGAGTGAGTAAGTGAGTGAGGAGTGAGTGAGTGAGGAGTGAGTGAGTGAGGAGTGAGTGAGGAGTGAGTGAGTGAGGATTGAGTGAGTAAGTGAGTAAGGAGTGAGTGAGTGAGGAGTGAGTGAGGAGTGAGTGAGTAAGTGAGTGAGGAATGAGTGAGGAGTGAGTGAAGAGTGAGTGAGTGAGGAGTGAGTGAGTGAGTGAGGAGTGACTGAGTGAGGAGTGAGTAAGTGAGTGAGGAGTGAGTGAGTGAGGAGTGAGTGAGGAGTGAGTGAGTGAGGAGTGAGTGAGGAGTGAGTGAGGAGTGAGTGAGTAAGTGAGTGAGGAGTGAGTGAGTGAGGAGTGAGTGAGGATTGAGTGAGTGAGGAGTGAGTGAGTAAGTGAGTGAGGAGTGAGTGAGTGAGGATTGAGTGAGGAGTGAGTGAGTGAGGAGTGAGGAGTGAGTGAGTGAGGAGTGAGTGAGTGAGGAGTGAGTGAGGAGGGAGTGAGTGAGGAGTGAGTGAGTGAGGAGTGAGTGAGGGGTGAGTGAGTGAGGAGTGAGTGAGGAGTGAGTGAGTGAGGAGTGAGTGAGGAGTGAGTGAGTGAGTGAGGAGTGA
>NW_016107638.1:128216-150926 GCF_001604975.1 Cebus imitator | reverse complement strand
GAGTGAGTGAGGAGTGAGTGAGGAGTGAGTGAGTGAGGAGTGAGTGAGTAAGTGTGTGAGGAGTGACTGAGTGAGGAGTGAGTGAGTAAGTGAGTGAGTGAGGAGTGAGTAAGTGAGTGAGTGGCGGGGTGCAGCTCTGAAGTCAGGGACATTCTCACTGGATGTTTCTGTGACCTCATGCCAGCCCCTCTGCTTTGGTCAGTCCAGTGTGCTGCTGTCCTGGGAGGCTTCACCGTGCTGTCCACCAAGGCCTGGCCGCTGACCCACTGTCCAGCAGACCTTGATCTTCCCATGCCCTGTGGACCCTGCAGCTCTTGTCAGGCTGTGTAACTGGGGCTGCCTCTAGACGGCCCTGGCCCGGGGCTTCCCCAGAAGACGATTGGCCTTCAGGACTCCTGTGTCCAGCTCCCAACAGAAGCTGCCATGGCAGACTGCCTGGTGGCATCCTCTCCATTTGCCCTGCCATGGGGGGCCTTGGCCACATGCTGCCTTCATGATTCTGCACGTGGAATGTGCCACTGGCCTTTCCCTGCCTCATCCCCAGACTGCTGGGTGTGCCCCCAGCCCCCCCCACATACCCAGGCCTCCCAGACATGGCTTCCAGAGTTCTAGCTGCTCCCAGAAAGACGCACCCTCTCCAGGCACCGAATCTCAACCAGGGCGTCTCAGGCCCACTCACGTGGCTGGGACTCACACGCTGACTTTACTGCAGTTGCTCTGCTGTCTGCCCCCAACACCCTGCAGCTCTGTGAGCCTGGCCTGCGAGTCTCCTTTGGCCATCAGACCCCTCTGACTCCCACCACGGAACGGTGGGCTCAGTCCCTTCCTGGAGTGCTGGGTGATGTGATGTGCAGATCTCAGCCCCGTTGTGAACCAGTGTCCTTGAGGGCACCATTTAGCACTGATCTGCGCCCCCAGCCCCTGTGAATGATCCTGAGCTCCAGGACACCCCATGGAGTAAGCCCAGAATAGCAATCACAGATGACCAGTCTGTGAATGGGCTTACCTTTGCAGGAAAAGAAATGACAAAAGAACAGCGGATATAAACAGTCCATTAGGAGGACATTAAAAGAAGAAAATAAAGTCAACTTACCTTCCCTGCTCAATTTCCCGGAACACCCCTGTGTGTGCGTCCCTGAGGGCACCCAAATGAGGTGCAGAGGGCCCCTGGCAGATCCTCCACTGGCCTCAGCAGCGGTGACTCAGCTCAGCAGGACCGGAGAGGCTCTGGCTCCAGCAACAGCCTGGAACCCGGGACTCGAAGGGTGTGTGTTCCTGGGTCTTGCTCTGCATTTGCTGCTTCCAGCTTTTCTTGCTAAACTACACTTGTCAGGGTCCTTTCTGTGGCAAGTGACAAACCCAGCTGAAGCTGGCTTAGGTGGAAAAACAAAACCCACGCACCCTTTCGTGTGGCGGGAGCGTCTGTCCAGCCCTCAGGAGCGTCTGTCCAGCCCTCAGGAGCAGTCACTTCCTGTCCTCTCCCGGGCTTTCTCCAGCTTTGATTTGCGTTCCTCTGTGCGATGCTCTCAGCCGCCCCAGCCTGACACCCCTCCAGCCTCCCAACTCAGTGGAAAGGGAGCTCCCTGCTTCTGCCAGTTCCCGCAAAGGTCTGGAATTCAGCCTCCTGGCCTGGCAGGGGCGTGAGCCCATCTCTACCCCATCGCTGAGTCCAAGGCCAAGGCTGACGCTTACCAGCCCAGGCTGCAGGAGCTGGGGTGGAGGCTGGATCAGCCTCCTTCAAATCACAGGGGACAGAGGGAAGGGGGTAGGCAGGGAGAGGTAAGAACTGTCTCGAAGGGAAGGAGAACTGGCGTTTGGCAGGATCCAGCCACGTGACTGCAAAGGAAGTTAATTCCTGTGTGCTGTGGGGTGAGATCCTCAAGTCGGGAGGAAAGAGGACGCGGGTCGTTCCAGCCAGAATGAGCTTCTGGGCCCTTCGCCTGCAAGGTGGCCGGTCTCCTCTCTTCTGTCCCCGTGTCGGAATCCCCCAGAGCACGTCCCCTGGAACGAGGAGCTGATCCACTCAGACCAACCACTTCTGGAGGAGGAACTGAGTCTGGGCTCAGCGCTGTGTGGTCAGGGTGGGAGAGAGACCCTAACAGCAGCCACCACCCCTGCAGGGACTTCAATCCATGTGGTCCAGTGTTCCTTCGAGACGTTCTAAAGTGGGGCGCAGGATCCCCCCTTCCCCCACAGTCAGTCAGGTCCTGGACTCCTGCTTCTCCCTCCCCTGTCCTCTGAGCCCCTGGGGTCCTCTCTGTCCAACTGGCTGATAAGGAAGAGAAAATGCAGGGCCTTCGCCATGGTTGGCCTGGAAGTGCTGCGCCCTGCGCAGAGCTCGGTCACCTGTCACCCCCGACCCAGGGAGGCTGGGAATGGGCACTAAGGGTGCCCAGGAGGGAGGGGACTTGGGTCCTGGGGCACTGCAGGCTCTGCCCCATGAGGACCTCTCTCTGCAGGCACCTACTGTTTACCTGATCACGGGACAAAGCTGTCCTGGAATAATTCCAAGCATTTTTGAATGAGCCCAGTGAGGGGAGAAGAGGACGGAGAGGGCGGGGTGTGGGCTGGGGTACATTGGGGTCTCCTCCTCCACAATGGGGACCCTAAACATGATCTAAGTGTCAGAGCACCCATTGCTCAGGGCTCAGCCAGGCTGTGACGGGAAATAGGACAGTCAGAGCTCCGAGAACTCACCCTGAGGAGCTGAGATTAGGTTGGCTCAGTGCCAGGGTTGCCTCATTAAGTCAGCCACACACCTCCTCATGAAAGCACAGCCTCCTGGGAGGGCACAGCTCATGTGCAAAGCTGAGTGGCGTCATCAGATGAAGGCAGGTCCCAGGGAGTCTGGGCACCCCACCAGCTGCGTTTCTGATAATTGATTTTCCTGAAGGCGGTCCCGGAGCCGGAGCCAGGGCAATGACGAGTTTAATTACAGCCTTGCCCCTGACAGCAAAGCTGCCCGCCCCTGCCTGGTGGTCCTGCCTGCAGAGATGTGGCCTGCTCAGGCCTCCAAGATGCCTGGGATGACTTCATGAGGGCTCAGCAGCTCTGCTTATGAAGGCATCCCGAAGTCTCCTGATGGCTTGGGAAGGGAACAGAGCTTCTGTGGTGCTGTTGACTTGCATGGAGAGAGAGGAGCTCACAGAACCACAGCCTGGATCTCATCCCCAGTGCTGGGCCACGCTGGCTGCTGCAATCCACTCAAATGAACAAACGTTCCTTGATTAGCACAGTGGTTTCCTGGGCCAGGCCAAGACTCTAGCTCCTGGAAACGGGGTGTGTTAGGAGTGCCTTACCTCAGAGGGGGCTCCTGCTGTCGTGCTCATGATGTGTTTATAAATACTGGGAGCAGATTCCTCCCATTGCCCCCAGGACACAGCAGAGACCCCGACCTGCCCCATAGCCCAGAATCAGCAACCCAGACTCGGGAACCATGGAGTGACTGAGGTGAGTCCCTGCAGGGGCTCTGGGGGCTTCCACCCACTCACAGTAAACCCACACCATGTCCCATGGCCTGCGAGGCCCCGTGGCCCGGCCTCCATCTCCCCCTCTGCTTATTTTGCTGCAGTGTCTCTGGCCTTCTTGCTGGTCCTTGAATTCTCCAAGCTCACTCCATCCCAGGCCTCTGCACTTGCTGTGCCGCCTGCCCGAACACTTCTCACAATCCTCATCCTTCCCGTCTCCAGCCAGGGTCTGCTCAGAGAGGCCTTCCTCGACCTCTCACCGAATGTGCCTCCTCAGACCCGGTGCACTCACACCACACTCTTGATGGTCTTCGTGATACTTTTCACTGTCTAAAAGTATTTGCCTGTTAGTGTACGGTGTTGTTTCTGAGTCCACTGATTATGAGACGAGGTGCTTGCTCTGAATCCCAGCACTAGTACCTCCTGTGTGCCTTGAGGAAGGTGACTTGAATTCTCTGTGCCTCAGTTTCTCATTTATCACGTGGAGATCATGAGCACTTACCTCAGGTGTTGTGGTGTCAGTTGAGTGACCCAACATATGTGAGGTGTCTAGAATAGTGTCTGCTGCACAGTAAGGGCTGTCTAATGTTTATTCGGATTGCTACTGCAGTGGCTGCTCCGCTGCTGATACTGTCATGATCATCATCACCATCAATATAATCATCACCACTATCATCAATATAAGTATCAATATAATCAATATAATAAATGTAATCATCAATATAATTATCACCATCAATATAATCATCACTACTATCATCGCCATCACCATAATCATCACCCTCACCATCATCACCATACCTCCACATTACCATTATCATCACCACCACCACCACCACCACCACCACCACCGTCCCCATCACCATCTCCGTAATCATCACCATATCACCTCAACATTACCATCATCATCATCACCGTCATTACCAAAATCAGCACCATCATCATCATAATCATTATCAACACCATCATCATCACCATCACCATCACCACCAACACCATCATCATCACTATCACCATCACCATCATCATCACCATCACCATCACCATCACCACCATCATCATCATCACCACCATCACCACCATCATCATCATCACCATCACCATCACCACCAACACCATCATCATCACTATCACCATCGCCACCATCACCATCACCACCATCACCATGATCATCACCATCACCACCATCACCATCATCACCACCATCACCACCATCATCATCATCACCACCATCACCACCATCATCATCATCACCATCACCATCACCACCAACACCATCATCATCAGTATCACCATCACCACCATCACCATCACCACCATCACCATCATCATCACCATCACCACCAGCATCATCATTATCACCATCACCACCATCACCATCATCATCATTGTCACCATCACCACCATCACCACCATCACCATCATCATCATCGTCACCATCACCATCATGACCATCATCACCATCACCATCACCACCATCACCATCACCACCATCATCATCATTATCACCATCACCACCATCACCATCATCATCACCATCATCACCATCATCGCCACTATCATCATTGATATTCTTTGGCTCTTTGTTGCCATTCAGATCTGATTTCAAATGGCAATCCCCGTGTGTGGAGGGAGGAATCTGGTGGGTGGTGATTTGATCATGGCAGAGGTGTTTGGTTTACTGATGCCGTTTTAATGATAGTGAGTGTGTTCTCGTAAGAGCTGATGGTTTTAAAGTGTGACATTTCCTCACTGTCTCTCGCCTGCCAGCATGTAAAGCTCCAAAATATCCTTTGACTCCATGTCTTACCATCCATGTCTGGAGGATGGTAGCCCTCTTCTCACAGCTCCACTAGGCAATGCCCCAGTGGGGAACTCTGTGTGTGGGCTCCAACTTCACATTCACGGCATACTGATGCAAGGGGTGGGCTCCCACAGCGTTGGGCAGCTCTGACCCTGTGGTAATGGTGATGATGGTGGTAATGATGGTGATGGTGATGATGGTCATGATGGTGATGATAATATGGCTTACTTCCCCTTCCCCTTTTACCATGATTGTAAGTTTTCTGAGGCCTCCCTAGCTCACAGTGGAACTGTGAGCCAATTAGATTTTCTTTCTTTATAAATTATTCAGTCTCTGGTAGTGTCTTTATAGCAGTATGAAAAAAGGCTAACACACAGAATTGGTACCAAGGTAGTGGGCATTGCTATAACATACCTGAGAACGTGGAAGTGACTTTGGAACTGGATAAGTGGCAGAGGTTGGAACAGTTTGGAGAGCTCAGAAGAAGACAGAAAGATGTGGGAATGTTTGAAACTTCCTAAAGACTTGCTGACTGGTTTTGACTAAAATGCTCATAGTGATATAGACAATGAATTCCAGGCTGAAGTGATCTCAGATGGAGGTGAGGAACTTATTGGAAACTAGAGCAAGGTCACTCGTGCTATGTTTTAGCAAAGAGACTGGAGGCATTTTGCCCTGCCATAGAGATCTGTGGAACTTTGAACTTGAGAAAGATGATTTAGAGAATCTAACAGAAGAAATTTCTAAGCAGCAAAGCATTCAATAAGCGACCTGACTTTTCCTGAAAGTGTACAGTTACATGAGCTCACAGAGATGGTTTGAAATTGGAAAGTATGTTTAAAAGAAAAGCAGAGCATAAAAGTTTGGAAAATTTGCAGCCTGACCATGTAGTAGAAAAGAAAAATCCATTTTCTGCAGGAGAAATTCAAGCTGGCTGCAAAAATTAGCATAAGTAATGAGGAACTGAATGTTAATCACTAAGGCAATGGGAAAAATGTCCCCAGAGAATGTCAGAAATATTCAAGGCAGCCCCTCCCATCACAGGCCCAGAGGCCTAAGAGGGCAAAATGGATCTGTGGGCTGGGCTCAGGGCTCCACTGCTGTGTGCAGCTTCAGGACATGGTGCCCTGTGTCTCAGCTACTCTAGCTCCAACTGTGGCTAAAAGAGACCAAGGTACAGCTCGGGCTGTTGTTTCAGAGGGTGCAAACCCCAAGCCTTGGCAGTTTTCACATGTTGGGCCAATGGGTGTGCAGAAGACAAGAGTTGAGCTTTGGGAACCTCCACCTAGATTTCGGAGGATGTATGGAAATGCCTGGATGTCCAGGCAGAAGTCTGCTGCATGGACAGGGCACTTACAGAGAACCTCTGCTAGGGCAGTGCAGAAGGGAAATGTGGAGTTGGAACCCCACACAGAGTCCCCACTGGGGCATTACCTAGTGCAGCTGTGAAAAGAGGGCTACCATCCTCCAGACCCCAGAATGGTAGATCCTCACAGCTTGTACAGCTTGGAAAGGCAATAGGCAAACACCAGCCTGTGAAAGCAGCTGTGGGGGCTGAACGCTGCAGAGCCACAGGAGCAGAGCTGCCCAAGGCTGTGGGAGCCCACCCCTTGCATCAGTATGCCCTGAATGTGGAGTTGGAGCCGCCACACAGAGTTGCCACTGGGGCACTGCCTAGCGGAGCTGTGAGAAGAGGGCTACCATCCTCCAGACATGGATGGTGAGACATGGATTCAGAGGATATTTTGGAGCTTTAAGATTTAATGACTGACCAGCCAGGTTTCCAACTTGCATGGGGCTTGTGGCCAATTTCTCCCATTTGGAATGGGAGCATTTGCCCTATGCCTGTAGCTGCATTGCATCTTGGAAGAAACTAACTTGCTTTTGATTTTACAGGCTCATAGGTGAAAGGGACTTGCCTTGTCTCAGATGAGACTTTGGACTTGGACTTTTGAGTTAATGCTGCACTGAGTTAAGACTTTGGGGAACTGTTGAGAATGCATGATTGGTTTTGAAATGTGAAAAGGAGATCGGGTATGGTGGCTCACGTCTGTAATCCCAGCACTTTGGGAGGCCAAGGTGGGTGAATCATTTGAGGTCAGGAGTCTCTTGCCTGATGCCATCTAAGACATGCCTTACTTCCCCTTCACCTTCTGCTGTGGTTGTAAGTTTCCTGAGGCCACCCAAGCCATACAGAACAGTGAGTCAGACCACCTGTTCTCTACAAATTACCTCATTTCAGGTAGTATCTTTATAGCAGTGTGAAAACAGATTAATACAATCATCACCATCATCCCATCACCAACACATCATCACCATCATTATCAACAGCATCATCATCATCACCATCATCCAATTATCATCAGGATCATTGCCATCACCATCACCAAGATCATCCTGTCATCATCACCACCAACATCATCGTCACCATCATCACATCATGATTACCATCACCATCACCATCACCACCATGACCATAATCATCACCAGCACCGTCACACGACCATCAGCTCAGTGTGACCTGTGAGCTGTTCGTTCACTCTGCCCAGCATCTAGATCTGTGTCTGGCACACAGGATACAGGTAGGGTATTTATTGAATTAACATGGGAGTTATAAAATGAGTACCTGGGCAAATATCCAGGTTGCCTGTGGAATTCTGCTGCAGCGCCAGCATTACAGGGAATTGACATCTCGTTGCTGGAGCCTGACATGACAGCACCAAAAACAAAAGCCGCCCTTCTGCCCACTCTGGACATTCTCCTCGCCTGGCCTTCACTCCCGGTGCCTTCTGAGTCACACGGGGCTCCCTGCAGCCTCATTGATTAAATGCCCAGATGCACTAAGTGATGGATTTTTGCATCAATACCATCCTGCCCTGGAAGCAGGCCTGGGCAGGAAATCTCCCTGAATAAAGACATCCAGTGATGGGTTTGTGAGCCTGGGCTCAGGGAGGAAGGGGAGGGAGCTTCCATCTCATCAGCCGAGGCAAGAGGACGCTGAGCAGGGGGAGGTGTGGGGGCTGAAGCCTGTGCTGGCTGTGAGTCAGAGAAGCCTGGCTCCTGAGAGCTGATTCTGGTGAGGAGCCCTGAGGCCGCTCAGAACTTCAAAGGAGGCTGGGAAGGTCAGTCAGGCAAGAGTTTCCGTCCCATCTGCCTGAAGTCGGCCAGGAAGAAGAGGTGGGGAGGATGTTGGGGTGACCGTCCAACCAGGTCAGCGGGCAACCAGGGCATCAGACAACATTGTTCATAAAATTTAGTCCTCTGGGTTACAGTAGGAATTTGGTTATCTCATATTAGCAATATTTTACTAAGCCAGATCAAGAAAATATATGTCCATGTATCATTCATGCTTCCAGTGAAAAATTATCACTGAAAATGCTACTTATACCTTTCCTTGACGTGTTTTTTAAGTTATTAACATCCTTGCACGTCTTACACCAGCAAATGATACAGATTTTTCCTCAGGATTCTCTTCTTCGGATTTTGAAAGTTCAGTGAGATCCCCAGGGTTTGACATATTCCCGGGGGAGGGGGCCTCCTCCGGCACTCAGCTCCTAATCACTTCATTCATTTCTTCAGCTCACACAGCCGGCTTCCATTCTGCCCAGGGACACCAGGAGTTAGGACAGAGCTTTGCTCTTGACTTTCAGGAGGAAGTTGGGGAAAGGGGGAAAGAGAGGGAAGGAGGCAGAGAGAGGAAGGTGGGTTTTCCTTGGGGGAACGTAGGTACTGTGGAAAAATGCAGCCGAATATTCTGCTCTTGGCCTTGGCAGATTCACAGTGCTGACCTGGGGACCACAGGATGCGTGCCAGGCAGGTCCCCATCTGCAGATCAGATGAACTTGGCCAAGACAGACGGGGAACTGCAGGTTGGAGAGGAAGCCAGAGAGAAGGGACTTAGACTGTGACCCTGTGCTGGGTAAAAGGTGGGGTGATGCGTGGGACAGGGGCCCTGGCTCTTCCCACGTGGAGCTCCATATCACAACCACACCCATCTCCGTCTCAAACCACACACACCGTCCATATCACAGCCACACCTCATATCACACCCACACCCACCCTCCATATCACACCACGCCCACCCTCCATATCACACCCACATGTAACCCCCACATGACACCATGCCCACCCCACATGCTCTGGCCCCCGAGATGGAAGGGGGGCTGGACAGGGCAGCTCTGACTGTTGCATGCTGCTGGTCATTCTCCATGTGCTGCATGACTGAATGCAGGGGCTGCTGCCCACAGATGCCGCTTATAGTTTCTGTTGCGTTTGGCCAAGGGAGGCCCCAGTTGGAGATTGGGAAAGGAGGAGGGGAGCGTTTCCACCCCTGCCGGGAGGGAGACTCATCGCAGATGGCTCGGACTCCCAGACCCAGAGAGCCCCCTGCACACCTGGGCATGTGGCCTGGGGTCACCCTTGCCCCTGGTTTCTAAAGCCTCCTCTCTCCCCAACGCCACTCCCTCCCCTCCCCTAGAAATGGACTCAGAGCTCCCTGAATCTGCAAACAGAGCTCCCAGAGACGACCCTAACAGGCACTCACAGTAACAAGGGCACAGCCCAGGGAGCAGCGTGCCATCACGGGGAAGACTCTGAAGGGACAGGGCAGCCCCGAGTCCCCTGGGTCCCAGCCCTGGCCACCTGCCCTGCATCAGAGGCTCCCAAGCGGTGGACATGGACACCCCCGGGAGTGTGGGAAAGGCAGCCTCCATCTCAGCGTCTGGCTCCGGACCAGGATGAACAAACACATGCATCTGAAGCCCTCCCCTCCCCGCACCTAGATGCTTCTAGGGCAGGTGGTCAGCAGACCACCCCTGGGGAATACGTCCTCAGGCCATGCTGGGGCCACACCTCCATCTCTCCTCCCGGGACAGAGCCGGGAAGATCTTCGGGGCTGGCATGGAAGAGTATGTGCCCAGGAGCCATTTGTCACCCAGGTCATTATGAGAAGGATGTGTCCCTTGGAATCAACAGTAGCTCTTTAGGACACATGAAAACTGTTGTCCAAATGACTCGGCATCTCAGCAACCAGGGACCGTGGCTTTGTCCTGCCCTTGACGGGGATGTCTTGTCACTTAATTTCAAACCCTTGCTAGAGAGCTTTAGAAATATGGTGTGTGTGTGCACTGTATTACAAATGCGCATGCTGTTTGCATACACCTGCCTATTAGTGGCACTAGTTTTACGAGGAAAATGCTGGGAATCTTTAGGTGGCAGGGACAGCTCTCAGCACAGGTCATCTCCCTCTCACCATCATATTAACCGGGAGCATTAAATGGCCATGTAAAAGTCACAGCCGTCGTTGGGAAGGACAGTGCCCTCACCCACCCGTGTGCTCTGGAAGTCAAAGCAGAACCTGGTGGAACACGATCTGGGAGTGGATCTGCGCTCCCCACTGTTACTAAATTACCCAGCCTGTTGGTGAGCGCAAGCGTTGAATTATTAAATGCAGAAATGCTGGC
The DNA here is from genome assembly GCF_001604975.1 of Cebus imitator. Lineage (NCBI taxonomy): Eukaryota > Metazoa > Chordata > Mammalia > Primates > Cebidae > Cebus > Cebus imitator. The sequence goes on along the minus strand of NW_016107638.1, from coordinate 140,193 downwards.
CCCATTTAAGCAGACTTCCTGTAAACTTGGTGCTGGGAAAAAAGGTCACAGCAGAAACTGTGTGGAGATGAAAGAAAACCTACAGAGAGACCTGGCCTGGTGGTCAGATGCCACAGCAGAGGAAGAAGAGAGCCAGTGTCTGGTGCTGGAGGAGAAGAGAGCTCACTGCGGGCTGTGGGTCCCAGCCCTCAGAGGGGTTTTGTTCCGATTCCTGAGCAAGCATCCTGAAGCAACGCTGATCTAACAGGAGCTTCCAGAAGGAATCTAAGTCAATGCCCACTCCACCTACTATGGCTGCTCCGGCACCTGCTAACCTGGCTCTGAGGAACTATCTCCTCGCTGTGGCCATGCCGGAGTGCCGGTGGACCACTCATGACATGAAAATGCCACATGCCATCCACATAAGTTGGCTGGGCTATTTGATCTTGAGTTCTGTATCCTAGGTTCAGATTTTGGAGATGGAAATGAACCCTAGATCTTCAGACCTCAGTCCAGGACTCTTTCTGACTGTGAGCCTATTTCAGAACAAATTTCTTCCCTCAGAAAACTTAAGCAGCAACCCAGCCTCCAGCCTCCGAGCCTCTGGTGTGGCTTGGCTGGGTCTCTCTTGGTGGCTTGGCTGTAATAGGTGAGGCTCTCTGCACTCCTGTCCCCACGAAGCTGAGATTCTCTGTCTCTGGGAGCCTCACCCACTTAATCAACACAGTGAAGTGAGACCCAGTTGTCCACACAGACCCAAGGTGAGAGCCTGCTGTGACAGATGCTACCCATGGGGAGATGTGCTCTTCTCCAGAAGCTGAGAATGAGTCCCCCTTCTCCAGGACGGGACTTCAGTGGCCATGGCTAGGGCTTCCAGCTCCTTCCCACAGCCTGCCCTTGAGGACTATAAGAAGTAGAAAAGTTCCTCTTCCAAGTTTCCCTTCTTGTTAAATAATAAATCATATGTGTTAGACATGATAGTTTGTTTTAAAGATTTTTTTTTGAAGCTTTCTTGCTTTTTGCTAATAACTCTTTGTTAAGCTCTATCCTATGTGGCTGTAGACATGCTCACAGGTGTCCAGTACATTCTATGTCCTTGTACTTTAACAAAGATATTTATGCTATGAGTTTTCTAAGTCCATTCGCAAGCAACTTCCTGTCCTTTCCTTATTTAGACTTCTTCTTTTCCTTTTGTACTTCATTGCCTTTACCTACTCAAGAAAGTTTTAAGTTATTAGCCAATCAGGTTCAGTTTTAGATTGTGAGGTCTGACTTCAGCCAATGAAGATCAGACACAGCAGTAAGGATGACCCCAAATGCGTAAGCGATAAATATGTCTGCTTTTCCTTTGTTTGTTGTACTCTTGTGGCAAGATGGCTAATGGGAGCACCCTTTCTGCAGAAAGCAAAACTGCCTTGCTGAGAGACCCTTCATCTCAGTGCTGATTTTCCTTTGCGGCACCGAGCATCTGTTTCTAACAAGGACCCCCAGGTAGGGACCCCATGAGCTGCCCTCAGGGCTCTGAGCCCAAGGACTGGCAGGTGGGGCAGGCCTGGTCCAGGGCCCTGGGAGGGAAGCTGGTGGGCTCTCTGCTCTTCCTTCAAGCTGTGTCCTCTGCCTGTGGGAAGGGACCTGCCCATGTCTGGGGTGTGAACCTAGAAAATCTGAGAGAGTTCTCAGTCAATTTAGAAAGCTTATTTTGCCAAGGTTGAGGACGCGCCCATGACACAGCCTCAGGAGGTCCTGGCAGCATGTGCCCGGGTTGGTCGGGGAACAGCTTGTTTTTGTTGTTGTTGTTGTTTGTTTGTTTTCTTTTTTTGAGATTGAGTTTCACTCTTGTTACCCAGGCTGGAGTGCAATGGCGCGATCTCGGCTCACTGCAACCTCCGCCTCCTGGGTTCAAGCAATTCTGCTGCCTCAGCCTCCTGAGTAGCTGGGACTACAGGCATATGCCACCATGCCCAGCTAATTTTTGTATTTTTAGTAGAGACGGGGTTTCACCATGTTGATCAGGATGGTCTCGATCTCTTGACCTCGTGATCCACCCGCCTCGGCCTCCCAAAGTGCTGGGATTATAGGTGTGAGCCATTGTGCCCGGCCTAACAGCTTGGTTTTATACATTTTAGGGAGACATGAGATATCAGTCAATATGTATAAGATGTACAATGGCTCAGTCTGTAAAGGCAGGGCAACTTGAAGCAAAGACAAGAAGGCTGGAAGTGGGGAGGGAGCTTCCACGTCACAGATAGGTGATACACAAATGGTTGCATTCTTTGGAGTTTTTGATAAGCCTTTCCAAAGGAGGCAAATCAGACATGCATCTATCTCAGGGAGCAGAGGAGTGACTTTGAACAGAATAGGAAGCAGATTTGCCCTAAGCAGTTCCTAGCTTGAGTTTTCCTTAGTGATTTTGGGGGCCCAGGAAATTTTCCTTTCTCATGAGGAAGGGAGTTAGGGCCAGCTCCAGCATCAATGTTCAGGAGGCCACCTCTGTTCCGACAGCTCCCATCCTTAGCACTGCCCCTACCCCGTGAACTTAGGGCCCACTGTGGTGTGGAAACTGTGTCATTCTTGTTTGTACCTGTGCCCCTCACCAGGTGAGCTGCACTGAAGACATTCAGCCCTTGTGGGCGTGGCCTCCCTGGGGCCTCTGCTTTACTGTGGGGTCACCTCCAGCCTGGCCCAGGGACTCTAGGACACCAGTGCCACCTCTGCTCTGCTGTGGGGTCACCTCCCCAGGCTCAGCCTGGGGACTCAGGACACCAGTGTTGCCTCTCCTCTGCTGCAGAGTCATCTCTGGCTCAGTCTGGGGACTCCAGGACACCAGTGTCACCTCTGCTCTTCTGTGGGGTCACCTCTAGCTCAGCCTGGGGACTCAGGACACCAGTGTCCCCTCTGCTCTGCTGCTGTAACTGCCAGCTTAGCTGCAGGAAGAGGAGGAGCTGGGACATCAGGAAAGAGGAATGGAGCTCCTTTGCAGAGAATCTCAGAGGTTTCCAGAATGCAAAGCAGGCTTCCTGCCTCAGAGCACCCTGAGGTTGGAACACTCAGTAAAGCACTGGCTTCCTGAACCCCAGCCCCAGTGGGGGCCCTGCCTTGGGGAGCAGCAGACTCCAGGCTTCAGGGTGGGAACTCTGTTCTCTCCTTGCATGACAAATGTGGACCTAAAAATTACAGCTGATTAGCATGCAAAAGACAAACAACATTTGGCAGAAACTCCTTTCACCTCTAATGGTTCCCATCTGAGCTGCCAGAATGATCGCTTGACACCTGATTTGAGTGGGCCCAGGGGGTTTGCTCCACCCCATGGCTGCAGCTGGGAGGTGGGGGAGGCCCCTGGGGGAGGCAGCAGCTGGAGCCCAGAGGACTCCAGGCCTGTGGTTCCTTCTGTCCCAGGCCCCAGGTTTGCCTTTCCCCAGGCTTCAGAGTCCTCCTGCACTTGTTGAGTGATGCCTGGGATATTTTGTTGGGAGCGGGAGGCACCAGGAGGGCAGCACTACTCCATCTTGGCAGGAACCAGAGGGCCTCCTCGTTGGTTTTGTGTGGCTATTGTAGTTGTAGCTGTGATGGTTGTGCTTAGGTTTTGAGGTACAGCAAGGTCACTTGGTGTACAGTCACCCAGGACGTGAGAGCACCCATGCACTCTGATCCCGCCCCCGTCAGGTCCCACTGCCCTGGCAGCTCCCTGACGTGGATGCCACAGTGAGGGCCATGTGTCCACAACAAATGGGAAAAGCACTGGGATCACTATGGCAACTGGCTTGCTTTTTGGTGCTGACAGCTCGGGTGTGTTCTCAGGGGTAGTCTGCAGCTCCAAGCTGGACTTTCTCCCCATAGCTCACACCAGCATGTGTGAGGTCACTCAGGCAGGGCCACAGCACGGCCTTAAGGCGCTGCTGCTTGTCTGTCTGATGGCCTCAGAGCAGAGGCATGGACAGGCTGGGCAGACCAGTTCCTGAAACAGATACAAAGGCCCCTAGGACAATCCACTCCAGGACGGGGCAGAGCGGGTCAGTCCAAAGTTTCACAAGCCTTCAGACAACCACCAGCCACTCAGGGCACCCACAGTGTGTGGAGAGGGAGAGGGAAAGGAGAGGGGCTCCTCCCCCAAGGCCAGGCTCTTCTCTTCAGCCGAGCTCTGTCCCCTCCCACCCAGGACACTCTTGGTCTCTTAGGCTGGCCTCCAGCATTGAAGGAGAGGAATCAGCAGGAGCTTCACCCAGGGCTTCCGCTCAGGGGCACCTCAGAGGAGGGAGTCCCCCAGAGGCCACATCTCTGGGGATAACAGGAGGACATGGGTGGGTGCTGCAGCCCATGGGTGTGGACGAGACCCCAAGCACTCCAGACACACATGAGTTGGCGGGAGGTGGTGTCTGGGCTCTGTGGACCTGGCCAGGCTTTTTCCTGCTGGGGGTCAGTTTCATCAGGGTGGGGAGCAGGCTCTGTCTGATGTGAGGCTCAGAATCTCTCAGGCGCCTGATCCTGGAAACCCTCCAGGGGCTCCTGAGCTTGACGCCCAGGAATGAGCTCTCCCGGGGTGAAAGCCATTTCCCACCCACCCCCACCTCCCCACCCACCACCACCTCCTGCCCAGCGCTGCCCTTTAGGAGCCTCTGCCTGGGATTGGGGGTGAGGCAGGGGCTGCCTTGTAATCTGCAGACAACAGCCCCCTCCAGGTGGGGACCCAGGATTCAGCCCTTCCTAGGACTTTAGTGAAATTCCCCAGTGCTCCAGGGTTGCAATCCCGCAGTGACTGCCCTCATCCCGGGACCACAGCAGATGGGACGGTGAGGTGGCCATCTGCTCCCTGGAGAGCCTTGGCGATTTATGTTGGAGATTTGCAGAATCTCCCTGAAATTTGCTTTAAAATGTTACTTTCCCTGACTTTACTGAACTCTCATTAGAGCAATCAATCCATACACTTTGCATAAACTTTTGATCTTAATAAGAAATAAGAATGCTGGCACTAGGTCCATTTTGACTATTTCTTAACATCTAAGCTTAACTAACTTAAATAATTCAGTAGGTGGCCATAGAAAACCTGGAGATATTTCTACCTAAGGACAACACGTTCAAAGGCTTATGGGTTATTTATTCCTTTAATTTCCCCTCAAATACAGCCATACATCCATATTATGTGGTTTTAATGAATATTTATTTCTCAAATGAAATATGTGGCTGTTCAGGTTTTCTAATGAAAGGCAGGGGAGGAGGGGGGCTCGGCCTTTTGCAGGCGCTGCCAGCCCCTACGTCCCCAGATGCTCCCAGAACCCCCAGTGCAGGAGGCCCTGACCCATCAGGGGCTGCAGGGGTCTCTGGAGAAATGAGCGGCCGTCCCTCACCCCATGAGGAGCAGAAGCAGGTGAGGGCAGCAAAGGCACTCCCACCACCTGCCGGGGTGCACCGCACTTCACAGTTTGCAGGGGCCCTGTGCTGTGTCTAGCAGGGCCGGAATGAAAGACATTCGCTCTCAGTCTCCTTCAGCTTCCCGTGCCTCGGGTACCTAGAAAATGGGCGCAGGTGTTACAGGGTCAGTCCTGCCCCATAGGAGCCCACACATCTTTACCTGTGGCCTCAGCAATAGGGACACAGACTCTGTGCTCAAGGCCATATGGGGACAGTACCACCCCCCACAACCAGCGTCCCCACGACGGGATCTCGGGAGGGCTGGGGGTTACACGCCTCTGTTTTTATTGTTGCCCTCCTTCTCCATCTCCCAGCTTCTGGCTCCCTCCTCATGATCACAGCGTCTCCGGTTCCTTCCACATCTGCACCTCATTCCTTATTTATGTGAGATTCTCCGAAGGTAGATGCTATGGAGCAGAAAATCGGTTTTGGAGCAGACTGCCTCCATGAATTTTCAGGGTGACTTGCATGGAACGTCCATCGGTAGAAATGGAGACTTCCCTTCCTGTGAGAAGAGGTTTCCCTACTCAGTCCGGTGCTGAATCCCAGCCAGGCTCTCTCTAGGGGCAGGCAGGGGACATGCCAGGTGTCAGCAGTGTTCCCATGGTGCCCATTCCCTCCTGAGGCCTGGGGTCTGGGGCAGCTGACACAGCTCTGCGGGGTCCCCTGGTTGGACCCTCAGGGTCTGGGGCCCTTGTCCCTCGTTCCTCCTGGACACCAAAGGCAGGGTCTGCTGGAGGCTGGTGCATGGGCTTTTGAGTCTGGCGAGCCTGGGATTGAGCCCTGGTGTCCCTGGTGTCACGCAGGTGCATCTGTGCCCCTGGAGGGTGAGCATGAAAGGAGGCAACAGCAGACCTAGCCCAGTGCCGGCCACTTAGGCGGGAATACATGCAGGTGTCCTCAGGAGAGGTGCAGGGACCAGCCCCAGCCCCCAGTGTGGGTGTGGATGGACCCTCTGCGGCCACATGGCACACGCCAACTCCAGCCCTCCTGGTGCCCGACCCAGATCCTTGCCAGGGATGGAGGATGGGATGTGGCCTCCCTTGATTAGCCTGGTCACTGCCTGAGGGGAGGCTGGACAGGGCTGGGGTCTCAGTGCTCAGTGGGTAAGGAGAGGGAACTGAGAGACCCAGTGTTCCAAACCACCAGGGCAAGATCCATTGAACTTCACTCACAAAGCCCAAGACATAAAATTAAGAATCTCGAGATCCTTGCAGTCCAACTGCAGGGCTTCTGGGCATGGAGGGAGCCTCTGACCATCAGACACATCAGTGCAGGACTCGAGGGAGGGACACGGTAAGTCACAGCGCTGAGTGCTCCAGCAGCCTCACCTTAATGGGACAGCGCCGTTGTTGTGATTCCCATTCTACAGAGCAGGAAACTGAGGCACAGAAGGCTGGGTAGCTTTCCCACGGTGCTTGGGAAGGAGACGGAGAGCCAGGCTCACACCCAAGTGTCTGGCTCTGCTAGATCCATGCTGGCCACGCAGTGAGCTCAGTGTCGTCGTCACCACCCTCCACGTCAGCCCCACAAGGAGGACGCTGCCCGCCGTCCCAGCCCCCCGCCGCGGAAGAGGGAGGTTTGATGAAGAAGGAACGGGTCTCAGAGTCCCAGGCCCTGGGCGCTGAGGGAGGGGATCGCAAATGGCGCTTCCAGGGTGCTGGAAGGAGGGAGGAAGCTGCCAGGGTCACTGCCATGGTCTACGCCGAGGATGACACCACAGCGCCCTCGATGACCTTGGGCGGCCTTTCCAGGGGGCTCCCCGCCTGGCTCAGCTGAGGACCTGCCCAGCCGCAGCCCATCCTCACCCTCGGCAGAGCTGGGGCCTGGGCAGCTCCCTGTCTCCTTCCAGAGGGGCTCAGACGTCCTCGGGCACCGAGGGTCAGCGCAGGTCCCGGCATCTCCCCAGCCCTGGGTGGGGGTCCCCCGCGTGAGTGCCGGAGTCGGCACCCCGCGGGTGGGAGGAGCCCTTCCCTGGCAGGCAGGAGTGTGCCCGCTGCAGCCCCTTGTGCGGGGAGACTCGCTACGTTGGCAGCGATGGCTTCTCTTCAGCCCTTCCCGGGCCTGGCACTGATTTCCTCGTCCACAGGCGGAAGGACGGGGTTCATCCAGGTGGCGGCCTCTGACCCCGAGCTTGGGGCGGGAGGGGAGCCCCGGGGCCCACTGGTGGGACGAAGGTGGAGGGGGCGCAGAGCTGCCCCAGCCCCAGGCCCTGCTCAGCTCCCAGCGCCGGGCACGGCCCCACCCAGGAACCCACAGGCCAGGACGGGGTCTCCAGGGAACGAGCCCACCCTCCGCGCGTCCGCTGGGGACTGGCCAGGCTGGGCTCCGACCACACCAGGTCCAGCCGGGACCGTCCCCGGAGCAGAGGAGGGGACGCTGGGGGGGCAGGAGCATCGCCAGGACCATCTGTCCAGTGTGGAGAGACACACACACCAACAACGTCACAACACAACCACCACACGACACCACCACACACACCAGCAACGTCACAACACAACAACCACACGGCACCACCACACACACGAACGACGTCACCAACAACAACCACATGACACCACCACACACACCAACGTCACCACACAACAACCACACGACACCACCACACACACCAGCAACGTCACCACACAACAACCACACACACTGCACCACACACACCAGCAACGTCACCACACAACAACCACATGACACCACCACACACACCAACGTCACAACACAACCACACGACACCACCACACACACCAACGTCACAACACAACCACACGACACCACCACACACACCGTCACAACCACAGGACACCACCACACACCAACAATGTCACAACACAACAACCACACGACACCACAAACACACCAACGTCACCATACAACAACCACACACCACCACACACACCAACAACGTCACCACACAACAACCACACACCACCACACACACCAACAATGTCATAACACACAACCACACGACACCACCACACACCACACCACATCATAACACAAATCACCACTGCACACCACATCACAGCATAATACAAAACACCACCACACACCACACCACAACAAAAAACACCACCACACACCACACCACAAGATAACACAAATCACCACCGCACACCACATCACAGCATAATGCAAAACACCACCACACACCACACCACAACACAAAACAACACCACACACCACACCACAACATAGCACAACACACACCGCACCACAACATAACACAAAACACGACCGCACACCACATCACAACATAACACAAAACATCGCACGCCATGCCACAGCACAAAACAACACCACACACCACACCACAACACTAAACAACACCACAAGCCCCAACAGAACATAACACAACACCACACACCACACCACAGCATAACACAAAACAACACCACATGCCACACCACAACATAACACAAAACACCACCACACACCACACCAGAACGCAAAACACCACCACAGACACCACAACATAACACAAAACACCACCACACACACCAGAACACAAAACACCACCACACACCACACCACAACATAACACAAAACACCACCACACACCGCACCACAACATAACACAAAACACCAACACACACCGCACCACAACATAACACAAAACCACCACACACCACAACACAACACAAAACACCACCACACACCGCACCACAACATAACGCAAAACACCACCACACGCCCCACCACAACATAACACAAAACACCACCGCACTCCACACCACACCACAACACAAAACACCACCACACACCACACCACAACATAACACAAAACACCACCACACACCACACCACAACAAAAGCACCACCACACGCCACACCACAACATAACACAAAACACTACCACATGCCACACCACAACATAACACAAAACAACACACGCCACACCACAACATAACACAAAACACCAGCACACACCCCACAACACAACACAAAATTACACCACACCACACCACAACATAACGCAAAACAACACCACACATCACACCACAACATAATACAAAGCACCACCACAAACCACACCACAGCACAACACAAAACACCACACACCACACCACAATATAACACAAAACAACATCACACACCACACCACAACATAACACAAAACAACATCACACATCACATCATAACATAACACAAAACAATGCCACACACACACCATCAACATAACGCAAAACAACACTGCACGCCACACCACAACATAACACAAAGCAACACCGCACACCATAGCATCAACATAACAGAAAACAAAACCAAAACAACGCCTCACCACAACATAACAGTAAACAACACCACACACCACAACACAACACATAATGCCACCACATATCACACCATAACATAACACAAAATACTATCACATACCACACCACAACATAACACAAAACAATATCACACACCACACCATCAACATAAGATAATAGAACTGCACCAACCATACAATACCACCACTACAACATCACAAAACAACACCATACACCACACCATCAACAGCAGGACATCAACAAGATAACACAACATCACAACAGCAGAAACTTCAACAACCATACACACCACACCATGAAAACAACCCTAAAACAGCACCACACACCAAAGCACACCACAACATAACATCAGCATCAACAATACACAACACATACCACACCGCACCATCACACAAAACAACCACACACCACACCAAAAAAGAACCACACACCAACCATGCAACACACCACACATATCACAAAACACCACCACACACCACACCACAATGTAACCACACATCAACCACACAACACACCACAATGCCATGACAGCAGCACCACGACACAACACCCCACGTGGTTCTGTCGCCTGCAGTCAAGGTTTCCCCCCTTCCCCTTTCCTCCCCCTCCCCTCCCCTCCCGTCCCCCTTCCTTCCCCTCCCCTCTCCTTCCCCTCCCCTCCCCGGCTCTTCTCTCCTCCTCTCCCCCTCCGCTCCCCTCAAGGAGAATATGGAAATCCAGGTTTTCTCTGGAACACCCGACTTTGAACTATGGGTGACAGACAGAATTTCACATGACGCCATACGGGCTACACGGAGCACCCCAGGCTGGTGGAGCCCCCGCCCCGCCGGCTGCCTCAGGAGTAACGGTGGCAACAGCTCACAGCCCTGAGGCAGGAGCCATCCGTGCTCAGGGTTTTAAGGGCATTTTCTCATTTCGTGCTTCCCTGGGAGGTGCCATTTAGAGGTGATGGAACCCCACGGAAGGGCTGACCTTGGGGGATTGGCCAAGGTCACCCGGGCTGAGGGGCGGGGCCAGGCTGGCCTCCCTTGGACTCTGTGCTGAGGATTGACCTTGGGGGACTGGCCAAGGTCACCCGGGCTGAGGGGCGGGGCCGGGCTGGCCTCCCCTGGACTCTGTGCTGANAAGGTCACCCGGGCTGAGGGGCGGGGCCGGGCTGGCCTCCCCTGGACTCTGTGCCGCAGCCCCCCCAGGCCTGCACTTCACTGCCTCCCTGTCTATTGATTCATAATGCAAGTAATTATTAGCGTTGTCATCATCATTATCAGACTCCAGTCCAGCGCTGCTTCTGGCTGGAAGGTCTGGGGCTGTGCAGGGAGCGGGGAGAGGCCGCTGTCTTCCTCCCTCCCCACCCGCCTCCCCTGGAGAGCAGGGAACTGATCAAAGTGTTCTGGGGACTGGCTCGCACCTGCTCAGAAACTGGGGATGAGCTTAAAAGATTTCCTTGAGGTCGTCCTGCACGGTCAGCACAGGGACCCTGCTGTCCACACCCCTGGGGACCCGCCCATGTGGGCATCTTTCTCTCTGTGCCAGGGGGCCGAGACCCTGGGCCTCTCCTCTGGGATCTCTCGCCATGTGGAGGAGAGGTGGGCTCGCCGCAAGCTCCCGTCAGCTGCTGCTGTTGCTGGGCTGCCTGTGCCTTCCCTTTGAAGTGACAATTCACATTCCTGGCATCCTGGGTACATTCCTGGTTCCAGTGTCTTCTGCAGAAACTCCCGCCCTGTGGTCTCCCTGCCTGGCTTTGCTCTGCTAGTGATCACCCACAGTGATGGCGCCAGGTTACATTAAAGTCGGGAAGAGCAGAGCTCCTTGTGAGCGGGTCCGGGAGGCTCCGCTTGGCTGGTGGATGGAGCAGCCACAGTGCGGGACTCCCATGGACAGCTGTCTCTTCTCCCAGGGTCCCGGCTCAGCCTGGCTGCTGGATGCCCCATTTCTGGACTGAACTTCCCATGCGAGTCTCCAGGGGGCCTCTTACAGGACTGTCCCAGATGCAAAGGCCTCTTGGGTCCCTCCTGCGTCCCTTCTACCTGCTTCCCAGGGCAACTGTGAGCTCTGTGGGATCCAGGACGGCCCCACAGGTTTCCCTGCAGAGGCCCAGGCAGAGGCTGACCTGCAGAGGACCAGGTGGAGGCCGACCTGCAGAGGACCAGGAAGAGGTTTCCCTGCAGAGGACCAGGCGGAGGCTGACCTCAGAGGACCAGGCGGAGGCTGACCTGCAGAGGACCAGGCGGAGGCTGACCTGCAGAGGACCGGGCGGAGGCTGACCTGCAGAGGACCGGGCAGAGGCTGACCTGCAGAGGACCGGGGGGAGGCTGACCTGC
>NW_016107638.1:122599-127981 GCF_001604975.1 Cebus imitator | reverse complement strand
GGCGGAGGCTGACCTGCAGAGGACCGGGCGGAGGCTGACCTGCAGAGGACCGGGCGGAGGCTGACATCAGAGGACCAGGAAGAGGTTTCCCTGCAGAGGACCAGGCGGAGGCTGACCTCAGAGGACCAGGCGGAGGCTGACCTCAGAGGACCAGGTGGAGGCTGACATGCAGAGGACCGGGTGGAGGCTGACATCAGAGGACCAGGAAGAGGTTTCCCTGCAGAGGACCAGGCGGAGGCTGACCTCAGAGGACCAGGTGGAGGCTGACCTCAGAGGACCGGGCGGAGGCTGACATGCAGAGGACCGGGCGGAGGCTGACCTGCAGAGGACCGGGGGAAGGCTGACCTGCAGAGGACCGGGCAGAGGCTGACCTCAGAGGACGAGGCGGAGGCTGACCTCTGCAGGCACCCTGTGCCCCTGACAATTTGATGCTGCTCACTCTTCTCCAGACACTCATCCGACCTGAAGTCACAGGCGCTGGTGCCATGGCGACGGGCACATAGCAACCCACACATTCTCCACACCAGCACTGGTGAGCTTATTGCTTGCTCTTAGGCTGGGTTAGTGACGGTAGCACCCTGGACAGTTGTGGTCGAAGCTGCCTGGAACACAGGGCCTGACCATCCAGGAGTGGACATAAGATGACAGAAGACACGCAGCCACACGTGGGGACAGCATGGCACCACACCCCCAGCTCTGCACAGAGAACACGCAGCCACATGTGGGGACAGCATGGCACCACACCCCCAGCTCTGCACAGAGGACACACGGCCACATGTGGGGATAGCATGGCACACGTTCCCCATCTGTGATCATCGCCACCTCCACAGCCTCACAGAGGACAACGGAGCAGCCTGGGAGGAACTGCAGTCATGTCTGGCAGCCGGTGTGGCTGGTGGCCGGCATGTGGGGTCGGTCAGGTGAGAGCCACCCTGGGACACAAACCCCCACAGACCCCAGACCCAATCCCCCCTCATGTAGAGCAAGCCAGTAAGCACGTGTTCCGGATGAGCTGACCGTGCTCTCCCCACTCGGGATGTCACTACCCAGCAGGGGTGGCCCCAGGGGCTGATGTGGGTGGACCAGATGACTGTGGAGCAGGCACCAGCTCCGCTCTGGGTGGAGTTCAAGGTTTGGTGGAAGAAGCTGGAGCCAAGAGATGACGCCGGGAAGGAGGCTCCTGGGAGGGGCCAAGGAGAGGGAGCGAGGCGGGAGGACGTGTGTTACTGGGGTCCGGGAGCAGGGCCTTCACGGGACGTGGGCGGCCGGCTGGGTCAGGGGCAGGAACTGAGCGGCGTCTGCTGTGGATGATGGGGACCCAGGGAGGAAGGAGGGAAACATGGAAGGAAGCGGAGGGCGGTGTTGAACCCTGAGCGGGGATGGAGGCCAGGGAGCGGCAGGAGAGGCCCGTCTCGTGGGAAGAACAAGGAATGGGGGAGAGGTGTGGGGTCTGGACTGCGGGTCGTGGGCTGAGGGGCAGGAGCGTGGGGAGGGCACACGCGGGCCCCTGTCCTGCGGCTCCATCCCTCCAGCTGGTCGGACAACAGGCTCCAGGACCACCTCCTACGTGTGTCTCGGGGTGGCTCTGTGTCAGCGGGAGAGATTTCGGATCAGGTAAAAGGGTAGATTCACTGCGGGGCTTCAAAATAACCAACAAAATCCTCAGTGGCATGAACAGCAGTGCCCAGTTTCACATGGTTGTGTTATATGAAGATGTGACCCTGATGTGACCTGGGCCTCTACCACCAAGGCCCCGAGCTCCTCCCCCAGCGAGAGGCCTCGGGCATCTGGAGTAAGCTCAGTGGGGAGCAGCCTGCTGTGGGGACGGTTCTCACCACAGGCTCCCCCTGAGGTTTAAACAAAATGCACATGTGCACACACACACTAAACCACATGTCTACACACACACCTGCACACAGCCACACACCCACACAGATGCACAGCACACACACCATGCACACACGTGTGCACTCACACCCACACATCCCACATACACGTGTGAACACATATGCACACATGCTCAAGTACACACCTGCATAGACAAATGTATACACATGTATATACACTCATATCCACGCAATCCATGTACATGTGTGCACACACATGCTTAAATACACACCTGCACATAACACATACGTACACACAGATACATAGCTATACATACAATGTACCTGTGTGCACATATGTGCTCAAATACATAACAAATACATGTACACACAAATACACACACACTCACATCCACAGATCCCATATACCTGTGCACACACATGCTCAAATACACATGTGTACACAAATACACACACTCAGATCCACACGACAAAAAACATATCCATGCACAAACAAGTACACATATGCATGTGAAAACACATCTGCACATTCATGTGTAGTAGATGCACATAACATCCACACACCCACATGGATACCCAGATACACGCACACACAGACATCCATCACATATATGCAGGTACACACGTGCACACACATGCCACATCACATATATATGAACACCTATACACACCACACACTCGCACACCTGCACACACATGCCACGTGCACACCTGTACAGCCAGCCTGTCTCCCAGCCTATGACAATGACATTGCCCCTTCAGGGTTCCCAAATCCATGAGTACACTCAACCCCTCTGCAGGGCCGTGGAGACCCCCAATCTGCTGCAGGAGAGTGGGACCGTGGGGGATGGTGAGAAGCCCCCTTGACACCCAGGGGTCCACTGTGGACGACTGGTCACTGAGGCCGGTGGCATCACAGAGGAGAGGCATTGAAATCCCCCGAGGGACAGCTGCAGGAAAGGATGAGTGTGGGTGAGGACGGGGTGCTTGAGCTGGAAGCCAGAGCTCCAGGGTCTCTCCTGGAAGGAGCAGATGGAGGCCACAGCCTGGGAGTCTCCGAGTCAGGGGTCAGTAGGAGTCAGCCTCAGGGCCCTGCTTCCTGCAGGCGGAAGGGGCGGGACGGCCACCGTGGACTCGGCCTTCGTGGACTCTGAGGGAAGAGCTCTCACCCTGCAAAGCCAGCCTGCGCCTGCCTCACTGAGGGACTGATCAGCACCTCGCAGGACCCTCCATTCACCGCTGGAAACAGAATGTGCCGGGGCCGCTGACTTCGTGTTCCCCGAGGGAGAGTTAGGAGGGACCAGTTAAGTTAGAGCTTAGGGGATGCATTTCCCTCCGTCAGGAACGCAGAGTGGAAACAGAGGCCAGGCCCTGTTATTCCCACTCCTACTCCCTCCGGCAGGGATCAGGGCAGCTCAGGGTGGGAGCTGCCCCTGGACGTCTGAGCCCAGGGGAGGCCCCGTCCTCTCTCCTCTGCGGGACGTGCCCAGGCCCGGGAACCAGGAACAAACAACGGGCTCTTCATAGAGAATCAGACTCTGTTTCATTGACCCCGGGTGCTGTGTGTCCCTGATGAATGACTCGCCTTCCTAACAAACTTCAGGGAAATGCCATGAAATCAAGCTGCTGGTTCTGTCCCCAGAACTTACCTGAAACGCAGGGGAGGGAGGAGCATCTCCAAGGAGCCCCAGGGATGTGATCAGCACCAATCTGGACAGCGGACTCACAGGACAAATGGCACAGCCCTGTCCTTCTGCAAAGAAATCACATGGAGAAAAGAAGGGGCTGGAGGAGAGGGGAGAAGGAAACGGCTGGAATGTGTGGATACCTTACCCCTCACAGCCAGTGGTGTGCTCGCAGAGGCTGAACAACAGGGTATCTTGGCGTGTGTGTCTGCTCACGCACGTGTGCAGATTTCCATTTTTACTGATGTGAAGGCTCTGCGGCACCCAGTTTTGAATAGTGAAATGTACCATGCCCTTTACTGTGAATTCCGTACTGCACCCAGTTGTTGCGGGATGTCTTCGCTGGTTTTCACTAGGCTCTTCTATTCACAGTTGACCTCTGGGTGCTGGTTACTGATTTATCGCCTCTGAGTTCCAAAGCTGCCCTGCTTTGTCTGCAAGGCGGGAACGGGTCTGGGCCCTGCACCATGTCTCTGGCAGCTGGCGCGGTGCTAAGCACAGTCAGCAGAGGGCACCGAGGAGGCCTGGCAGGAGGAAAGGTGCGGCTCTGTGGTCCCTAAGCCAGCTCCGGTGGCCTGGGCTGGAAGGGTTGCGCTGGGCTAATGGCTTCCCCAGTGCCGGCACCTGTGTGAGCTGCCCTCATGTGCTTTGGAGTTCTCTGTGCTCCTTCATCTCAACTCCTCATGACCACAGCCCTCCGTTAAATTGAACAAACCTTTAAATGAAACCTGCCCTGTTGAAATCACTGTGTGGTTTCCCTCTCCTGAGGGAACCCGAGCTGACACACTGTGGCTGCCAATGGAGCAGGATTCGGCAGAAACAGACGACGAGGAGATGCTGTCACTGTCAGATTCCGCAGGGGACTCGCAGGGCTGGCAAACGAGCGCCTTCTGATGTGCTCCTGGGCCGTATTCACTGCCCTGACCTCCGTGAGATGAGATCACACGTGTCAGCGCAGGTCAGACGGGAGCTGAGGCCGGAGCCCCACTTGTTCATCGATGAGGGGAGCAGCTTCTCACTGAATCAGAAAATCATTTTCAGGCCAGGATCGGCGGCTCACGCCAGTAACCTCAGCACTTCGGGAGGCTGTGGTGGGAGAATTGCTCTAATCCAGGAGTTTGAGGCCCCTGGAAATCCCATCTGCCTCTACAAAAAACAGTTTAAAAATGAGCTGGACGTGGTGGCGTGTGCCTGTAGCCCCAGCTACTCGGGAGTCCAAGATGGGAGGACTGCTTGAGCCCAGGAGGCTGAGGCTGCCGTGAGCCGGGATTGCACCACTGCACACGTGAGCCTGGGCAACAGGGTGAGACCTTGTCTCCAAAAGACAGTGAAAAATAAAAATGGAAATGGTTTTCTCATGCTGCAAGAACATTTCCTCATCTTTTTTGTGCTACTCACGGTGTGTTGGCTACCGACAGAAAATATGTTTAACCTGAATTTGCACGATGAACATGTGTCTTCTGCATTTCCTTAAGTCTAGAAACTCTACAGAAGAATACATTAGGCCCTCATTTGCACGGTTGGATGATTGCCACGGTTTAAGTCCTCTCGCCGTGGCTGGTTCAAGCTGTCACCGGAGGTCTCTGGACAGAGCTGGGGAGAGGCGTGTAGCCCGGCACCACCATTTCGCCAGGCAGACACCAGGAACACCAGGAACCCTGAGGGCGGAGGCCACGGGAGAATGTAGCAAAGTCATCACAAGGACACTGAGTTTCTTCCCTTTGTTTCCACATAATTTAGTCAATTGCAAGTTTACAGGATTTAATTTACAACAACAGCTGTGTTTCGTGACTGGCCAGCCCCAGCACCCACTGCCCCCGCTCCGGCCCCGGAGCCCCCAGAGTCATCGT
>NW_016107638.1:85511-119064 GCF_001604975.1 Cebus imitator | reverse complement strand
CCTCCCAGGTTCAAGCAACTCTCCTGCCTCAGCATCCCAAGTAGCTGAGATTACAGGCACCTACCACCACACCCAGCTAATTTTTGTATTTTTTTTTTTAAGTAGAGATTGGGTTTCACTATGTTGGCCAGGCTGGTCTCGAACTCCTGACCTCAGGCTATTCATCTGCCTTGTCCTCCCAAAGTGCTGAAATTACAGGGGTGAGCCTGCCCAGCCAGTTTATTATTTCTAACTGGTTTTTGGGGGAGTTTTTAAGTTTTGAAAAAACATATAGTATGTCATCTGCAAATAGACATAATTTTCCTTCTTCCTCTCTGATGTGGTTGCTTTGTATTCTTTTTCTTGCCTCATTGCTCTGGCTAAAACTTCCAATATTATGTTGAATAGAAGTGGTGAGAGTGAGCATCCTTGCCTTGCTTTTGATCTTAGAGGAAATTCTTTCAGTTTTAAGCACTGAGTTTATGTGGGAGATTTTCATAAACGGACTTTATTATATTCAAGCAATTTCCTTCTACTTATAGTTTTCTGTTTTTTTTTAAATAATAAGAGTATTAAATTTTGTTAAATGTCTTTTCTGCAACAATTGAGATGATCATATGGTTTTTGTCTTTCATTCTGCTTATGTGGTGTATCACATTAATTTCATATGTTGAACCATCCTTGCATTCTAGGAATCTATCCCACTTTGTCATGATGTGTAATCCTTTTAATCTGTTAATAAATTTTGTTTGTTAGCATTTTGTTGAGGATTTTTACATGAATATTCATCAGAGATTTGGTGCTGTAATTTTCTCTTTTTGTAGTATATTTGATTTTGGTATCAGGGTAATACTGGCCTCATAGAATGAGTTTGGAAGTATTCCCTATTCTTCAGTTTTTTTGGAAGAGTTTGAGAAGGATTGGTATTGATTCTTCTTTAAAAGTTTGGTAGAATTCTCCATGAAGCCATCTGGTCCTAGGCATTTCTTCTTTGGGAGGTTTTGCTTATTGATTCAATGTCCTTACTAGTTATTGGTTGGTTCAGATTTTTTGTTTCTTCATGGTTCTGTCTTGGTAGGTTGGATGTTTTGGAAATTTATCTATTTTTTTTCCAGGTTATCCAAATTGTTGGCATATAATTGTTCATGCTAGTTTCTTATAATCCTTTTTATTTCTGTGGCATCAGGTGTAATGTCACCTCTTTTATTCCTGACTTTTGTTATTTGAATCTTGTCTCTTTTTTTAGTCTAGTAGAGGATTGTTGATTTTATGGATCTTTTCAAAAAACAGCTCTTAGTTTTATTGATTTTTTTCTATTGTTTTTCTATTCTCTTTTATTTTGGCATTGATAGTTATTATTTCTATGTTAACTTTGGATTCAATTTGTTCTTTGTCTAGTTCTGTGAGGCATAAAGTTAGGTTGTTGATTTGAGGTTTTTTTTCCTCTTTTTAAGGCTGGCATTCACGATGGTAAGCATCCTTCTTAGTACTGCTTTTGCTTAGTATTGTGTGTTTGTACATAATGTATAACTTTGGTATGTTGTGTTTTTATTTTCATTTGCCTCAAGGTATTTGCTAGCTCCCTTGTGTTTCTTCTTTTATCCATTGATTATTCAAGAACGTGTTGTTTAATTTACACATATTTGTAAGAGTTTCCAATTTTCCTTTAGCTGTTGACTTCTAGTTTCATCCCACTGTTGGAAAAGATACTCAGCATAATTTCAGTCTTCTTAAATTTATGATGATTTATTTTTTATTATGATCTTTCCTGGAGAATGTTCCATGTGTGCTTAGGAAGAATGTGTGTTCTGCTGTTGCTGGAGAGTGTTCTGTGTGTGTCTGTCAGGCCCAGTTGGTCTATGCTGTTGCTCAAGTCTTCTCTCTCCCTGTTCTTCTGTCTGGCTGATGAATCCATTCTTTGAGATGGGGTAGCAAGACCTCCTGCTGCATTTCTGTGTATTTCTCCCTTCAGTTCTGTCAGTTCGTTTGACATATTAGTGTGCTTTGTTAGTAGGTGCATATATATTTATAATTGCTATATATTGCTGTTAAATTTATCTCTTCATCATTGCACAAAGTCCTTTTTGTCTCTTGTGACAGTTTTTGACTTGATGTCTATTTTGTCTGACGTGAGTGTGGCCACCTCTGCTCTCTTTTGTTTATTTGCAAGGAGTATCTTTTTCCATCCTCTCGCTTTGAACCCATGTATGTCCTTATATCTAAAGTGACATGGACATAGAGAGTGGAATGACAGAGGACAGAGACTGAAAAGGGTAAGTGGGGAGAGGGGGAGGATGAAGAAAAGTTGGTTGAAGCGTACAAAAAAAAACAGGTGGAAAATATAAATTCAATGTTTGATAGCAGAGTAGGGCGACTTTAGTTAACAAAAGCATATTGTACTTGGTGACGGACACCCTATTACCCTGACTTAACTGCTGTGCATTACATGTGTGTAACAAAATTTCACGTGTGCCCCTTAAATTTGTAAAAAATAAAAAAATAAAAAAAAAGTGTCTTGCAGACAGCATATAGCTGCATCTTATTGTCCATTCAGCCACTCTGTCTTTTGATTGGGGAGTCTGACCCATTTATGTTTAAATTAATTACTGACGGGGAAGAACTTACTGTTGCTATTTTGTTGTTTTCTATTTGTCTTATAGTGATTTTTTTCCTGTTTTCCTTTCTTGTTGGCTTTCTTTGTGTTTCTTTGTTTTTGTTTTTTTGTACTGAGTGGCTTTGATTTCTTTTCCATTTTCTTTTGTGCCTGTTCTATAGGTATTTTCTTTTGGGGGGTCTGATCTTATTGGTTACTCAAAAAAATCTTTCTTTTGTCTGGATGCGGACTTAGAAGTCGAAGCTCCTCACGTGGAGAGCCTGCATTTCCTGGCAGTCTGTTCCTGATGGTTTTCTGTGGCCTCTTTCATTCTCATGGCCAGTGTGTAGCTTACTCTGCAGCCTCGGCCTTATTTTTCACAGTTCACTGTTTCTTCAGAGCAAGACGCCGATGTTTGTGCTGCAGGACACGTGGAGTAACGAGACACTGAGTCGTGGGTGCTTTGGTCCTCGGTTTCTTACACTCTTTGTTTAAGGACTTTCAACATATTCCTGGACATCGTCTTCTTTGGAGACACTGAAAAGTTCTGCTAGCTCTTCCGGGCCCAGGCAGCGAGGCATCGTAGTATCGGTCAGTCCAGGAAGGTCCTTCTCTCCCTTTTCTTTTTTTTTTTTTTCTACAATAACCAAGTTGAGAATGCTCAGATTGGCATCCACAATGCAACTACAAACAGATTTTCACTGTCTTTCTCCAGTTCTCCTTGGTCTATGGCAGGAGTGCTGCTCACTCAGTAGCACGTGGACACGGCCATGGGTCGCGTCATCCTGCTTCGTGGGAAACCTTGTTTGTTGTTCCCCCCACTGATCTGGACCACAGAACTTTTCCGTGCTTCACAAGAGCATGAGCAGCAGCTTCCGTGGCCACAGGCATCTCATACCAAGTATGAAGTTTGCGTTCATCGTCCACCTCAATCGGCTTCCGGCAGCCAGTGGCTGGGATGGAGTTCAGCTTCATCTTGAGGCAGCTCTTCTGTTGGTATTTTCTTTGTGGTTTCTATGGGGACTGCATAAAACATCTCATCACAATCTATCTTAAGCTGATAACAACTCCAACTGCACGCAAAACTCCACTCCTCTATACGACCCCTGCTTTATGTCATCAATGGCACAGATTACACCTTACACTTGGTCTGAGTTTGCAGAGCTCTGTAGCTGCCTCAGAAAGGCTTCTGGGCCTTGGTGCTGTGAGTCAGCATTTTTGGGGGCTGGAGGTCTGGGCTTCCTGATCCACCTCTGTGCTCTCCTCTCTGGAGGTCTAAGCGCTCAGCCAGTATCACATGACAGCCTTGGACACTCTGTGCTTCCGTCCTCCCCAGAACAACCTCCTGAGAAAGTGCCCAGAAAGAGTAACCTGGCAGGCCTGAGACGGTCGTCCTGGGCAAGGTCTCCTGGCGAGGGTGCCCTTGGCTGGTGTCTGGGAATCTGGCTGTAGCAGTTCCCTGCACAGATACACAACCGCCCTCAATAGCAAGGAGCTCCTGTGTCTAAACTCCTGTGGAAACCACGTGGTCTAACCTGAGCCCCGGCTTCCTTCTGGTGTCTGGAATGTCTGTGCGCCAGGCAGATGTGCCCCCCTGACCAGCCCCACGGTCGCTGGGTGCTGAGTCTCCGTGGGCTTCCCTGGTGGGCGACATCTCCCTGTGCCGTCATGTCGCATTGCTGGAGGAACGAAGCACACCTGGTGTGGCTCCACGGGGAGAGGACAGGGACATTGTGCCTGGTGCCCTGGACTTGGCTGCCCAGCCCCTGGCTGTGCTCGCCCCTCCCGGCCCCTGCAGCCCCAGATGGCAGCAGCTTCCTGCTGATGCCTAACTTGGGGCCACCCCCACCCTGTTTCTTCTGCAGCTTCTGCAGCCCCTCTGTGACGAGTTCCCTGATTAAGTGCCCCCCATGGGACTCCCTGGGTGGCTCTGGCTTCCTGTCTGCCGCAGCCCACTCAGAGGACCTTTTCTACCGACCACAGCCTCCCGCGAGCCTCACACCCCAGAACACAGAAGGGACAGGGCCCAGCAGTGGGGGATACTGACTGGAGCCAGTGTGTCCACTTTGTTTGTGGCCAGAAGTCATTTCATTATCTCTAAGAAGCAGACGGTCTGCTCCTCCTGTGTCTCTGTAATTTTATTTACCTTCACACACTCACTCTAACTCAGTGAGAAGGACACAGATGCTCAGATGGGAAACAGCAGCTTCAATCCCAGCCTGAGTGTCAGGTCGGGGGCTGAGCAGACATGGACAGACGGACAGATAGACACACAGACAGACGGACAGACAGACAGACAGGCAGGCAGATAGATACACAGACAGGTAGGCAGACAGACACACAGACAGGCAGACAGGCAGACAGACAGGCAGACAGGCACACAGACAGGCAGACAGGCACACAGACAGGCAGACAGGCAGATGAATGGAGAGACAACAGACAGATGCACATGGACAGACAGACGGAGAGACAGGAGACAGACAGGCAGACACAGTCAGGCAGACCTGGGTTGGTTCCCCCCAGCCACCATGAGTGGTTCAGATGATCGTTCAGGGCTTTCTTTGCTCAGCTGCGAAGAGGGGCAGGGCTCTGTCTCCTGTTCTTCAGAGCACCCTGCATCCCCACTCACCCGTGGGGAAGCCCCCTCCCTTCCCTCAGTGGACCTGGGGGTGCCCCACAGCACCCCTCCTTGAGGCCAGGCTCCCAGGGCAGCTGTGTGGCCCAGGCCTGGGGACTCCCTGGACTCCATCTCCTCGTCACAGGGACGGGCCAGGATCAGTGGGGCGTGTGGGACGGAATTCCAGGCTGGTGGGATGTTCCGGGCTGGCGGGCCCCTGCGGAGGCAGATGCAGCGCCCCCTCCCCGTTTCTTCTGAAAGAAAATCCCAGTGCAGTGAGCAAAATGTGTCCCCCAGAAATGCCCCTGGGGGGTCCCCAGTCACAGTGGACACTGAAGCCATGACTCAGGCCCCCCAACCCCAAGTCCCACTGTCTCCCAGTCAGAGCCCATGGGGACTCG
Source organism: Cebus imitator (assembly GCF_001604975.1). Taxonomy (NCBI): domain Eukaryota; kingdom Metazoa; phylum Chordata; class Mammalia; order Primates; family Cebidae; genus Cebus; species Cebus imitator. The sequence continues at coordinate 113,474 of NW_016107638.1, read as the reverse complement.
GCTTGGGTCACTGTGCAGGAAACAATGCTGGACTCATGGGGAGCGCAGTGATCTGGTCTGACCCAGGAGGCTGGAGTGCCCCGTCCCCTGGGCTTCCTGTGTGACATCGCAGGGAGACTGAGGCCCATCAGAGCCGCCCCGGACAGTTTCGTGAGGTGCTCTCAACTTACAACCTTTAAAGCGAGGAAGTCCCACCCTGTTCCCAGGAGCTCTCCAGATCCACCCAGGGCAGGTGCGAGGAGACGAAGTATCGGGATTGGAGCCCCGAGAGGAGATCCAGGGGAGCCCCTTCTCCATCTCCCTCCCCTTCACCTCTGGCTCTGGGAGGGCCTGTGGCCCTGGGTGGCCTCACTCAGGATCCCCATTGCCTTCCCAGAGTGCTGGGTCCGGGACAGGCGTGTGAACCACTGGCCTCCAACAGTGACCCTGTGTATCGCACTGTGGTCGCGGGGTGTGAGGAAGAAAGCCCCGTGCGGTGGCAGTTTGGTCTCTCATCCACATTCTAACCGGGTTCGACCCTGCTTAGCTTCCGAGATCAGACGAGATCGTGGGTGCCTTAGGGTGGTGTGGCCGTGGACTTTGGCTGTTTGGTACCACGGGGCGGGCTGGGGGGCTGCAGGTGGGAAGGCGATTTGAGGCGCACATTTGCAGGCAGCAGACTGTGGCTTCCAGAACTGACCGCCCGGAGAACACGGCCTGAGCCTCGCCTTTACGCCCCGCGCTTGAACAGCCCAGCCAGCGGGTTGACCAACCCATCTCACAGCTGAGGACACTGAGGCTCCCAGGTTGAGTGCCTGCCCAGGCCGGCCCGAGGGTAGGAGGCAGAGTTGGACCCACGGCTGGTGTCCGCGACCCTCACCCCGCACACACCTTCTCTGAGGTCCTGCACCTGTGGGGTTCCTCCTTGTCCCATGGGGTGTCGGGCAAGGACCCACCTCAGCTGTTCAGGTCGCTCCACGGCCCCACTGCCCGCCGCTCTGCGCTGTTCTCTGTCCTGAGTCCTTGTGAGCCTGAGAGTCCCTGCAGGAGGCCGGTGTCCCCCTGGCGCTCCGCCCAAGGCTGGCACTGCTGGTGGAGGACTGCGCCGACCACAGCCCCCGGGATAAACACGGAGCAAGCCAGCTCTGGGCGGAGGCAGCAAAACCCACGCAGACCCCTCAGAGCTCTGTGAACGCGGCCTCCAGCGCTGGGCCCCACTCAGCTTGGGTGGAGCAGACTCCTGGGGTCCAGGAGCACCGCCGGGGAGGCAGCAATGCAGCCCTCATCTGCATGCCGTGGGACAGCCCCACCCCACCTCAGCATCCTCATCCGTGTGACAAGGAGGCCACGTGGGCTGCCGAGAGCCCTCTAGCGCTGAGTGAGTCTTTGATCTGGGCACCCTGCTCCTTGCTCCCCCGAACAGTCTCTGCCTGGGTCCTGCCCCCGAGGGAGGAGCTGAGGACACCACCTGGTCAGAGCAGCCGCCTCCAGAATGGAGAGGACGGGTCCCACTGCTCTTCCCCAAGGGAGATCCCCCTCCTGCATCTGATGCTCACACTGGGAGATGCCCACTCCAGAAGCTTCCACATGCCAGGTGATGAGACCCTCACAGGCCAGGCCTGCTCACATGGGGTGAGTGGACAGAGGGTACCAAAGTCCACTGTGAGCAGAGTGTGGGGTGGCCTGGGAACAGCCAGCCTGGAGGGGCCCCTGGCCACGTGGCCTACACCTCTGCCCTTATTGGCTGGCTCCAGCCCAGGCCTCTCTCCCGGCCTCACCCTGAGCCTGCCCTCACCCCTGCTGCTTGCAGACCCTGGGCAGGACGGAGCATCACTCACACAGCGACCGCCCTGTGCCCACCTGTGCCTGTCCCTAACCCACGGTCCTGTCTGTCACATCCGCTGGGAGGAGACCAGACCTTGATGGCTTCGGTTAGATGTCAGCGGGGTAGAGATGGCTGACTTTGTGGGTCTCTGTGGCTGGGCCACGCTGCCTGGATATTGGGGCAAACATTCATCTGGGCATTTCTGAGCAGGTATCTTGGATGAGACCCTGAGTAACAAGGAGGCCCTCCATGGAGTGGGTAGGCCTCACCCATCTGCGGAAAGCCTAGGAGAAACCAGAGGCTGCCCTCTGAGGTCAGGGGGACGGCAGCAGGTGGCCTCTGGCTGCACAAGGCGGTGGCTTTCCTGGTCTCCAGCTCCCAGCTCCCCATGCAAGTTTTGGCCTCACCGGCCTCCAGGACAGCCTGAACCCGTTCCTCACAATAGCTTGCTGTCTACGTAGTTCCTGGTGGTTGGGCTTCTCTGGAGACCCCTGACTAAGCAGGGTCTGAGAGCGCTGGCTCAGGGTGGACCTGAAGCTGAGGTGGGCCCTGCAGAAGGCGTGGGGGACCGGGACTGTACATGGGGAAGGGCCACACCAGGGGCTGCGGGACCCCTTCCTGACTCCCCCAGGACGGGCGCCTCTCATTTGTCTACACCGCATTCTCCCTGGGCTTTCTCCTCCGGCTTCCTCTGCATGAAGGAGCTTGCTGCAAAGGACGGAATTCCAGCAAGCCTGGGAAATCCACGCAGGCCCGGCGCGTAGTGCCCAGTGCCCAGTGCTGAGGGTCCCACAGGATCCTCGATTCTGGGTGAAGGCCCTGGGTGTCCCCAGGGGGCAGAGCTGGGCTCTCTCCTGCTTGGAGGAGGGTGTGCTTTTGTTTCAGAGCCGTGAGAGCGGAGAACATTTCTGAAGGTTGCAATTTTTGTTTTTCAGCAAAAATTCCTTTCTAAAATTTATGAGCCTGAGCAACACATTCGTTTTTGTGACACGGAGTGAAATGAGGCATAAATTTTTCTCGTTTCTTTTCTCACTGATCAGGTGTTACTTGCGTCACTCCTCGGCTTGTCAAAATGTTTTAATTTGTGGATTTGTTTTTTAAAAGTGTATGATTGGCAGGGAAGTGGAGGAGGGCTCCCCTCCTGAGGACACCCACCACGGAGACAGGAGGCCCTAATGCCAGCTCGGGACGTGGGGGTGGGAAGCTGCCTTCCCAGGCAGGGCAGTTCTGGATGCTCTGCTCACCAATGTTAAAGGGAAAATGAGTGAAGATGCTTGTTACAGCTCAGTGAGGAAGATTCCATTCAAGGGGCCGCCACAGAACAGCGGGAGTTTGCAGCTGGGGAGGAGGGAGAGGTGGCTCAACTCGGAATGCAGCCAAGGAGTGGCTGGGGGTCAGAGGATGGAAAATCACCAGGAGGAACCATCGGGGAGGGGGGAACTCTGGTGCACCCCACCTGCCAGGACCTCGCTGAAGACCAGACTCCCCCCGGGGATGGTAGCGGGGGAGGAACCTGATCAGACATCAAGGGTGATCACACATCAAAGGTGGGGGCTTCTGGTTAAACGGGCTCAGCTGGACTCTTTGCTAGAACTGCATTTCACAAGGAAGAGCACAGAGGGGTCCAGGAAGAGGCCCAAGAGCCTGACCAAGGTTCATGAAACAATCTTTCTCACCTGTGTCTCCAGACCTAGGTTCAGTGCTGTCCATGGCTCAAAGGGCCCCCCAGGGACAGGGTGACCTTCGCAGGGGAGGGGGCCACCTGGCAGGGCCCTGAGGGTCTCTCCCCACTCCCCTGCAGGATTCCCTGACCTGCAGCCCGGGGGCCCCACTTTAGCCTCTGCATGAGGAGTGAGGCCTGGAGGCCACCCCACATGCCAAGAACCCTGAATCAGCCCCATCCTTTGGCCTCTCAGCTCCTTTGAAAGTCACCCAGCCCCAGAGCTTTCCCCAGCAACTCAGAGGAGCCCCTGCCACAGGCAGCAGAGCAGGCCTCCAGGAATGGGGTTTCCAGGGACATAATCCAAGGAGGACGGCTGATCCTACAGGGAGCCCGAGACAGGACTGAGGGTGAGGATGAGCCAGGGACAGGGCTACCCGACCCCAGCCAGGGCTCGCAGGACCCAGGCAAACTGGAAATGCACAGTCCTTAGCCACACTTAGGGGAAAGTGCCCTGGAACGTGCCAAAATGTGCGGCCTCTTCCTTTCCTCCAGGGTCTCTCTTGACTTGTCTGCTCTTTTTAGTTTGCTATTTAATTTTATCTGAGTAAATTAAAATTGAAATGTTAAGTTGTTGGCATGAATTTTACCGTAGTCTTTATATCCTACAACGGCAATTTAAATGCAAACAGAAGAGCATTTAACGGGAATGGGGACTCCCCCAAATGACAGGTTCCTATTTCCTGGCTCACCTGGGGTGCGTGGAGGTGGCCCTGCGAGACCCCAATGTGGAAACGGGAGCTCTCGGGGCACAGGCTCTCTCCAGGGTGAGTGCAGCCTTCACAGTGGACGGGGCCTCTGGGGGCTCTGGTGGTCACAGCTTCCTCCTCCTCCTCTTCCTCCCCAGGGGCTCCCAGAGGTCCCTCCCTATGCCCCAGTGCCTGCAGCGCCCAGCTCACAGCTGCTCAGTCAGGGTCTCTCCTGAGCAGGCAGCAGAGGGAATTCCCCAAATACTCGGCCTCCATCCTCCATCCCAGGCTTTAAAGAGATGCATTCACCTGGTGAGGGCAGTGGCCCAGGGGGAGAGCAGGGCCCCCTGCCACCTCCTTCGTTCCCCAGGAGCAAAGTAGAGGAGCCTTTGAGCCCCACGTGTGTCCTGTGGCTGCTCCACCCAGACCCGGGTCTGACCGCAGCAGGCGAGCAGAGAGGGCGGCCCAGAGCAGGAGGCCCCGCCCAGGGCAGGAGGCCCCGCCCAGAGCAGGAGGCCCCGCCCAGGGCAGGAGGCCCCGCCCAGAGCAGGAGGCCCCGCCCAGGGCAGGAGGCCCCGCCCAGAGAAGGAGGCCCCGCCCAGGGCAGGAGGCCCCGCCCAGAGAAGGAGGCCCCGCCCAGGGCAGGAGGCCCCGCCCAGGGCAGCTGGGGTCTGCAGGGCTCCCCTCCAGAGGCAGCACCTGAGTTCCATGGATTCTCCAGGAGATCTCCCCAACCTCTACCCCAAACCCTTTAATTCACACCGGGAAGAGCCTCTAAGAACCAGGCAGGGACGATCTCCCCCCGCCTCGGGGCAAAGATCAACTTGGCTAAAAAGGCCTCCAGCTGAAACCCATCTCGGCGGAAATGTATGAAAATGGAAACTCTGCTGGGAAGATTGTTTTGCTCAGACTTTCTTCTCCTCCTGGGTTTCTGCTTTTACAAAGCCTTGACCTGAGCTAAATTGAATGGAGAAACCTTCACTGGTTGCTGGGAGAGCAGAGTGGAGGTGTAGGTGAGAAAACTAATTTCAGAGAACTGTAGGGGAAGGAAAACTTTTCCCCTGCTCGCTCACCCTCAGTGGCTGGGGCCTGTGAGTTAAAGATGAAAGTCATTAACAGGAAAAAAGCATTTGGGCATTTTACGCTCCACGTGCACGAGGGCGTCCCAGAAATAAGCAAATGGCAGAGGAGCACTGAGATTCCGGAGCTCACATCGGTCTAACGGGGGTGGGGAGGGCAGAGGCGCACTTCCGGAAACGCAAAGGACTTTACTGAAAGATAAACGGGGCCTCGGGAGGGCAGATGGGAGGCACGGTCCTTTGTGACAATGTCTGCCGGGGTGTGTGTGTGGGCGGTTCCACCTCCACGAAGAGAAGATTCCAGTTGCTCCTCGGGAGAGACTCAGGACGGTTGTTTGGGGAGGCTCTGGTTGTGGGAGATAAAGGATTTTAGGAACTCAAATGCCTTCAGCTCAAATTCCGATGCCAACATGGCATATCTCAGGTCGGCAAATCCTGACTCCCTCTAGAGCCTTGCGATGAGCTGTACACCTCTCCCTGTGAACACCACCACCGTGCACAAGGGAAAAGACAGATCAGTTTGAGGAGCGCTGTTTGCCTCATGTTTCATAGTCAGCAGTTTGGTATATGCAACATCTAAGTGGCTTCCATAAGTGAGTAACAGAGAGAAAGAGTGATAGAAAAACGAGTGGATGTTATGAACAGACAATTCACAGAAGAGAATGTCAACGGCCAGTGAAACAAAAGAAAAGATGTCCCACCTCACTAATAATCAGCCAGACATAGATGCAGCAGGTCTGTGACATATTTGTCCACCCGCTCCACGCTAATGTACCATGAAGTGCAGACATCAGCCTGGGGAGACCAGCTGCACCTCCCTTAAAGCAGTAGCTTGGGCCAGCTGTGATGTCTCACACCTGTAATCTCAGTACTTTGGGAGGCCAAGGTGGGAAGATCATTTGAGGCCAGGAGCTCGAGACCAGCCTGGGCAGTATAGTGGGCCCCCCCACTATGAAAAAGAAAAAATGCAGCAGTTCCAAAGCCTCCCATGGGAAACTTCCCATGATACGGGCCAGGCAGAGGCTTCACTGATGATCCAGCCCCTGCCATCTGCTGTCCTTTCTCCAGTCCCTTAGCCAAGTGCAACTCAACTGCCATTGATCATGGCCCATCCGGGGACACAAGGTCCCTTACATTAATGACTCTTCCCAGGATGCCAGGCACAGTGGCCCCTTGGTATGGGGTCAGTGGACCACCAGTGTCCCCTCCTTGCCTGGCAGATGTTTGCATGCTCTATGGAGAACATGCTGCTGAGTGGAAGCCCAGAAGCGAAGTTTTCCATAGGGGAGCTCAGCAACTGTTTCAGAAAGAGAAAGCCAGAAATAGGGGAGATGGCCTCCGGGAAGGGGATGTCTCCACATACCCAATAATTTGAGATGATTACAACAGTAGCAGGTACATTTTGCACAGCATTTGTGGGGGGATTAGCTCTGCTCTCAGCCCTGTCATGATCTCACCAAATCCTCTTCTCTCTCTGAAATAAGATACCAGCATCACCATCATCATCATCACGATCACCATCACCATCACCATCACCATCATAAACAACAATTATCATCATCACCATCATTATATTCACTATCATCACCATCAACACCACCATCATCACCATTATCATCACAATGGTCATCACATTGTCATCACCATCACATCATCAACACCACCATCATCACCATTATCATCACAATGGTCATCACATTGTCATCACCACCACATCATCAACATCATCACCATTATCATCACAATGGTCATCACATTGTCATCACCATCACATCATCAACATCATCACCATTATCATCACAATGGTCATCACATTGTCATCACCATCAACACCACCATCATCACCATCATATCATCAGGATCACCATCACCATCATAAACATAACTATCGTCATCATCACCATCATTATTTTCACAATCATCATCATCAACACCACCATCATCATCATTCCCACTTCACGCTGAGGAAGCCAAGCCTCGTGAAGCTTACAGACCTCTTGCTCATGAGACACCGTGATGAAATTACCAACCAGAGCAAATATCATTGCATGTGTCAACCGTACATTTGAAGATTAAAGTGAAAGTCGTTCTTGACCCCACCCTGTCCATTCCATCCTGTTCACCACATTCCTGTTTATTTCCAGAGAAACACTGTGGCCCAGGTCGAGGGGGGGATCTCTTCTTCCAGAGAGTTTCTAAGCTTTTACACTCATGCATCCATATGGATGGAAATAATTGCCCCCTTCACCATGGTTTTTACACACACACACACACCCCACACACTGGAGCCATGTCTTCTTCCTTTCTTGTCTGTAGAATAGCAAGCCTTAGAAATCTTTCCACGTTCATATATGCAGTTCTACCACTTCTCATCAGCTGCTACACAAAATTCCATAATATGGATATACCGTAGGCTTTATTTAACCAAATTATGCTTGAAAGACACTTAAGTTTTATTTTTCCCCAAGGGATGACTGTTGACATTGCAGCACACATTCTGGCACCCGCCCCCTTTGCCCATGCTGAGGTAGACACTGAGAAGTGGAATTGGGAACCACGGCATGTGTGCACTTTTTGTGCTAATAGATGGGTCCAGATTGTTCTCAAGGAAAGACCATTCGGACTTCCATTCTCACAAGCAGCAAACACGAATCCCATTTCCACACATCTTGGCTAATACTTAACATAATTATTTTCTCATTTCTGCCCATTAGACAGAAGAAACGTATCTTGATTTCCTTGTTTGCCCTCCTTCCTACTGAGTTGAGCATTTTCTATGTTGCCCTTTCTCATTTCTCTCCCACAAATTGTTTATATCCTTTGCCTGAATTTCTGTTGGGTTGTTGATCTTTCTTGTGTTACTCTAAGAAGGTGTTTACAGATTGTATATATAATTTTTTTGTTATGCGTCCCATAATATTTTCTCTGAGTCTGTGGCTAATCTCTTCATCACACCTTTACTGATACAGACATTTTAAATGTGGATGTAATCAAACCTATGCATTCTCCATTTTAGCCCTGTGTGTTTTTGTCTTGTTCAAGGTTTTTTGTCTGCCAGGCTACATTTTTAAAATATTTCCATCTACTGTTTGCATAGTTCTGTTTTCTATTTGGCTCATAAGTCTTTGTTTTGGAGAACTGTGTGAGGTTGAGGCTTGATTTTGTTTTTTCTCCCACAAAACAGGCAAGCATCTCAACACCATTCACTGACACCCATTAGTGTGTGAAACGGCTCCCTTACTGCATCTGAAGTTCATGGTGAATGCTCTGTCTCTGAGCCTTCCATCGGATCCTATTGACTCCTTGCTCTACTTCTGTCAGTGCCACTGTGTTTCATTCACAATGCCTTTATTAACTACTGAAAATGGGGAATCACTGCTCTCCACTCTTCTCTTCTCTCTCTTGTTTCTTTTGCACTACTTTTGCACTTATTCTTCATGGTGTATTTACAATCCATTTGCAAATGTCCCTATCAATGTGTGTGGAGCTAGGGATTGACGCTGCATGGACTGTGTGGATTAGAATGGGAAGAATGGGCAGCTGTACAGTCTCAGCTTCCTGCTGGGGAGTGGAGCAACTTCATCCTCCCTCTCTCGAGAGCAGGTTAACGTCTTGCAGGAGAGTTTCACAATCACCTTCACAAAGATCTCACTCATTAATTAGGTTTCCTCGAGCAGGTGTTAAATGTCTCGCTGCTATGTAAATAGAATCTTATGTATTGTACTGATCTTCTAATCAGACAGTGCTGACCAGGAAGATGTTTTCCATTTGCAATTATTCTTTTGGTCCCTATGATTTATGATGTTGGTTAATTAGGTTTTCTATGTAGGCCATCATATATCTGCAAATACTTTGATGTTGTCTCTTCCTTTTCAACATCTCTGCTTTGTCCTTTTTCCTTTGTCCTGTGCATTATCAAGGACCTGTATGAAATACGGTTTGGACAGCAGTGTCAGACACCTTTATGGGGTTCTTGATGTCAATGGGACAGCTTCTGATATATACATATTTTAAGACAGGGTCTCATTCTGTCACCCAGGCTGCAGTGCAGTGGCATGATCATGGCTCACTGCAGCCTTAACCTCCCAGGTTCGATCAATCCACTCACTTGAGCCTCCTGAGTAGCTAGGAATACAGGTACGCACCACCATGCTAATTTTTTTGTACTTTCTTTTGTAGAGATGGGGGTTTGCCATGTTGCCCAGGCTGGCCTTGAACTCCTGGGCTCAAGCGATCCACCTGCCTTGGCCTCCCAAAGTTCTGGGATTACAGGCGTGAGCCACCCTGCGTGAGTCACCATGACTGACCCAGCGTCTGATCTTTCTAAACGACACATGAAAATAACCAGTTTCCCCCAGTTTTCTGAATGTTGCATGTTCATAATACCCTGGATTGCATTTTTGTTTAGTGCCGAAAAGAAGGGTTTCAAAATTAGAACCCAGCTTCTTGCAGACAAAAAGGGTGACAGAATAAAATAAACCAGAGCTGTTCCCACAAACCCCATGGAGGTTCCTTACTCTGGGCAGGTAGGGGCGGCCTTTCTCCCTGGGAAAGGAAGAGAGTCCTGGAGGACTCGGCGCTCTCGACAGCCTCTGAGACTCTCAGTCCTCCTCTGGGGGGAAACACAGCCAGAACCTGAAAAAACAAATGAAAATCCACCCGACCTGACCAGCTGCAGCCCCTCACCCCAGCCTGGGAGCTTCTCAGATGGCTCCCTTTCTGCCTGTAGCAACTGGTCCAAGGCTGGCTGCTGACAGAAGCTGGGCCAGGCAGAGCAAAGACTCTCCCCAAGGCTCTTTGTTTATTGATACAAAATAGACATATATATTTGGGGGTGCAGTCATACAATGTGTAGTGATCAAATCAAGATACTTGGGATACTCATCACCCCAAGATTAAACATTTATCTTTCCTTTCTGCTGGGAGCATTCACATTCTTCTATTCTAGCTCTTTTGAAATCTACAAGGACCTTGAACAGGTGTCATGAAGGGAATGCTGGAGTCTGTTATGCCAGAGGAATGGGGTCCGCAGCGGTCAGCGTGAGGCTCAGCCAGTGTGAATGCAGGACAGCAACGTTTGCCCCCACTCGCTATTCCAGCCTCAGCAAGACCCAGCCACGCCTGGCTCTTCCCCTTCATGTGGGCTTCCCTGACCTACGCCAGTGCGAGCTGCGTTTTCACCACTTTAAGCTGAAGCCGAGCCCTGACTGACACAGTTTTCTTATTTCCCTGAGAGCCGCACCACTCCTGATGATCCCCTCCAAAGCCCCAGGAAGCTCTTGTTAGCAATCTTAGATTAAATTCACAGAGTTCTGGATCACAACAGGAAGCTGTGTCCAACAGGAAGGTATCCTGCTAACAGGCTCAATCACAAGCTCTGCAGAGGCGGGAGGTGAAAGAGGCCCCAGAAAGCCGGTTTCTGACAACGCCAGTGCTGCAAGTTTATCAGCTGCTGCAGGAGGTGGCTGGAGGCGGCGGCAGCACCTCGGTGTTCTCGCCTGGTCTTCATGATTCTTCTGTTTGGGGTTGCGTCCTCACTGCTTCTCTGTTGAGGAGCCGTAGTGTGGCTTACAGCTGTGCCATGAGTCTCCAGATTCAAAGACCACATCTCACCCTCCCTAAGCCCCAAGGTTCCCAGCACAGTGCCATGTGCAGAAAGGGCTTGAGGAGCACTTGCTGAGATGGGTGATAATCCTGTGGCATTGTTTCCTCTGCCCGAAGTCGCCCAGATGCCTGCATGGATTCTGGAGGGGCGTGTGTTGGACTCTGAAGGTTCTCTGAGCACATCCAGGACAAAGCTGCTCTCCCACTGGAGGAGCGTGTGTTGGACTCTGAAGTTTCCCTGAGCACATCCAGGACAAAGCTGCTCTCCCACTGGAGGGGCGTGTGTTGGACTCTGAAGTTTCCCTGAGCACATCCAGGATAAAGCTGCTCTCGCAGGCCTCTGCTCAGCAGTGTGCTATTAGCAGGGCATCCTGCACCAGGTATCTTCAAACTGCTTCTCACTGGATTTAGGGCACGGTGGAAACACCAAAACAACTGTAGTTCTGCCACCGGGTCCCGCATCTGCTCATCCGGGGACAGCCACGCAGTCCCCACCCAGAAAGCGGCAGCAGGTTTCAGCACCCTGGAGAGGGCCAGGCCCCTTGGCTGGTCAAGCTCCTAAGTGTCAGGGGAGCAGCTCAGGAAGACCCCGCCTGGGAAGATGAGGGGGACAGGAATGAAGTCAGCAGGTGGGCAGGAGGAACTTGACTCAGAGTGGAGGGAGGGCAGGAAGCCTGCTGGGGAGGAGCCATTGAGAAGCCACCACCTAGGGAAGCCCCTGCTTCCCAGGGACAAGGGAAGGGTCCTCCTTGATTCCTGAGGGGAACAGCGTGGCTGCGGTCAAATCCATCCACAGGGGTAGATTTTCCCCATGGCCGTGGCCCCTGGCCCTGGTGGGCCTCCCTCAGACATGCCCTGCAGGGCCCGGGACACTGGCCTTGATGGGCCCTGAGCCAGCAGGACCCGTGTGTGCTCTGATGAAGGGCAGGCACTTTATTGGAGGGAGGAGGAGCAGAAAGAGGAGAATGAAACGTTAGTTCCTAAATCACAGGGCAGGAAGGATTCCTGAAACAAATCAAACAAATCTGTCTCCCAGGTGGTTCCGGACCCTCTTCCCCTCCCGTCCCTGTTTCTCAGGGCATGGCAGTAACACTAACCCTGCTCCACTGCTCATCCCTGTGGCCCTGGCTGCACCCTCGGCCCCTGTACATCTCAGGGCTGGCACCTCTGTGCGGGTCTATTTCACATTTCAACTTCGAATTGTCCTCTGTGAACACGTGTGTGCCCATATTTATTGATCTATTTGTTTACATTTGTTTGATGACCCATTTGCAGCCTCTTTTCATTAGAAAGCTATTATATTTTCCAAGCATAGTGTGTGCTTGTTTTGACTTCTTTTGAAAATGAAATCACCTGAAACCTCCCATAGCTAATTAACCTGCCAGGATTTGTTTAATGGCAGAGACAGAAAAATCCCCTGGATGCAGCCACCCAGCTCAGCAGGAGGGCGGAAGGGAAGGTGCACCCAGCCTCTTGCCCAGGTATTTATGAGGAAAATGCATCCTTCTGGGATGGGCGGAGGGTGGTGGCCTGCAGCAGGCATGGGATCACAGGGCCACCTGGACTCACAGCTCTTCCTGCTCCTACCTTTCCGCTTTGTGTCTGTCTCCCCAGAGACAGCAGATGCGCCCAGCACCACAGGGGCACGGGAAACTCAGCCCCAGCCCTGAGAAGCGGCCCCAGGTCCTGTTACTTAACAAGCAGAAGTGAGTAGGTGATGTCCGAGGCTCCATCCCTCCCATCTCTGCTGATGGCTCATCAGTCACAGGTGGTTACAGGGAACTGGGGAAGCCACCATCAGGGAGGTCCACTGACTGCAAGATAGATGATTTGTAATTTAATATTTCCACCTCCAATCCAAATCATGAAAATAAGACATTATATTTGATGACAGCCAATTAAAACAGCAGTGATTCTACCCTGGCGCTGCCTCACGCCTTATGTTGGCTAAGCCTCCAAGTCTTTCTGTGTTATTTCCTCATTTGTGCCTAAAACGTTCCTTCTAGGGCAGAAGGACCCCACATCATCCCGCCCACTGTATAGATGGAGGACCCGAGGCTCAGTGATGCTTTCATGCACTTCCTGACCACCCAGGGGCCTCGGCTGTGCCTCTCCCATGCTCTGCTCCTGAGCTGGGAGTTTCCCAGCCAGGCCCCAGCCCAGGCCCAGGTTGAGCCGTGATTTCCTCCTTAACCTGCCTCACCCTCATCTTCTGGCCACCAAGCACAGGACACCTCCCATCTTCCAGGCAGCGAGCCCAAGCCTGGAGCTCCTGCGCAGCCTTTCAGGAAGCCCCCTGGCTTTCACCTTTGAATAACCTCAGCGGCAGCCGTGTCCCAGCCCTGCTTTCCTGGGATTTACCCTGGGATTCTCTTCCACACCAATGGCCTCTGCTGGGTGTCCGGCGGGACACACCCCAAGCTGCTGCCTGCACTGAGGCCCTGCACTCCCACACAGATGCCCAGGGTCCCTCCCCAGCCTGTGTCAGAGGGTGTCACCCTCTGCTCCCACCCTGCACGGGCTCCACTTGCTCTGTAGAACTTGTGTTGTCCCAATGGCAGCAGAAGAGGCCTTGATTCTCCCCAGGGGCCCATGCACTCCTCAGGGTTTTATGGTTATAAAACGGACCACTTCTGGCTCATGAGCTGTGAACTGCAGGTACAGGGGAGGGCCCAGGGAGCTCCCCATTCTCTCTCCCAGAGGCCGGGCCGGGCTCTGTCCTCCCTGCACCACAGCTTCCACACCCTGCAGACTTAAAACAGCCCCAGTTATGGCCTCACGGTTCCTGTGGCGCGGCCCAGGCAGCCCTTTCCTCTCTCACACAAGAAAGTCCCAGGAAGGGAGCAGAGAAGGGGCCCAGACCCTCCCGTCCTGAGGGACCCTGCAGTCAGGCAAGCAAAGGGCACCCTAACAATAGACTCAGCAGGGCAGTCCCAGCAGGGGCACTCCAGGCTTGCTGGTAGTCTCCAGTCCAAGGCCCCCTCTGTCTTCCTGAGCCCACCAGGGATGGCCCAGCCCCAGGAGACCCTTCCTGTCTTCAGGGCCACACTCACTGGGGACCCATCTGTGTTTGTGGTGCTGCCTCTGCCTGCCCTGGTGTCTGATGGGGCTGGGACAAGCCCCACTGTGAGCTAAGCCCCAGAGAAGGTGGCAGGGAGGGGGTGAGGAGAGGAGGAACACTAAAAATTTCATGCAAATGATATGCAAATGAGCAGCACATGCTTGGGTCTGGATTCTGTTTTCTTCCTGGCCTCATTCCTGCTGGGCTGCTAACCTGCCCTACTTTCCATCACCCAGTTATAGATGTTTTGGGAGAAAGCAGTTTTAGCCAATAGAACTCTCCCAGGTCCAACAGAGCCAGAGCAAAGCTGTGAGACCCCACCCACCACAGGGGATGGAGGCCCCCTCCCCAACATCTGCAGGCTGTGTCCCCACCCCACCCCAAGTTCTTCTCTCCTCCATGTTCTGTCTGAGTCCCCTCCTTGAAGAAGTTTCTCTGGCCAGTGCAAGTCACAAGGTCCGCATGGAGTTGTGGGGGCATGGCAGACGGGACACTGGGCAGGTGACCAGGAGCCAGTGAAAGTGGGAAGGACTCAGAAAACTCATTTGAGAGGAGAATGTGAGCTCTGCAAATTTGTATCCATCCTTCCATTCATTCATTCATTCATTCATCCATCCATTCATCCACTCTTTCACCTAGCCATCCATCCATTCATCCACCTCTTCACCTAGTCACCCTTCCATTATTCATTCGTTCACCCACTCATCCATCTATTCATCCATCTATCCATTCATTCCTCTGTCCATTCATCCACTCATCCATTTATCCACCCATTTGTTCATTTACCTATCCATTCATCCATTAATTCATTCTCTCACTTATCCATCTATCCATCAGTCCATTTGTTCATTCATCAAACCAGCCCTCCATTCAACAAATAGGGAACAACTGAGATGGAGACCAAGACCAAGTCCTGTCCCTCGTTGGGGACCGTGGCCAGGCTGGGGTCGGGGACAGTGCAGCAACACCAGCACTGACGAGAATGATGTCCACGCCAGAGATGCGCACTTCCATCTACACTTCGCGGGGGCTGAAGTGGTTCTTTCTACCTGCTCTATCTCAGGGGAATGAGGGGCACCCCAGCAGCATGAGAGCTCTGTATACTAACAGCAGCCCCTGTTTAAGAGTTCTTGTGGCCAGGCACCCATCATCACCTCCTGTTTCGGGTGCATTGTCTCGTGGTTCCCTGATTATTCTCTGAAATAGGTCCATCCTGTCCTCATCGATGTTAGTGACACAAACCCCACCCGCAGGGCCTAAGCTCCCAAGGGGATGAACAGGTGCTTCTAGGGTAGGGCAAGAGTGACCTGGTTTCAGGTCTGGGTGCATCCAGGGCTCAGGACACTATCACCAAAGCCTGGTCCACCCCTGGCTCTGCTTCCTTCACGTGGATTCCAGTCTCAAGCAGGTTCTCCCCACTGATTCCAGCCCCTATGCCTGAACCAGTCAGGTGCCACAGGAGGGTGGTGTGCTGATTGGCTGTGACTCGGTCATGTGATCTGTCCCTGGACTGGGGAAGTCCCCAAATCACGTGGACTGAGGCTGGGTGAGGGGTGATCCTCAGGGGGCTGTTCCAGGTACTGCAGGAATGGCTGCTGAGTGGTGTCCCTGGGACAGCCTCAATTTCCCTGTTTTACAGAGGAGGGAACCACACTCAGAGGTGAGGATGGCTCCAGAATCAGGCAGTACAGCTGTCAGAGTCAGCCTGCAATTGGACCTGCCAGGCAGGCCTGGGCTCTGGCCGCTGGCTGGACTGTGCCTGGCCTGCCTCTGGCCTTGAGCCACAAGTCAGCTCTGGAGATGCCTGGGTGGCAAGGGGGTGCCCCATAGACCCTCCCATTTTACCCAGAGCCTGACATACAGCCCAGTGCAGGCAAGGACACACAGACAGTGCTATAAATCCACCCTTCAATGGTAAACTGCAAAGCAGCCATCAAGTCTTCAGGAAACACATACTGTATGGCAATTAAAATGTTCTCCCCTTTTGAGACACGTGAGGACCGGTGAGAAGTACTAATCTCTTACAATGCATGCCAACCGACTCTCACAAATGAATTCACCCCAGACTACATTGTCAGCTCCTAGGGACACGTTTAAATTGCCTTCTGTGTCTGCAAGTATCAGCTTGTCCTGGAGTCAACCTCAGATCTGAAGCACAAATGCTGGCTTGGAAACCTGAGGCTGCTTGAGGTTTCTGGGCTCCTACATGGACAGACACACAGACACAGTGCATCCCTGGGCTCCTGTCCTCTACCCCCCACGGTCCTCGCTCAGCGTAGGTGTCCTGTTGCACAGGTCTTGGCTCCTCCAGCACCTCTCTGTCCTGACCCACAGCCTAGGGTGGCCCAGTGACTGCAGCACCATGACAGACACACAGCTGGACACAGCGCTCCCTCTGTGCCGGGTTTTGGATGGGTGTCCATTGTGATTTGCTCATGCTCCATTCTGACAGTAAAATGCTCCAGCCTGATTGGCCCGTGCTTCATTATGATCGGTCCATGCTCCATCCTGATTGGGTCATCATCTCATAATCCATTCCCATTGATCTACGTTCCATCCTGATTGGAAAATGCCTCATCTTGGCTGGCCAATGCTCCAGTCTGTGTGGTCTGTGGCCAATTTTGATTGGTCCATGCACCATTCTGGTAAGTCCATGTCCTATTTTAGTAGCTCAGTGCCCTGGGGAATAGGTTCCCACCTGGAACTTGCCACTGGTTTGGAAAGAGCTGGGAAATCCTCCCCACCCCATCACTTCTCTGCAGTTCATCCCCAGAGGTGAGATTCCTGACCAGCATTCTGCACCTTTCAGCACATTCTAGCCCATTCCATTGTCTCTAAGGGAGAAAAGGCTCAGGGAAGGCTAGGGAACAATTAGGAAAAGGGAACAAGTCTGGGTTTCTTTTAAATCCTGAAGTTTTCTGCATTTGCAGATTCTCCAGGGCCAGATGCTCAGCCATCTGCATGGAGCCCTTTCTCCTGGAAATGATTTCCTGCCTCCCAAATGGCACAATTCTTGCCTGTGCCGAGGGCCATATCACTGCTCCAGGAACAGACGCTCGCTGCTGGCACCAGAGAGGGAAGGCTGCCTGGTTCTGGAATCTCATTTTCCAATCCTATAATGATGTGCAACTGTGTTCACACTACGCTCTGCAGCTGAGAGGCCTCGCCTTGGCCTAGGCTCAACCCCCCTGGGCCCTCCTCTGCACTTGGCGATCCGCTGTCCTCCAAAATGTCTCCTCTGCAACCTGGTACAGTGCCAGATCCCAGGGACACACCACCCCTCCTCTAGGTAAGCATTGCTCCTTGGAGGCTCTTGTACAGTTAAAACCTGCTAGTGAATTCAACCCAGCCCTTACGGTCACTGAGTGCTCACATCTATTTTTTATGAGGACCCAATAGCCTTTCCCTCTTATTCTACCAACAGAGCACTGATTTCCCATAAAAATGACACCCTCTTAGATCACGTGTCTGTCCCAGCTCTGGGATGGACGTGGATGAGGCCTGGCTGATCAGAGCATCTTGGTCGGGGTGCCTGGTGCTGGATGGACACAAGCTCCAGCCAGTGAAAGCCAGAGGCCCCACATCTGGGCTTCAGCAGAGGACTGGGAGGATGGGTCTCTTCACAAGTGTCCCTGAGAGGAGGGGAGTGGGCTTGGCACTGCAGGTGCGGGGGTTGGCTCCACATGGCTGAGCTCAACTGGGAGGGGAGCCAGATGGGAAGCAGAGTCAGAGAGAGGGAGACAGAGAGACAGACATAGACAGACAGAGAGGTCCTGGCGGCGTCTCCCAGGCTCCTTCATCCAGCCGTACCTGAAGGTGCACAACGCTGGACTCCAGTTGGTTTGAGCTGGGTTTTTTTCTCTTCTTCAACCACAGAGTCCTAAATACGGAGAAAACATTGGGGGGTGGTGGTGGAGATGCTTTCACAAACCTCCAGTTTACAAGGAGCACCTCCAGACTGATGGCCCCTCCCACTTTCCTCCCAGCACCACCCATGGAAGCAGCCGGTGCCCATGGCAGGGATGGCTGAGGGATGCGTCCAGAACGCCCTCCCTGGAGGTTCTGTGCTCGGGCTCCTCAGCTCATCCATCAGCACAGACATCCAAGGTCCTCCCCCAGAGGGACTGGGATGGAGAGGGACCACTTCGCCCAAGGTCTAAATGAGAAGGCTTCCACCGGTGAGGTGAGGATGGGAGGGATGAAGGTGAAAGCCTGGACATGACCCAGGAGGGTGGACATGAACCCTGACCAGCCGACAGAGCCCCGGGGATGGGTTGATGCCCCCAGGCCTGGCTGGCACCCAGCAAAGGAAAACACTTGCATCAGAGCTTCCTTCCACCCCCCCAACCACGCCCACCCCTCCCCTGTCTGTGGGGTCCCCAGAGCTGGAAAGGCCCCTCCCTTCCTGCCCACTCTCCCGCAGGGTAACACCTGTCCAGGACTCATTTTCACTTCACTGAGAAGTGTTTGCCTGGTCTGTGTCCCCTTAGAACTGCAGAGGCTGATGCCGTGGTGAGGGTCACCAGCCTCGTCACCTGGGCAGGGCTTGCAGACGGTGATTGATGGGCCACGTTCAGTTCCCAGGTGGGGCTTTAGCCCATGGAATCCTTCAACATGGGAGCATACAGAACCCCCTTAAACTTTAATCTGGTTTTTTTTTGGTCCAGTGTTCTGTGGTAGAGACAGGGTGTCATTCATCTAACCTGCCCCCTGCTGATGGAATCCAGGGCAGTTCAATAAGACCCTGAATCCCACAGAGCTAGAGAGGACACCCTGGAATCTATTTCTTGGCTCCCACAGGTGTATTTTCTGCAGGGTGGGTTCCTAGAGGGAAGACAGAAGAGCTGAGCACCATCAATGTCCCCATGTCAGCCCAGGGGCTGGTGAGTTTGTTGCTGGTCATGCACAGTGCTCCCCTCAGAGCCCCTCACCACACTTACCTGTATCCTTACCTTCCCATTCCCCACCTGGCACCCATTGGGACCTCTGGCTCCTCCTCACCCAATTCCCTGTTTGTTCCTCCCCCATTCTCCATCTTACCCACCCCATTTCCAAAAGAGACTCACTGCATCGATGCATCCAACCCACAGGATTCTCCCTCTGACTTTGCAACAGGGAGATCTTCTGTTCCAGGTTAGGGCCAGGATCATCCTTTCAAATCTTCTCCTGCATCTGGATTGACTGCACTCAGTTTTGACAGTATCTCAGTGTGCAGAATCCTTCCAGGACAGACAGCACCAGGGTCCCTCCAGCTTCCTGCAGGATGCTCTCCTGAGGTCATTTATGTTGCAGCCCATCCCAAAGAACTTGACTTATTTCCCCAGTAACTCATATTCCCATTTGAAGGAGGGATTCAGTAAAAGAATGAGTGAGTGAGTGAATGAGAAAGTGAGGGAGTGAGTGAATTAATGATAGAATAAATTAATGAGTGAGGGAGTAAGTGAATGAGTGGGTGAGTGAATGAAAGAGTGAGTATGGCAGTGAGTGAGAGGGAATGAATGAGTTTTTGAATGAATGAATGAGTGAGTGAATGAGTGAGTGATGAATAAGGGAGGGAGGGAGTGAATGAGAGAGTGAGAGAATGAGTGAATGAGTAAATGAATGCATGAATGAGTGAGTGAGTGAGTGAATAATAAAGGAGTGAGGGAGGGAGCGAATGAGGGAGTTGTCAACTCCAAATATCTGAGACAGGTCTCAGTTAATTTAGAAAGTGTATTTTGCCAAGGTTGAGGATGCATTCCCATGACATAGCTTCATGAGGTCCTGATGACGTGTGCCCAAGGTGGTCAGAGCACACTTTGGTTTTATACATTTTAGGGAGACATGAGACATCAATCAACATATGTAAGATGAACATTGCTTCAGTCTGGAAAGTAGGATAACTCACAGTGGGGAGGGGGCTTCCAGGTCATAGGTATGAAGAGACAAATGGTTGCATTCTTTTGAGTTTCTGATTAGCCTCTCCAGAGGAGTCAATTGGATATGCATTTATCTCAATGAGCAGAGGGGTGACTTTGAATAGAATGGGAGACAGGTTTGCCCTAAGCAGTTTCCAGCTTGACTTTTCCCTTTAGCTTAGTGATTTTGGGGGTCCTGAAGTTTATTTTCCTTTCACATTTCTCCCCCTTTTTTAAAAAAAAATCTTTTGGAGAAAGCATTTTAGAAGAAAATGAGTCTCTGGTCTCAGGTTTCATCTGACATCTCTTTGCTAGGATGGTTTATTCTTAGACTGGTAGGTCCTGAGTTATTAGAAAAGTTCATTTTTAGTAGGTCATTAAGTCTCATGTTCTATGAAAAGAAAATGGGGGGAGAAAGGGAGAAAAGCAACAACAAACCAAAGAACAATCCTGGAAAATTGATATAGGCTGCATTACTCTGAAGTCTATACATCAGTAGGCAGGTATGAAAGTGGCTTATGTATGTAAATAAGTTGCTGGGTTCTTTTTTTTTTTTTTTTCCTGAAATTTAAGTTGTCCAGCTTCAGTTCACAGGGTTTTAAGAAAGGACAGTTTAGTTTTTATTGACTCTAAATTAGGAAAAATTGGGAGGGGGAGAAAAAAATGAAAAACATTATTTTGAAGATTGTAGCCAAGAAAATTAGAATTCAGCCCAAACTGTAGAAAATAATAAAAAGTGAAAAATATTAGGCAAGACTAGAATCTAACAAGTGTACTATAGTTTTAAAACATATTTTTTTCTCTCTCTAGTTTTTCATCTTTATTAAAGACTAATTATGGTAGAACTGATTTGCTTTATTATACCTGGCCTGATTATTTGTATTTTAAATTTATTTTGATGGAACTTTTTTCCATAGAAGAAATCTCAGATACGACCTATTTAAAGCCAAGCACAGCAATGGATTTTTACCATCAAATACCTATGAGTTGGGTGAATTCTTCTCCTTTTGGGGTCTGAAGATAAACTCAGGGCTTCTGAGCCGATTAGAAAGTGACATTTTTTTACTAACCACAGGTCAGGAACCCTGTACAGGAACTGTTTACACAAAGTATGAGGCTAGTTTTTCCCAAGGGGCTTTTATTGGCTCCATAAGTCAAGTTTGATTCCTTTAAGAAAAACACATCATTTCAGGCAAAGTCCTGGTAAAATAACTAGTTTCTCCAACTGTTTTCTGTTACCAATGAAAACAGATCCCTATTGCACTTATGCAAATAATTATAACACCATAAGTTAAGAATATTCACAAATAGTTTCCAAATTCTGGAGAAATCAAGTAGAAAGAAACAAATATGCTCCAAATTTTGTTCATAGGAAAATACTAAATTGTTAAAAGCTGTCAATAGCTGAAAAGAAAAGCTTCCTTAATTCTGAAACAAACAAACAAACAAACAGAAAACAAAGGATCAGCAATGGTTTAAGCTTCAAAATATCACTTCAAAAAGGTTACTTCAATCCTCTATTAGTTCAAGTTCAGTCCATGAAGTAAATTCTTGTTCTGCTTGATATTCATAAACATTTCAGCTATCCATGAATCCAGAAAGTTTTTTTTTTCTATTCTGATTTCACAATCTCCAAAGTTATCAGAAATCTGCATTCAAGAGCACCTCTTATAGTTTTATAGCTGATTATAAAATCACCTTCTAAAGAGGACCAAAACAAGACAACAGTTTTTTGTGGATGACAAAAAGTTTTAGGGTAGCATTTTAGTCAAAGACACACTTGACAAGGAAATTTGTTGCCTCTGTGGCACACGATAATTTAACATAACAATTGATTATTACTGATAATGTACACTAAGTGATATCAAAATTGTAGGTTTTTCCCATAATTTTAGAACACATGCCAATGATATATTTATACAAATACAGCCCAAAGAAAACCAACACCATTTCATATTTGACAATGCTTCTTGTATAATTTTTATACCAAATAAACAAAATTATGTCATTTCTGGACTTTAGGAAACCTAACATCTTAAAGGATTAATTAGGTCAGAAAAAGACATAATTTATACTTTTATTTTTGAAAGTTTATTATATATCAAAGGCTTAAAATGCTTCATATCACAGGTCATTGTAAAATAAGTCATTTATTTCACTTAAGTGATAACTCAAGGATTTCAAAAAAAAAAAAAGGCAAAAACCTTTATTCTGTAAGAGAGGAGACCTTAATTTTCCGGACAATAAGGTCTAATATAAATGGTATGAAGCCAATTAAAATTGTTTTTAAAAATTTTATAAACAATCTATAAAATTAAGTCTCGACCATAAGATATAACTTCCATAAGCTTTTTATAACTTTTATAACCTTTATTAAGGAGTTGGTGAATGCTTCAACAAAACCTTGTTAATCTGACACAGGGGCTTATGTGCTGGTCTTGCATCAATGTGTCTTTGACATTAATTATTAATTTATAAAGAAACTGAACTTACTTTATTTCTCAAAATTGGCCCTTAGAATCTCATATGCCCATCTCTTCTGTTATAGTCCCTGGGCCTTGAGGAGTGGAAGAGCTTTCATTTCTGGCCCTGTGAATCAGGAATGCAGTTCATTTTGATTGACATCTTTTACTGGGCCCAAAGATGAGGCTTTAATTGTCAGTGTTTAAGATTTAGCAGGACTTGGTGTACTTTTTAGACCCAGGAGTCAAAGCCCTGTAACACAATTTCAGAAGGACTTTAAAAGCATATACAGAAAGATACATGGATGTAATAATCTTAATTTTTTAAAAAATTATTTTAATCAGTTTTCTTCCTAAGCAAACTGAAACTTAATAATAATGGCATAGAAATTGTTTCAATAAAGTGTAAAATCTGTTAGGCCAGTTACCAAATGGCAAAAGAAAAGACCTTCTGCATTACACAGAATATTATGTTGGAAGGAAACATTTCCTTTAGACCTTTAAGAAAACATTGTTACCAACAGGCCACAGCAAACAGAATTCGAAGAAGAAAAACCTATATGAGCTGAAAAATGAATTGAAGGAGAGCATTACTATTTCTCACCCTTTAAAAGGGAAGACAAAACCTAAAATGGTGAGATGCAAAAAAGTTGAATGTTGTGTTAGAAAAATTAAAATCTCTTATAATTAATTAAGAGTAAATCAATCCCCTAAGGAAACTGTATTGTTCTTACATTTTTTCACATTAAGCTCAATCTCTAGGAAAACTATTATAATTTCCCTTTAATAGACAACTTGATCATATAAAAGTTTTTGGCCTTTTTCTTATAAATCCTCTTATTGTGTCTTACACAGACCATTCATGACATGCTTGGACTTTCTTGTTTGCCCTGAATATTCCTCTTTCTTAAACAACCAGTCATTTTATTCTAGGACTAAATTTACCATACAAGATTCTTTCTCACACAAAATTATTTCTCTTTAAGCTTTCTTACCAAAAACCCCCCACCTCTTTATTTTTATAACTTTCTTTACATTCTTCTCATTTCCTGGTTTCTTTTACCTTGTTTTATACAGAACCTTTAAGTAAGCTTTGAATTAGACAAAAATTGATCCCTTTTTTCATACGGACACATTTTTTTTTTAGAAAAGATATTTTCCTACAAATATATTTTTATTGGGAAATACCCAAATAATGAAATATATATTATTTAATCTAATGTAACTTTAGATTCTAAATTATGAGTTTGTCTACAAGTATTTATCCCATTACATTATCTAATTATTTTATTTTAATTGTTTACCTAGATTATTTATGAAAACTGCAATAGCCATCATTTAAAGTTATGGAATTGTCATTGCAAAATTACAACTAAGACAGTGAAAAAGAGCTGAACTAACTGATTTCATCTTGCTTCTAACCTCCAAGCTGTTTTTTGTTCATTCCTGGGTGTAGGCTGAATTAACTTTGGGAGGAACTTAGTTTATAGTTTGGCTTTGAAACAAAGACAATAACAGTCTTTTCCCAAAACAAACCTTACTTCCTGTGAACTAAACTGCCCAAAATCACAGATTAGAAGTTATGATAATCTTACTAAATTCAAGATGTAGCTGTTTTCATTAAACCAATAGCAACATCTTATTTATTAAAAATTACACAAACAAACATTATTCT
This sequence comes from Cebus imitator, assembly GCF_001604975.1. Taxonomy (NCBI): domain Eukaryota; kingdom Metazoa; phylum Chordata; class Mammalia; order Primates; family Cebidae; genus Cebus; species Cebus imitator. Next base: position 89,483 of record NW_016107638.1, on the reverse strand, counting down.
GTTTTGGGCTTGGTTTACAGTTTTGAAACCCCTATGCCAAATTTTGACACCTTATAGTATTTGGCAGGGATAAGTATGAAATTGCTTGATTAGTAAATGCAAACAAAAATGTATGCTGGAAACTCTTAAGATATTTATAATATTATTACACTGTATCAATAATTTTAAATCTAGCTTATTTATTAAATATTTTACTTAAGTTACATAAACTGGAAAAAACATTTGACTAGTCTTTTTTCCAATAAAGTATTTGATTCAAGAGCTTTTATGTTCTTAAACCAGTTAATTAGAGACCTTTTATCTTTTTTATATATTTTCAGCAGTGAAACATTTTGTTCACACACATAAATACATAGACATATGAGGCATGTCCATAGAAGTACATTTTATAGGTTTATAAAAACATTTTTTTCTATCTTGATAATCTGCTTTACTAGTCTAGACAGTTGTCAGCTAAATAGCTTTAAATTTGTGTATTAAAGGAAACAACTTAGGTAAAAATAAAATAGCAAAATTCACCTCATAAGGTACAGGGAGAAAAAACAAAAGTGTACTAGAGGGAAATTAAAACGGATTTAATTGCCAGTTAAACATAAAATTATAGAAATTATAAAGGCCTTTTAAATACACACACACACACGCAATAGATTTTACTTCAGAACTTTAGCCATGAGATAAACACAAATTGACCAGCTTGTAAAAAAAACAGAAGCCTGTTGGATCCAAACAGAAGTTTTTATCTTAACAGAAAAATAGCATCAGATTTAAAGCAGGCAGAAAAGAAAATAGAGAAAAAGAAAACTTAGGAACTCTGTTGTTTGAGGGCTGACCTTAGGGCTCATTTTCATTAATGTAAATGTGCACAAAGACCATATTACTTCCATTTTACATAAACTCTGGCAGTAGAGGTGCCGTAAAACCTACAGAGTGTTGACAAAGGGGACATTCTCTCTGTTTTCTCCTCATTCTTAAGTTACTTGTTTCCCACTTTTTTTTTAAGGAGGAGCTGAGCTGTAGCCTATCGTTCTTGTGTTGTTGAGTGATGTGTGCTTCTTGTGGGAAGGACTCCGCAGTTTGTCACCACTGAGTCATTTCTGCCTTCTTACATGGCTCAGTTTCTCTCTCCAGAGGTCTATGACCTGTCAGAGGGCTCCAAGTGCTGGGTGATCAGCCCTTATATGCATTTCCTGAATGAGTCTTTTTTAAAACTATATTTCTTTGGAGATTTCCCTGTAGGGCCACTGTATGTCCTGGGGAGTCAACCCTCCAGACACTTCCATGAGGCCTCCAGTCACCCAGGGGTGCCTTTCAGCTGGGTGGAGCAAAATGCTTTTTCTCTTTGGAGCTAAGAAAACTCTGTTTCTCATTTACCTATGAAAACAATAGTTCCGTTCCTCATGCAAATGCCCACAAAGAAGCTGAATCGAGATTAATTTTTGGAGAAAAAGCAATAGAGAAGTCCCTATAGAATGCCTCTCCAACCTAGAATTAGGATCCTTAAACAACTTCCTTAAAGAAAAAAAAAAAAACAAACAGCCAAGACCACTTTCTGTAAACTGTGCTCAGCCACTCCTGACTTTGTAGTTCTCGTCTGCCATCACACACACCAAGGTCAAATCCCCTCACGGTACAAGGTCATGTCTGGTACCCCCAAAGCCAAAGAGGTCAGGTTGTGCAATACAGGAAAACAGAGCTTTAGCCCTAAGAAGAATCTGCCTATGACTCTTGAAACTCCATAACAAAAACAGAACACCCAGAAGGAGTGTGTGGCACCTTCGTTCTGAATTCTTTAAAGGGGTTCAAGTCATTAGAAGCCTTCTCTAGATATTTTGGTACTGCAGATAGAAAAGTGAGAGGAAGGAGGTACAGGGCAGAAGAAAAGTAAAGAAAAGGGATTTTTTTTTTTTTTTTTTTTTGAAGACAAGAAGCAAACACAGAAACCAAGCACATCGTTTTTTGGGTTTTTTATTTTTGTTGTTTTCCTCTTTTGCAGCTGAGAGAAATTTTAGCTGGATTAGAGAGGCTTTGTTACCATAACTCGGAGTTCTCACTTGGATTTGACCAAGTCAGGTGGAATACTGCAGAGAGAAGGACTGGAACAAACAACAAAGAAACCCAACAGTATGATCATTAGCACTCTAATGGTAAAGATAAGTTAAAACCCGCTGGTTGTTAAACTTTAGCCAAGACAAGACCCAATTCAGCTGATTACCTAGGGATGGGTCTCAGGCTGAAGGCTGCTCTCTACCATCCTAGAAGCTGGAAAAAACTCTAACTTGTCTTCCCTGCTGGGAGTGAGCTCAAACTCCATAAAGGAGTTACCTGCTTTCCACAGTCACGGAAGCAGAAAATTTTGTCTTCCTTGTTGGAAGCAAATAAAACTCCAATAAAAGGAGTTCTATGGCAAAACAAACTCCACCCAATTTTGGGAGATCAGGGATTCTCTGGAGGGTTGCTCTCAGACCTCAGCAAATTGTCCTATTGGTTTAAGCCATAAAGTTAGCACATGTCAGTACCAAGCACCGACAGTAGATTTGTCAAAGGGAGGGAATGAGTGAATGAATGAGTAAATGAGTGAATGAGTGAGGGAGTGAGAGAGGGAGGGAGTCAATGAGTTTTTGAGTGAATGAATGAGTGATTGAGTGAGTGAATGAGTGACTCAGTGAGTAAATGGGTGAGTGAGTGAATGAGTGAGTGAATGAATGGGTGAGTGAGTGAGTGAATGAGTGACTGAGTGAATGAGTGAGTGAGTGAATGAGTGAGTGAGTGAATGAGTGAGTGAGTGAGTGAGGGAATGAGTGAGTGACTGAATGAGTAAATGAATGAATGAATGAGTTAATGACTGAGTGGGTGAGTGACTGAGTGAGTGAGTGAGTGAATGAGTAAATGAATGAATGCGTTAATGACTGAGTGGGTGCGCAGGCCCTGCTCCCCAGGCACCACCCATGCGGTGCGCAGGCTCCCAGTCTCTGACTCCCTCCTCCTCCCTCTGGTTCCTCCCCGACCACCCGCCCGCCGAGCTGCATTCAGGAAAGTCAGGGCTTGTGGTTTAAATCATTGTCTTCTCACAGGGTCCTGAGCCTGGGCCAGGCCTGGTCAGGGGTCTCCATGCCGCCTCCCCACCCCACAGCCTGGCACAGGGGGAAGGTGCACGTGGCTGGGCTCTGATGCAGCTCAGGTCCCCGCTCCTCCTCGGGGGGCTGGGAAGAGGCGGCCGCCTGTGTGCGAGACCCTCCCATGGGGAGCGCTTGCTGGGCCTCTTGGCCTGAGACCTGCTGCAGAATGGAGATAAGTCACTGCCGGCTGCTCCCACCGCCCACCCTCCAGGGTGTCCGCGAGGGCCGGCCTCGGGCTGCCTGGGGCTGTGCTGGACAACTCTGGGCCACGCTGGGGTGGAGGGGAGCCCCCAACATGGGGGTCCTTGGGGGCCTGCTGTGTGGGCTACCCCGGCAGGCGGCCTCTACTGAGTCTACAAATGGGAGCTGGCGTCAGCTCTGGACTCGCTGACCCCTCAGAGGGTGACTGCAGCCCTCCCCAGCCCTCCCCAGCCCTCCCCAGCCCTCCCCGCAATGGAGTCCTCACTGTGTTCAGCTGAGTCAGCACTCACGGGAACACGGCCTCCCCATCAGGGAAGCAGTCCCCGCACTGTGCCTGCCCTCCCTGTCCTGCCCAGGCCCAGAGGGGGTGATTGTTGTTGCAGGGTGACTGTCCGTCCCCATCTCTTCTTAAGCTGCGTGTGCGTGTCTGTGTGTGCTTGTGTGTGTGTGTCTGTGTGTGTCTATGTGTGTGTGTGTGTGTGTGTGCATGTGTGTCTGTGCGTATATCTGTGTCTGTGTGTGTCTGTGTGTGTATCTGTCTGTGTGTGCGTGTGTGCGTGTGTGTGTGTGTGTCTGTGTCTCTGTGTGTGTGTGTGTCTGTGTGTGTGTATCTGTGTCTGTGTGTGTATCTGTGTCTATGTGTGTGTCTGTGTGT
>NW_016107638.1:79833-84841 GCF_001604975.1 Cebus imitator | reverse complement strand
TGTGTGTGTGGAGGGTGTTACAATTACAGGAAAAGCCCTCCCTGACCTCCTGTTGCCAAGGGAAATGTGCCTCTACCTTCAGCTCGGCAGAACAGGACAGAGTGGGGTCAGGAGGGTGGGAGCTGAGGCCACGGCCCGGTGCTCCTCAGTGAGTGGATTCCCCAGACAGAGCCTTCACCTCCCACCCCGCCAGCTCCTCCTCACACACCTATTTCCATTACCTCAGTAAGTGGCACCGTCCTCCTCCCATCCATCTGGGTGCAGAGCTCTAGAAACAGGGCCCGAGATGGCCTGGAAGGAAGGAGGAGAAGAGGACTCCGGGGCCATGGCAGCCCCTCCCTGCACTCACTCCTCACCCACACCTCCAGCCCCAGGCTCTCCTGTGTTCCTCTCCTGCATCTCCCGTGGTCCCCTCCTGGGTCTCCTGTGGTCTCCTCCTGGGTCCCCCGTGGTCCCCCGCTACCCCTCCCAGCCCTCCTGGTGTTTCTTTCTCATCTGAGCAAATCCCTTTGGGGCCTATTCTAAGAACAAGTTACTGTATTATCCATCAGAGAGGCCTGTGGGCAGCCCACAGGAAGGCATCCAGGACAGGGAAACTTAAAGCGCTTCCCTGGTGTGGGGGCAAAGGCCGATGTTTCCAGAGAAGACGTGTTTCCACCACACTCCACGTGGCTGTTTAGTTCTCCTCTGTCCACACCAGCCCGGCTGTCAGGAAAGGAACATTTGCGTGGAAGGGGACTCGGGGTGTGGGAGAAAAGCAGAATGAGCCTCAGGGCGGACTCAGGAGCAGAACCACGTGCATCGTGTGATATGCGTCGGTGGACAGAAACCCTTAGTCAGACTTCACAGCATGAACAGCCCCAGTGTAAAATAAACTGCCCTGCATGTCTCCTCCCATTTCTGCACATCGTGTGTCGAGTGGTCACTCAGATGACTAATTACCTCCCTTGGGGAGCAGAGGCTGGGTCCAGGCAGGAACAATGGTTCTGGTGTGATAATGTGACAATTAAACAAAGTGGCGTCTGATTAAGTGAATGCATCGATTCTCCTAACATGGAAGGATAGTGGCTTCTGGACCAGGTGGCATAAATCTCACTCTCTTTGGAGAGTGATGGATGATGGGGTCATTAAGGAACAGAGGAGCAAATGGACAAATAAATGGAGCACTGGTTGGAACGGGGATAGGTGTGCAATGGACAACTGGATAATTGGAGGATAAATGGTGTAATTAGTTACAATCTAGATGACTGGTCAAAACGGGCGATGGCTGTGTAAATGGATAAGACGGTAGATGGATGATGGATGGACAGATGGGTATATGGATGGATGGAGGAGAGAAGAGTGGATAATGGATAGTAACTTGGGTATATGTGCAGGTAAATGGATGGGCAGATGGACGGATGGATGGATGCATGGAAGACAGAAGGATGGATAGTAAATTCAGCATATGTTCAGATGAGTGGACGGACAGATGGAAGCATGAATAGACAGACGGATGGATGGATGGATGGACGCATGGAACAGAGACGAATGGACAGTAAACTGAATATACGTTCAGATAAGTGGATGAGCAGACAGATGGACAGATGGATAGATGGTGGATGGATTAGTGAGAAGATGGATGGCCATACACACAAATGACAACTTTGACAATAAATGTTTGACTTAAATCTTAGGGTCATCAGGTTCCCAGGAGACACACAGGCGGTGCGTTAAACCTCACCTGCTGTTCCCAGCAGCCCACACTTCCTGGTTCCACCTCTTCCCCTGATCGATTCAGACACTCAGGGAATGAGGGGGTCACAACCTGAGTCAGCGGGAGGTCAGCCAACCCAGCCAGTGGTGTGGACGCCCCAGGCAGCCTGCACGTGGGCGGTGACTTGAACCTACGCAGGCCACAGGGGAGGAATTCGGCAGTTACGTGGGTAATTGGGATAAAAATAACTCCACTGGAGCACCTGGAGGACTCGGGACTCGTGGACTCTGGCGGGCCCCGATCCTCTCTTGGGTCACTCCCCTCCGCGTCCCTGTGCAGGGCCTGATCCAGGGAGCCCCCCCCCCGCGGAGGGCAGTGCTGAGCCGGCCCTGGGTACAGACAGGTCTGAGCGTCCCGTCTTCTCCCCCAGGGGAACCACAGCCCATCCGTCCTCCAACAGAAACCCGCCATATCCCTGGACGGGACTCAGACAAGCCACTTTCTATTGATTTCAATTTGCATTTTAAATAGACAAAGTGGCTCTGGAAAGAAAGCACGAGCTCGTTAGTGTTGTGAAACGCCATTTCCATCGACTCCTTGCATGGGAAGCGTAATTACAGCTCTCTGGGGAGCACTGCCGGGCCCAGGCCCACCGAGCCGGCAGCTGGAGCAGAAGCGAGCGGGGAACACCCTTGGCTTCCTGGGTGTTGGCGGGGACAGCGGGGCTGCCTGGGAAAAGGAGCCCCTCCTCCAACTCAGAGGCCGCTGGACCCTGACCTTGGCCGGCCAGCGGCCTGACCAGCAGCTGTGTCGGCAGCGTTGCCCCAGGAGCAGGGGTTCTCAATCCTGGTGCCCTCTGGAACCCAAGGAGCCTGAGAAAATGCTCGTGCCTGGAGACCACCCCCAGAAATGTGGTGGGCGTGGAGTGAGCACTGGCCCCCAGGGGTAACTACATGCAGCTGGTAGGTGACCACCTTCCTGGGCGCCTTCTGCCTCCCCACAGAGGTCCACCCTCCCCACACAGACAGAGCCCACCCTGCCCTGTGCACTGAGCACCAGGGTGACAAAGCCGCACCCACCCACCGCATGTTCCTTCACGGTGGAAGAAACGTGCGCTGACTGGAGAGGGCTCTTATTTTCTTACTGAAATTTCACACGGATCTATCCACAAAGAACACGCAGGAAAGGATCGTTTTCAACAGACGATGCTGCAGCAATTGCACGTCCGCAAGCAAAGCGGTGAGCTCCGCCCACCTCCCACCCCACGCAAAAGCTACCTTGGGGGTATCGGGGACCTACGTGTAAAACGAAAAATTAGAAGCATTTTAGAAGCAACATTGGCAAAAGCTTTGTGACTTGGGTTAGGCAACAGCAAAAGCACAATGCCCAAAAACAAATCCGTAAACTTGACTTCATCAAAATTAAACTTTTGCTCTGCAAAGGACAGTGTTCAGAGAATGCCAAGACCAGCCACAGGCGCAGGCCGGCAGGAAGTATTTGCAGTTCACAGATCTGACTGAGGACGTGAATCTGGAACATGTCAATAACCCTTAAAGCTCAACAATGGTAAAACAAAGGGCACGGTGTTTTCTAAACGAGGAAAGGTACAGAGACATTTTCCCAAGTGTCAAGCACACAGCAGAAAAGACAACGTCACGGATTATTAGGAAAATGCAAACTAAAGTCATGATGGGGTCACAGCACACACCTGTTAGAATGCTAAAATTAACAGAAAAAGGAAAGCAAAGAAATGAAGAAGACGGGAACGACAGCAGGTGCAGCCACTCATACAGAAACAGGCGGCCGCTCCTCCAGCCAAATGCTCCACGCGCTCACCACGGGAGGCCGCAGCCCCACCCCAGGGACCCGCTCCTGTGGAGCGAAAACCTGCGTCCACGCGAAAAACTGTAGGTAAATGTTCCTGGCAGCTTTATTTGTAATGGCAGAAACCGAGAACAATGCAAACGTCCCCCAACCAGTGAGCGGAGAAGGAGCGGTGGGGCATCCTGCGGTGGACGCGCTCAGTAGGGAGACGGCCGGGCAGGCCGTGGGTGCTCAGAGCCGCCAGGAGACTCTCAATGACCCAGGCTGAGGGCAGGGAACCCGCCCAGAAGGCTCCCCGGGCACGGGCTCATTTATAGGACGCGCTGGATGGCAGAGAAGCGGCCTGCGGCTTCCAGGTGTTGGCATGGAGGGAGGGTGAGTGCAGAGGAAGCGGGAAGGATGTGGGGGTGACGGGCTGTTCCGGAGGTGCTGACACGAGTCAGTGCGGTTGTCCAAACCCACAGAACTGCACACCAGCAGGGCATGAATATTAGAAGACATTTTAAACTGCATCTCCTCTTCCACCAAGCAGTTCTCCAGGAATGACTCCCACAAATGCACCCGCATGAGTGTCTTAGCCAAGGATGGGGAGCCTGTGAGGGACCCGCTGCAGGCACAGGTTAAATGAGCCTGGAGCTTCCAGGCCTGGAATCCTCCGTTCCATGGGTAAAGAACACGGCAGATCGCTGTTGACCGACAGGGACTTCTCCCTTGTGTGCCTTGTGAAAGGGACACAGAGCCACACACAGACCACCCTGTCATTTGAGTGAGAATAAGAGACACATCCATGTGCTTCCTTGTAAGTCACACAATATTCTCTGAAAGGACGAACAAACATGGCAACAGCGGCTCCATCTGGGGAGGGAAGTGGAGGCGGAGGGATGGTGGGGGAGGGAGACCTGCTTGTCAGTGAGTGTCCTTTGAACTATTGGAGCATGCTTTGTCTATTCAAAAGGAGGTGTATTTTACAGTTGATGCTTACAGTAACTCTGAAGCTAAGGAGAATTGCCATCCTCCTGCCACCCTTATAGGAAGAAGCCTCAGCCCATGCATCCAAGGAGTCATCCCAGGTCCACACATGCAGCTTAAGTTTACTCAGCTCTACAGGCCAGCACAGGGCTAACCTGGAGGAACAGGAAATATGTAGGTTCCCAGCGTGGGTCAGTGACCCCCTGACCAGGCCATCAGCATCCATTCATTCATCCACCCAGCCACCTAGCCACCATTCATCCATCCTTCCTTCCATCCATCCATCCATCCATGCAGACTTCCACATATCCACTCATTCATTCATCCTTCAGCCACTCACCTGTCCATCCATTGATCCATCCAACCACCCACCACCCAGTCACCCACCTATCCACCATTCATCCATCCATCCATCCATCCATCGATGCAGACTTCCACATATCCGCTCATTCATTCATCCTTCAGCCACTCATCTGTCCATCCATTGATCCATCCATCCACCCACCACCCATTCACCCA
>NW_016107638.1:76734-79033 GCF_001604975.1 Cebus imitator | reverse complement strand
ACCCGCCCACCCATTCATCCATCCCTCCATCCACCCACCTATCCGCCATTCACCCATCCTTCCATCCATCCACCCATTTGTCCATTCTTTCACCCACCCACCCATTCACCCATCCCTCCATCCACCCACCCACCCACCTACCCACCGTTCATCCACCCATTCATCCATCCATCCATCCACCCAACCATCCATGCTTCCGCCCATCCACCCACCTATCCACCATTCACCTGTGGGGAGAAAGCTGCCCAGGTGCCACGGCAAGAGACTGAAGGCACGATCTGTCCCAGTATAATAAATAACTGATTGCTTAGTTATAGAAATGATACCAAATAGATATGAGATTCAGTCACATAATTATATAATCAATCTTATTACATCATTATTTCCTATTAATCTTTAGTATTATAGTGTGGGAACATTTTAGTCTTATAGAATATAGACATTATCAGGTGAAATATAATTCTGAGCTGAAGGGACATTGTGAGAAGTGGTTGGGAGGCGACAGTAAATGCCTTGTGGTAGCGCCAGCATCTGGGGAGGCACCCGTTACTTAGCAGGCAGGCCTGGGAAGGCACCCGTTGCTTAGCAGGAAATGAGGGGAGTTTACCTTTCACTGGGGATTTCAGAGAACACTCTGCTCTGCTGGCTCTCGAGGAGGGTCTGACACTGGCCAGGCCGGTCCGCAGACATCCAGGGGCTTAGACACCTCTCCATGGTGCTGTGCTCCGACGGTCACCATCCTTGTCCACCTTCATCTTCCACTTTCCCACCGATGCCCCCTTGTAAATTCTTAGAGGCTGTGAGAAGTAAGAATAGAGGAATCCTAAAAGCCTTTCATCTTTCTGATAAGTGTATAGAGAGGTGCTGATGTACGTGCCTCCCCTCTGTGCAGTGGCTACCTGAGAGGGAGGGGTCCCCTATGCTGTACCCACGTGACTCCCTATACTGTACCCACATGACCCCCGAACTTTACCCATGTGGCCCCCTGAACTTTACCCACATGGACCCCTGTATTGTAAGAACGTGATTTGCTTGGCCCCTACCAACCATGTCAGATGAGTCACTCTCCGGCCCTGGCCCCCGTCTTGTATACAGTAAATATCAGCCTTCTAGGCATTGGGGCCATGGCAGGACCCCGGCCCTTGGTAGCAGTGGATCCCCAGCCCAGCTGAATTCTTCTCTTATCTCCGTGTCCTTGTGTCTTTCTTTTCTACGATCTATCGTCTCTGCACAGAAAAGAGCACCCACAAGACCCTGCGGGGCTGGACCCTGCATTTACTCATCCACCCATCCATCCCATCCTTCCACCCCTCCACCCGTCTATCTATCCTTCCATCCATCCACCCACGGATCCATCCTTCCACCCAGTTCACTGAGCACAGGCTGTGGACTAGACAGTGTGCCAAAGCTGTGGAGACGCTAGGAAGAAGGACAAGGTCCCTGACCTCCTGAACCTAGTGCTGAGTCAGGGAACCAGAGAGTGGACACACACACTTCCTTCTACTTAAAAAAATTTCTCACTGAGAAAACCATATTCCTATAATAATAGACATCTAAAATTTAAAAATTTATCCATAGGCTAATCAGAGCTGTAATTTTATTTGTCTGTATTATATTATATGATTAATATTTGTCCATAGGACTTCTTAGTTTTTAATTAATTTGTACCATTACCATAAATACATACAGATAGTCCAATGGTTCAACTTAAGATTTTTTGACTTTACGATGGTGTGAAACTGATCTGCTTTCAGTAGGAACCATACTGTGAATATCTACACAGCCATTCTTTCACTGTCGGTGCAGTATTGAATACATTATAGGAGACGCTCAACACTATATTATAACATAGGCTTTCTATGAGATGATTTTGCCCACCGGTGGCTGACGTGATGTTCTGAGCACACTTAAGGGGGGCCAGGCAAAGCCATGCTGCTCCATGGGTTGGGTGCACTGAAGCATTTTGACTTGGGACGTTTTCAGCTTAGGATGGGCCCTGCTGTAAGCTGAGGAGCATCTGGATTTGTATTTTACATTTTCACTTCTCACTGCACTGCTTGCCAAAGCCTCATTTGTCCTGTTCCTGCAACACAAACACCTGCTCCTTTTCCAACTCCCTGCACCCCTCCCGAGGCACTGTGATCCCCGTTACCAGCCTGGCCTGGGCCCCTGCCGCAGCCCAGAGAGGGAGGGGGAGGCGGGGGGTAGAGGGGTAGGACTGAGGGTGGCAGTGACAGTGGTGGACCCCGGGTGAGGAGGGGCATGGACTCTCCTGCACATCAATGGGGAGCCACAGACG
>NW_016107638.1:55475-76539 GCF_001604975.1 Cebus imitator | reverse complement strand
GGGTGCCGGATGCCTCAGGCTGCAACAGCTTCACCCAATACCCCCTGCTGCGGGGCAGAGGCTAGAAATAGACCCGCAGTGACCCCACCGCAGCCACACAGTGCAGGCCGCCTGACTACAGGTCCCAGGCCACCCCTCCTGCTCCCGTGGGAGGAAACCCCGAGCTCGGGGGAGGCTGTTCCCCAAACAAGGCCGCCTTGTGCGGCTCTCTGAGAGCCTTTTATCACCTCCTTCCCTCCCCCGGGAGGGCCCAGTTGCAGCCCCTCCTCACCAGCGACCCCTGGGCCCTTTGCCTGGGGGCCAAGCAAGTGGGGAGCAGACAGCAGTGCACCCGGTGAGGAGGGAGAAGAGCTGGACTCCAGGGACCCCCAGCCGCCTACCAGCCCCTCCCCTGCAGCCTCCCCTCCGGGATACCCAGGCCCCTCAGCTGCCCGGTGCAGGGAGCGGGGCCAGGAAAGGCCTAGGGAGGCCAGGAGCTGCGGCAGGGTGGAGGCAGCCCTGGGAGAAGACCCGGCTCCCGTCTTCCCTGGGTCCCCGCCTCCACATGCCCGACCTGCCCCCCACCGTGGCGGGATGGCCTGGAGGTGCAGAACCAGGCTGGCCCTGCCTTCTCTGGGGAGCTCAGCCACTGGAGGAGTTTAGGTTCATGGAACCTGCTCTGCGACTTCAGGGAAGGGAAAAGGGCCTGGGGGAGACTGGGCAGTCCCCCTCACACTGTTGGTGGCAGTGCGCATAGGAGGAGCAGTCTCTTTGGAAGACATTTTGTGTCATATCTATTCAAGTCAGGTGTTCACTGCCCAGCCTTGGGGCAGCCCTGTACCCTCCTCACACACTCACATTGGCAGCTGGTAACTGGAGCGTCTCAGCCATCAGCTGACTCCACTGGTACTGACTGGCCTAACGCGAAGGCATGAGCAGGGCTGGGCCACAGAGGAGGAGCAGATTAAGACCGCAGTTCAGTTGGCCACATCCCCGCAAATTCTTCACCGCATTCTATTTCTCTTGCATCCGTCCAGGCTCTGATGCTGTATCAGCACCCCCATCTCCTCTCACAGGAGGTCCTGGGCCGTTCCACTGAGCCCTCGACTTGCTGAAATGAATGGGGACACTTTCTATAGTTATTTGAATTGTGGGAAATCGTGACTCAGCAAGCTGCAGGTGTCCACGGTGAGTCCTCCCAGCAGGAGGAGAGAGGAGTCTCCCTGGAAGGCGAGGGCCACCGCTGCCCAGATGTGCCCCTCCAGGGGAACCAGACACCATCATGACCCGGAAGGGCTGTGCTTGTCCAGGTTTGCAGAATGTGACAGAGGTGGAGAGACTCGAAAGTCCTTAAACACAGGTGAGCAGGTAGCACGGGGGCAGCATTCTCCGCACTGAGCCTGTGTTTGCATGTGTGTGCACACGTGTCAGTGTGTGCATTTGTGTGGATCTGCTTCCTCTGTGCATGTATGTTTCTGTGTGTGCATGTACTTGTGTTTGTGTGTACGTATGTGTGCGTGTGTGTCTGTGTGAATGTTTGTGTATCTGGGCATGTGTGTGTCTGTGGTATACATGCATGTATATGTATTCATGTGTGCCTAGGTGTGCCTGTGTGTGTCTCTGTGTGTGCATGCCTGTGTGTGCATGTGCATATTCATGTTTCCGTGTCTGTGTCACACACATGTCTGCACATATGCACTTGTACAGGGGTGTATTCATATGCATGTGTGTCTCATGTACATGCATGTGTGGACATGTGCGCACATGTGTGTGCACCTGTTGAGTCAGTACTGTGAGTTCCCCTGAGGGCCAGGAGGTAGTGGGCAGGGCCAGCCCCGGAGAGCACTTTTTCTTTTCCACGGAATTTGGCTTTCCCCCACCGAGCGCCCTCCCAACGCTTGGCTGGCTGCTTTCCCCCTGCCCCACTCCTCCTCTGCCTGAGAACCTCCTCCTCAGCCACACAGTTGGTGCAGCTCGCCAGGCCTGCCCTGAAATGCATCAGGAAGCAATGGGGAGGTGACGTCAAACGTCCCATCTGCTCCTGTCCACATCCTCAGGTTCACGGCCAAGTTCTGATGCTGTCCACTCCCCACACTGAGGGCAAACAGCCTCCTCAAATGCAAATCTTATTCTCTGCTTGCCAACACCCAGATGTTCTTTCTGAAGATGTTTATCTTTTCTCATTCACTCTTCAAAATCCTCAGTGTAGAGAAAATGCTTTAGAATTTCCTGAATAAAGAAACAATGGGAGCACACTCATTTCAGTCCTCTCAGGATTGCTGAATGGGATGCAGAGAGGAGAGGAGAGTGGGAACAGTCCCTAGGTTTTAGGAAATATTGAGCAGCTTTTCAAAAGCCCGGAGCCCTGCAGGAGACAGAAGGGATATCACTTTGCAGTTTCGCAGACGCTCTTCCCGGGGAGTAGCACTTTTCTACCAGAGGCTGACATTGGAAGGACCACCTGACATCAGATTAGACATTCACAAAAGGGCACTGCAGGCAAGTGCTTCATGAAAAGACCTTCACCAAAGATGCATGAGAGACCCCGGGCTCAGGGACTCCATTTAACCAGAGTTAAATTATTATGCCTTTCTATTTACAGCGGGGCCTGCTAGGGGTTACTCAGAGGCTGCTTCAAACCTGTGCAGGTAGATGCATTCCTGCAATAATACCTCACCTCTACTATGTTTTCTTTTAGCAAAAGATACTTACTTTCATTCATTTTTTTGTCTTTTTATTGTGGACAATTTTAAACCTGCAGAAATGGAGGGAGAAGGGTATGGGGAATACCCGCTTACCATCAGCTAGACGTGACAATGACTGATGACTTCCTGCATCTGCTTCTGCTCTAGATTTTTTGGAATTAATTTGAAGTACATTGCAGACATCATGACCTTTTACTTCCGATTCCACCCTCAGCACCTCTGAAATATACAAGCATGTCCCAGGACCACCCTCAACTACTTCACGGCCCTCAGAAACGGGTGAGGTCAGCCAGGCTGGACGCCACGCTTGGGTGGCCCGAGGTCCTGCAGGCATCTGTGGCCACCAGCCTCGCAGTGGCAGGGTGAGCCCAAGCAGGGGCACACTGTCCCCACCTGTCTGTCTCTTCCTGCGCCTTGGGGTGTGGGCGTCCTGCAGCGGGAACACTGTGGTCTGTAACGGACAGTGAGCATCATGGTCTTCCCTGCTGTCATTTCTACTTGTCAGAGAATTTACGAAGTGCCAGGCGTCCCTCTTACAGCTTCTGTATTCAACTATCAAATACCCACAAACCTATTTTACAGAGGGGTTATGGAGGGGCAGTGATGCAAATCCAGACCATTCAGTTTCCATGTTCATAGCCACCATAGTCTTCTGCTCAACTGCAGAAGTACCGGGTGAAGCCGGCCATGCTGGGCTGGTGAGGCAGGCAGCCGTGGCCACCACGGAGGTGCCTGGGGGACTCCCGGGAGGCTTCATGCTGTATGATTCCTGCCTCATGTGTGGACCTTGGTACCAAAGTTGTTCTTAAAATTCAATTCCACACGTGACTTATTCCAGGATTCGAGTTCTGTATGTGTTTTCAGTGTACGTTCACTAAAAACAGATGAGAAGCTTTATATCAAACTGATCGCTCTGCCTAAGGCCAGGAAGAAGATATGGATGTGGAGGGGCAGGGATGGTGGGACGTGGAGTGTGATTGACTTGTATTACTGGGAACTTTACAGTGAGAAGTCCTGAGAGAGCATTGGTGTGGTGATGCTGCTCATACTCAGGTGCTCACACTCAGATGCTGATACAGATTCCCACACTGGACAGGTGCCCATCCCAACCAGGTGTCCACACTCAGGGGCTCCCTCTCAGGGGTTCACCCAGGGCACAGGTTCACATACAGGGGCTCACACTCAGAGGCTCACCCCGACAGGTGTTCACACTCATGGGTTCACCCGGGCAGGTGGTCACTCTCACAAGCTCACCCAGGCAGGGGCTCACACTCAGGGTCTCTCATTCTCAGGGGCTCACGTGGGCAGGTGTTCACACTCAGGGTCTCATTCTGAGGGGCTCACTCTCAGGGGCTCACCAGGCAGGTGTTCATACTCAGGGTCTCATTCTCAGGGGCTCACACTCAGAGGATCACCCAGGCAGGTGGTCACACTCAGGTTCTCTCATTCTCAGAGGTTCGCACTCAGGGGCTCACCAGGCAGGTGTTCACACTCAGGGTCTCATTCTCATGGGCTCACACTCAGAGGCTCACCCAGGCAGGTGTTCACACTCAGGGTCTCATTCTCAGGGTCTCATTCTCAGGGGCTCATTAGGCAGGTGTTCACACTCAGGGTCTCATTCTCAGGGGCTCACACTCAGAGGCTCACCCAGGCAGGTGGTCACACTCAGGTTCTCTCATTCTCAGAGGCTCGCACTCAGGGGCTCACCAGGCAGGTGTTCACACTCAGGGTCTCATTCTCATGGGCTCACACTCAGAGGCTCACCCAGGCAGGTGGTCACACTCAGGGTCTCTCATTCTCAGAGGCTCGCACTCAGGGGCTCACCAGGCAGGTGTTCACACTCAGGGTCTCTCATTCCCAGGGCCTCACCAGGCAGGTGTTCACACTCAGGGTCTCCCATTCTCAGGGGCTCACCTGGGCAGCACAGGGGCTCAGTCCCACACTTTTCACCTGTAGATGCTTCCAGGCCTCAGCAGCCTTGCTCAGCAAAGTGTGGGAGAAAGGGGGGGCATTTAGAGAACAGAACATGGGAGATGTTATGTGACATGCCCCTCCTCTTCCTCCTGTCATAACATCAGGATTCCCCTGAAGAAAGGGACCTGGACTTTGCCCCAGCCACTGGCATCACCAGTGAACATGTGACCTAGCTCTGGCCAATCAGAGTCGCACTCAGCCTCATCATGGTGATTGGATAAGATTGACGTGACCAAATCAAGCCAATGGTAGTCTCAAACATTCTCATCACAGTGATTGGATAACATGTAACCACATGACCGCATCAAGCCAATCGGAGTTAGACAACGCTCCTCGCAGTGATTGGGCAAGAGGTGGTCACATGACCAAATCAAGCCAATCAGAGATGCACATCCTCCTCCTCGCTGGGACTGGCTATGATGGCCGCGGAGACTGATTTTTGCTTTGGAAAACGATACAAATTTTCCGTTTTAAAATTGAATTATGTAAAATAAAGTGGTCTATGGAAAGGAGAACAACAGGTGACAGGTGATAAGCTCATATCTCAAACGTGGAGCCCGGAGTCGATCCAGCCGCTGGAGCCTCCCTGGACCCCGGCTGAGCCAGCGGCCCCGGAGGGTGCAGCGCGTCCCCCAGGCCTCCCCGCATCTCCGGCCGTCTGAACGCCGAGCACGTGCCCCTGTGAGTTAGGAATCGTGTTTACAGCTCCTCCGGCACAACGCAGCCTTCCGCCGTTCATTGCTGCACCAGTGGCTCTGCCAGTCTGAGGCCGCCGGAGGGGAAGGACTGGCCAAGCCTGATGGGCTCGGGGAGAAGCTGGCGGACTCTCCTCTAACCAGGATGGCTGGGCCAGGCCTGCTGGAGCCGGAGGGAGGCCGATTCCAGGACCAGTGTTCTTTCCTTGGAAAACACAGCATGAGCCTCCTGACATCGCTGACTACTTCCATGAGAACGAAGAAGGAGGATGCAGGCGCGGAGGGAAGAATTTCTTGTCCCGGAATGCCAGCAGTCAGCGCCTCACTCCCAGCTTCACGCAGAGGAGGCTCTTAGTCTTTCCAGGCTCTTCAGGAAACAGATTCCATGCGTCAAGGATAAACCGGCTCCAGGTCTCATCATCCTCGCTGCCAGGCTGCCTGGTTGTGTCTGGCCTTACACGACCACCTGGCACCACAGGTGCATGCTGTGCTGTGTGGTCACCAATTGCTGCCCCTCCTTGCTTGGTACATGGTGAAGCCACATTACCCAGCCTGCCTTGCAAGGAGGTGTGGTCACATAGCCGCGTTCTCTTAATAGGTGGGATGGGATCCATTTCTGGTCCATGGAAGTGTGATTACCGCCTTATGATGTCTTCTCCATCCTCCTAGAAGGACACGGACATAAATGAGATGGTGATTCACAACATGGGAGGAGCTTGGGTCTCAGAAATACACCATGGAAGAGACTTAGCTGCCTGATAACCATTTGGACTGCCATAAGGGCAAGACATAAACTTCCGTTGTATTTGAGTCATCATGTATTGTATGAATGTGTGCAGTTGTTTAAAGAGAGAAACTTGCTTACTGACACAGACATCGCGTGTTGAGTATTTCATACATGCAGAACCTTGTGCTAAATGCTTTGCATACACAGTGTTGCCTAAGCCTCGAAAAAACCTGCAGACCTGGGAACTGTCATCTTCCCACTTTAGAGATGAAGAAATTTAGGGTTAGAGAGGTTAAACTTGCCCTGAGTCACACGCCTACTAACGAATAGAATCGGGACTCCGCAGCTCAGGTTCTCAGTACCAGCTAGAGTGCCCTCAGAGCAACATGACGGAGTACTAGCCATGAAGCTATTCTTTCTCCCTGCTCCTTCCAGCAGGGAGGCGGCTTCCCTGGAGCTCCCTGGAGTAGCAGGCCCCAAGAACGTGGGCAGACACGAAGGGAGGTGTTGCATTGCAAGCTCAGCCTGGGTTGGGGCCTGCATGTCAGTCAGGAATCTCGTCCTGCAAATGCCAGAAACCCAGCTCCCACCGGCCTACACAGAAAAAGCCACGTGTCTGCTGTTGAGCTATCCCAGCATTCCAGGCAAGCCTGGATGGAGGTGTTTACTGATGACCTTGGGAATCTCCGTCTCCATCTCTGTCTCTGCTTTCCATGAAGAGGTAACAGGCAAAAGAAACTTGAGGCTTATGTTCTGAAAGCTAGAGAGTGAAGTGCCCTCTCCTCTGTGGCAGTCACTGAAGACCATCCTCTACACCTGTCACCTTGCAGCAGCAACTCAGGGTGACTGACCTTCCCCTGCCACCCGCAGCAAGCACTTGGGGTGACTCACTTGTAAATGCTGCTGCATAAGCAACCAGTGTGCACCCAGGGAAGCAGCAGCTGGAAGGGAAATGCAGAGAGAAGCTCAGGGGTTCCGGCTGGGATGAGTGGTCGGCTGACAGCCCTCCGGCCACGACGTGCAGTCTCCCATTCTGTGCCCCCGTCCCCATCCTGCCCCTGCTGAGGAGTCTGAGAACTTAGTCCTTGGGGTCAGCCTGTTCATCCCGCATATGTGCAGACCTAGTGAGCTCCTGAAGTGCTGGAATTCTTGCAGGATCAGAGTCTCAGTTACGTCTGGCCTCAACCCTGTACGCCTCATGTCAGGCTGCTTCTTTTGTCTGAACTCAAAGAGCCACTGAAGGCAGAGATTTGGTGACCTCATTCAACAAGATTATTAAGCACCCCATGTACTGGGCTCTGTCCTGCGCATGGGGACACAGCCCCAGGAGAGCCATGGCTCTGCTCTCGTGGAACTTATGTTCTGGTCCAGTGGAGAGACATAGAAGTATGTGAGGAAATGAATGGGATGATCCTCAGTTGTCAAAAGGGCCATCGATTAAACAGAATAGACCCTGTGACAGTGTAATAGGGAGAGGTCATTGTGAGCTGGGGCAGCCAGGAAAGAGCTCCTGGAGGGTGTGACATTGGCACCACCAAGGAGCCAACGGCATGCAAAGCTGGGCAAGCCCATGCCAGGCAGGGGCATCACCAGGGCAAGCTCGTGCAGCAGAAACCAGCATGGCCACGTGAGGAGCAGAAAGGAGGCTGAGGGCAAGGCGGTGAGGCCGGAGCTGCGGCAGCTCAGCAGGGTCAGGCCGCATGTACCGTCTGTTGTTACAGGCAGGGGAAGGGCCTAGCTTTTGCTAAGTGCCCTGGCCGCTGGTAACGTGGTGAGGCAAGACAGGCTGCAACATGCTCTGCCCCCCGAGGGGCCTCCCGGCTGCTGCATGCAGGGTGCACTGCAGAGGGAGGTGGGAATGGTGGGAAATGAGCTTGCAGGCTACTGTACTCGTCTGAGCTGGAAATGAGGGTAGCTCAGACTACCTCAGAGGCAGTGGAGATGGGGGGGGGGGGACTTTTCTTCCAGATCTGTCTCAGAGCTGAGATGACAAGATTTGCAAATGGATTGGCCCTTGGGGAGAGAGAGAGAGAGCTGATCTCATGATTTCGTCTCTGAAGAGGAGGAAGCAGGTTTTGAGGCGATGCAGGTAGGCTGATGGAGAAGCGTGATGGAGAAGCCTTAGAAAGGCCTACATGTTCTCTGGAAATGTGTTGCTCATGATTCCAGCTAATTATCCACAAAATAATGCAAGGTTTACGATAAATTACATTTCCCAGCTACTGGCAGACTAAGCTGTAGGAATGAACAGAGCCCACCTCCGACGCGGGGCTGAAGCACACATTCCTTGTTCTGAGCTGAAGGGAGCAGCCTGGCCGGGCAGAGCACATCGCTGGGGAGAGGCCACTGTCCCTGCTGTGCCAGGCAGGGTGACTGGCACTTGATAAATAGCCCTGGTCCTAACAAACACCCCTGGAGCGGGAGCCGGCACAGTCATTGTGCCATTTATTTTGAGGCTTTCAGGGAGGGAAAATATGTTTTAAAAGCTGCCAGCAAAAGGACAATTATTAATGAAACTCTTCTATCAGTTCTTCACTCATTTGCCAAACAGAGAGATGCTGACATACAAGAGTGAGGCCAGGCGAGCTTTGGAAAAGGTTGGGAAGGTGGCCAGGAACACGGCGTCCTCCTTGGCTGACACTGGGTCCGCGGGCCGTGGATGCCCTCTCTGAAGACAGCGTTGGGAGTAAGGGCCACCGTGAGCTTCACTTGCCTGATCTGCGGGAGCCCGGGACCCACACTGATGACACAGAGGGGCCTTCTCGGCAGCTCTCAGTGGCACGCCCATCACCGAGCAGCCATGCTCCCATCTCTGGTGCCAGTGGCTCCACCCTCAGGCCCAGGCGACAGCACAGGCCTCAGGACTGCACGGGACAGCTTCTCCCGGGAGGCCCAGACATCAGCAGTGGACACACGACTCTGCAGATCAACTCACTGCTGGATGGAGAGGCCCGACGCTGTGAGGGTGGCGCCCTCACTCAGTCTGCTGGCAGCATGGACAGCTGCTCTGCATGAGGGGACCCAGGCCCAGCTTGTCCCTGAAATCCAAACCCAGCAGACCCCGGCCTGCCATCAGGGACACTGATTCTAAGGTGGAGGGAGGTTTCCAGGAAGCGGGAGGTCTATCTGGGGAAAGAAGCAAAGGCCAAGCCCAGGATGGTGCACGTCACAGAGCACAATGCGCTGCAGGCACAGGCACGTCTGACCCAGACGGGCACAGGACCGAGGACGCAGGACGGGGAAACGGTCAGCGCTGCTGATGCCGGCAAAGGTCCTGAAAACTGACTTGGTCCATTTATGGAGAATTGGGGTTGAATTAATGATAACAAAGCAGTTTTTTTAAGCTACTGATTTGAGGGGAAAATGAAACATCCAGATGAGGAAGCCCCGTGGTCTCCGCCTCAGCTCCACGGGGAACGGGGCTCAGGTGAGCTCGGTATGTCAGCAGCCAGTCTCCGTCTGAGGGAATCCCAGTGGCAGGGGTGGAAGGGTTGCCTGTGGGTGGAGCAGGCCCAGGAGAAGCAGGTCCTGACCTTCCCTATCAAAGGTGACACCTTGCGAGGAAGCATCAGGAAGTGGAAACATGGGTGTCTCATTTGGAGATGGGAAGCCAGGCAACACACGAGGCAACGAAACTGAACAAATGAAAGGCGGCCCTGGGGAGGCCCAGCACAGGGAAGGGGGATTCCACTTTCGTGCTGTGGAACTCACCAAACTGGGTGCAAATACAATTTATTTTTAAAAGGTAGAAACAAAAATGTTAAAAACACGAGTCGGTGAGAACTGTGGCCACCAGCCCACGTGACTCGAGGAAGAGATTGTAATTCATTTGCTCCCCTTGACCTCTCCCCTCCACCACAGTCTCTCTGGGCTGCTGCCGAAATTCCCAGATTACAGCTTTGAAATGTACCTGCTTCCTCCTGTACTGCCCCGTGCATATAATTTAAATTGCCCCGATGGCGTCTACTGCCTGAGAGTAGCATGCAATCATCCAGATACTTTGAGCATCTGGAGTCTATAACAGCTGGAGAATCTAATCTTGAAGCACTAAATGAGGTAAAGCTTGGGTGACACAAACACCACAGGCCACATCTTCCCCTCCATTATTCATGAAACTAGCTCATTATAACTGTGGGTTGCCATGGTAACAGGCAGTAGCGAGAAAATTCTGAAAAGTTGGAGAAGGTATTTTATAACTAAGGGGTTTTAGTTGCAAGCAACTGAAACCTGGTTCTTGATAGCTTAAACCAAAAGCCTTCCCGTTGTAATTGTCAGCATTGCGGGGAAGGCCTCGGGAGTGCTGTCAGCCAGCACCAGGGCCCAGCGGTGCCATCGAGACCTCCGTCTCTGCCCTGGGGGCACTGCCTTCTGCTCTGCTGCAGTCATTGCTGGGCTCTACGTGGCAGCCCTTGGAAGCCCCAGGCTCAAATCACCTTTAATATTAGCATGTCAAGACTCTAAACAAATAATGGTCAACCACTGATGGCAATACTACCAAGGCAAAATACAGTAAAGAAGGGCCAGATAAGTCTGTGGGGTGCAAGGGAGGCACCCAAGAAGGACATCTCAACCAAGACCTGAAGAATAAATACAAACGGTACTGAAAATGGGCCCAGCAGAGCACTCGAGCTCAAGGGAGTTATGGACACAGAGGATTTAGGGCTGGGAAGATCCGGAACCATTTGAATAACTGATTCCAGGTTCTTGGCAGGAAATGCTCAGGATGTGCCTGGGTGACACGGTTTGGCTCTGTGTCCCCACCCAAATCTCGTGTTGAATTATAATCCCCAGTGTTGGGGTGGGGGCTTGGTGGGAGGTAATTGGATCATGGGGGTGGTTTCTAATGGTTTAGCAGCATCCCCCAGTGCTGTCTTGTGATAGAGTTCTCAGGAGATCTGGTTGTTTGAAAAGGATGCAACATCTCTCACTTTGCTCTCTTTTTCTCTCCTGCCGGCCATGTGAAGACTGTGCCTGCTTCCCATTCGCCTTCTGCCATGAGTGTAAGTTTCCTGCCGCTTCCCTAGAGGAAGAAGCCTGTATAGCCTGCAGAACCATGAGCCAATGAAACCTTTCTTCTTTATAAATTACCCAGTGTCAGGTATGTCTTTACAGCAGTGTGAGAATGGACTAGTACTCTGGGTTATCTCAATGTCTTACAGATCAAAGATGCTGCCATGGGCTTATGAAGCGAAGTTGCCCAGACACAGGAGCCAGCCTGATGCTCTCGCTGAACAGGGATGCCTTAATACAACGCCAACAAGAATAATGACTGCAATGGATTAGAAGACACAGGGCACATCAAAAGCCATAAAACAGTCAGAAATGAACATGTGGCCATGACTACCTACACTGCTGAAATAAAGGGGTAATAAGACAATGCCACAAGCAGTCACATGCCAACAAATCCAGAGGCTTAGATGAAACAGAGTCCTGCAAAACACAAACTACAATAACTGACTCAAGAAGAAATAGAACATTTAAACAGACATAACAAGGAAAGAGATGGAACCCTAATCAGAACCTCCCAACAAAGAAGACTGCAGGACAAGGTAGCTTGCCTGGTAAACAGCAAAAACATTTAAACAAACACCCAAAGTTCTCAAACTCTTCCAAAAATAACAGAAGAGGCAGAAATACTTCCTAACTCATTCTATGAGGCCAGCATTATCCTGATGCCAAAGGCAGACATCACAAGAAAAGATTGCAGATTAATATCCATTATGAATATGAAATCCTCAACAAAATACTAGAAAATGTAATACAGCAGCATGGTAAAATAATTATACAACATAACCAACCAAGTGGGATTTATCCCAGGAACACAAGGATGGTTAAACATACAACAGTTATTTAATGTCATACACAAAATTAGTAGAATTAAGGAAAAGATTATAATTGTCTCAATTAATGTAGAAAAAGCACTTGACAAAACCCAACAGGCTCTTATGATTTAAGAAGCAAAACAAAAGCCAACCAAACAAAAAACCAACTCAACAAACTAGAAATGTAAGGGAACTTCTTCAACATGGAAAAAGGCATTTAAAAAGAACTTACTGCTAATGTTGTAAGGACTGAATGTTGTACTCAATGTTGAAGGACTGAAGCCTTCCCAGCTAAATGCAAGAACAAAACATGCCCACTTTTGCCACCTCCATTCAACATTGTGTGAAATTTCTAATCATAACAATCAATCAAGAAAATAAAATAAAAGACGTACAAATTGGAAATGAAGATGTAAAACTAAATTTGCAGATGATTTGATCTTGTATATAGAAAATCCTAAAGAATTCACACACAAAAAACTACTAAACATAATAGAATTTCATAAAGTTGCAAGATACAAAATCAACACACAAAAATCGGTTGTATTCTTACACACTGGCAATGAATGATCCTAAAATGAAATGAAGAAAGCAATTCCATTTACAATGGCACCAAAAGAATAAAATATCTAGGAATAAATTTAATTAAGGAAGTGTAGATTTGCATACTGAAAACAAGACATCAACGAGAAAAATTAAAGAAGACCTAAATAAATGGAAACACATCTTATGTTAATGTCTTGGAAAATTTAATATTGTTAAGACATCAAAACTCCCCAAAGTGATCTACAGATTCAGAGCTTTTTCTATCACAATCTCAGTGAATTTTTCTTTCTTTTTCTCTTTTTTTGCAGAAATGGCAAACCAGATATTAGAATTCATATAGATTGCAAGTTATGGCAAATAGCCAAAATAATCTTTAAAAAGAACCAGGTTGGAGGACTCACTTTTTTTTTTATTTTAAAACATATTTCAGTGCTGCGGTCATCAAAACAGTGTGGTTTGGGCATAAGGATAGACAGGTAGACCAATGGAATAGAGAGTCCAGAAATAAGCCTGTGCATCTACAATTGAATGACTGACAAGGGTGCAAAGAGGATTCAACAGAGAGAGAATAATCGCTTCAACAAATGTTGTTGGGAAAACAGTATAGTCACATGCCAAGAATGGGATTAGACCTATCCCACTCCATATACAAAAATTAATACAAAATGGATGAAAGACCTAAATATAAGGACTAAAAGTATGAAACTTTTGGAAGAAAGGTGTGAGTCTTCATGACTTTGGATTTGGCAATGGACTTTTAGCTTTGACACCAAGAGCAAAAGAAAAAATTAGATAAAGTTGACTTTAGCAAAATTAAACCTTTGTGCCTCAAAGAAAACTGTCAAGAAAATAAAAAGACAACCTACAGAATAAGAGAAAATATTTCCAATTTATATAACTGCTAAGGACCTAGAATTCAAAATATACAACTAACTGATACAACTTCATAACAAAAAGACAACTCCATTAAAATAAAATTTAAAAACAGGCAAATGACTTGGCTATTTCTGCAAAGAAGATATATAGATGACTGCCAAGCACATGAAAAGATGATTAATATCAGATGTCATTAGGGAAATGCAAATCAGAACCTCAATGAGGAAGCACGTCACACCCGTAGGATGGTAACATAGCAGTCATAATAACAGCTCACTTCACAAAGGTGAGGAGTGGGTCAGGATGTGGGGGAAGAGGAACTCTCATGCATTGCTGTATGTACAATGTGAATGTGAAATGGCACGGCCCTGTGGAAAACAGTTCAGCACTTCCTCAAAAAGTTAAACATAGAGTTACCATCTGAGCCAGTAATTCCACCCCCAAGTATATACCCAAAAGAAGTGAAAATAGGAATTCAAACAGATACTTGTAGTTGAATGCTCCTAACTGCACTATTCACGACAGTCAGAAGTTGGAAGCAGCACGAATGGCCGATTAATGAATACACAAAATGTGATCTGTCCATGCAATGGAACATTTTTCAGCTTTAACAAGGAATGACGTACTCACACATGTGACAGCATGGATGAGCCTTCAGAATATCGCTAAGTGAAAGAAGCCAGGAACAAAAGGTCACATATTGCCTGATTTCGTTAACGTTAAAAATATCCAGAATAGTTAAATCCGGAGACAGCAGAGAAGAGGCTGCCATGGGCTGTGGAGA
The DNA here is from genome assembly GCF_001604975.1 of Cebus imitator. NCBI lineage: Eukaryota > Metazoa > Chordata > Mammalia > Primates > Cebidae > Cebus > Cebus imitator. Next base: position 62,431 of record NW_016107638.1, on the reverse strand, counting down.
TGAAAATGTTTTGGAGGTGGCTGTTGCACGATATTGTGAGTGTGCTGAACAGCACTGAATTGTCCGCTGTAAAAGGATTAATTTTATGTTATGCGAGACTCGCTTCAATTAAAAACAAGCTATGAGTAAAAGAATGTGTATGGGGTGTGGTGCAGAAAATATATATAAACAAAACTTACTGCCAGTCCATTATGCTGAAACTGGATAAATAATGTGGAAAACTAAGCGTTTATACTGCCTTCCTAGTATTAATTGCATTTCATGATCAGTCGTAGCCTTAGTGGATGAGGGATGGCTCTTCTAAACAGAAGCGCTCAAGCAAATAATTTCAGAAGGAGGGAGATAATTAGAAGTTCCAACACCTTATTAAAAATGGACTAGGTTAATGTCATCAATAGATGGTAAAACTCTTAAGTGGAAGGTCGATAGAGAAGCTTATATTGAATGGATCAGTGTTGCCATCTGAACTCACTGATCAATCGCAGCATCATAAAAAGTGGGGTTTAATCATTATGTGTCTCCTGATAAGCTGCAGTACAAAGAATACAGCTTCACCTCCCGAGTATCCATGCACAGAGAAAACCTGGATCTCACCAGCGCTGGCATTTATTTTCAAGCCTGCAGCAATGTGGGAGGCAGGGGAACGGGTTAAACAGCCCCGGAGGCCATCAGGTAGACCCTAATGAACTCTCTAATGGGACACTTGACTTGCTTTCCTCAACAAGCCAGCAGGAGGTAGGTCCGTGAAATGGAGTGGGAGGTAGGGGCAGAAAGAGATGTTTCCAGATGTAAAGAGACTTAACAGATAGCGCTTTCTGATATAATGTATAGAGTTTGCTTGGATCTGCATTCAAACAAATCAGCTCCTAAAATTCAGCTTTTTCGATAATCAAGATGTTGCTGGAGAGGGGCCCTGATCCAGACCCCAAGAAAGGGTTCTTGGACCTCACACAGAAAAGCATTCCGGCAAGTTCATGGAGTAAAATGGAAGCAAGTTTATTAGAGAAGTAAAGAAACAAAGGAATGGCTGCTCCGAAGACTGAGCGGCACCGCGGGGTGCTAGTTGGCTATTTCTTGATTATATGCTAAACCAGGGATGGATTATTTCTCGATTATATGCTAAATCAGGGTTAGATTATTCATGAGTTTCCTGGGAAAGGGGTGGGGATTTCCCAGAACTGAGAGTTTCTCCCCCGTTTACACCATATAGGGCAGCCTTGCTTATATGAACTGTCACGCCGCTGGTGGGAAGGTCTTTTAGTGCCTGATGTATTATGATTAGCATTCAACGAGCAGTGAGGACCACCAGAGGTCACTTTCCTTGCCACCTTGGATTTGGTCAGTTTTGGCTGGCTTCTTTGCCGCATCCTGTTTTATCAGCAGGGTCTTTGTGACCTGTATCTTGTGATATCAGTTCTGTCCACCTCCTGTCTCATCCTGTGACTAAGAATGCCTAGCTTCCTGGGAATGCAGCCCGGAGTGTCTCAGCCTCACTTTACTCAGCCCCTGTTCAAGATGGAGTCGCTGTGGTTGAAACGCCTCCGACAAAGGGAGTTTGCGTATAGACTAAGTGTTCGCCTTAGTCAGTTCAGGCGGCAGCAAAGTGCCCGAGACAGGGCGGCTTATCGACGACAGACACTTATTTCCCACAGTCTGGTGAGTCCGAAGTCAAGGCTCCTGCGGGTTCAGAGTCTCGCAAGGCCCACTTCTTGGTTCATACACGGCGGGCTTCTCGCTGCATCCTCACATGATGGGAGGGGCGAGGCAGGGCTCTGCAGTCCCTTTTTAAGGGCCCTAATCCATTCATGAGGGCTCCATCCTCACGACCTAATCACCTCCCAAAGGCCTCCCCTGCTAATCCATTATGCTGGTGATCAGGTTTCAACATATGCGTTTTGTAGGACACAGACCCTGGGCCCACTGCAGGGCTTGAGTAGATGGAGGAGTCGCTTGTCTTGCGGTAGGCATGGAAGAAGAGTGTGCTTGTCTGGACATATACTGAAGGATTTAGGAATGTGAGGGCATGGCTGCGCAATTTGCTTTAAACACTCAACCTCAACCATGCTGCAAGACATGTCTTTCCACGCTCTCTACCCGGTCCTGTGTCTGGAGGCTGAGCCCAGTATCTGCCAATAAAGGGACTCTGTCCTCTGGAGCCCTTTGGCTCGACCAGACTCGAGGAGCAGTGCTCAGAACACCTGCTCCCCGCCCCTCTCCGCTGGGCTGCAGTTCTTGTCTGGCAGCTCCTCCTGCAGAGCCAGCCACTGCGCCCCTGGGTGAGGAACTGCCCTCCCTGCCCGTGCAGGCACAGCCTGAGCGCTGAGACCCTGCTGAGATCCCAGCCCTGAAGCCCTGCATTGGCCCTGCAGACCTCCGCCGCCCACACCTGTGGGAGCTGTGCCTGCATCCACCTCTCCCCTGCCCCCTGTTTAGGGTCACTTGTTACCTGTGGGACTCTGGCTCTGGGGGAGGTAAAATGTTTGTGGTTGTCAATGTTGAGTGATGAGTATATGAGAGTTTTATATATCCTCTGCCTTTCTGTATGTTTTTTAATTTTTTCATAAGCAAAAAGCAAATATAAATACACACACACACTCTATTTTTTCATTATTGACATCATGAATTTATGTTTAAAGGTACACACGAGATATTTTAGAAGGATACACACCAGATTCCGACTGTAGCCACCTCTGGACAGTGGGACTAGAAGGTAGCAGGGCAGGAGGGGAGCGGAGCAGAGCGAGCTGGGAGGTGCCTGGGAACCGGCGTGCAAACTCCCCCCCTTCCTCCCCATGACCCTGCCCACACTCAGCACTCCATTCGTTTAAAACCACAGTTCATCATCACTCCCTCCGGGGAAGCCTGAACGGGAATGCCGCGGGCAGCCGTCCCGCACCACTGCCCACACCCTCATCGTCACAACATGTATCTCAGTGGTCATGCGCATTAACCTCTGTGAAATCTGAGAATTCTCAGCGGGTGATTCTCCATTGTTCTCTGTGAGAGTTTCTGTTCCCAGGGCTAGCTTTACGCCGATCCATGTGATAATGTGTGGATGCCGCTTCGCTAGGAGCTCTAAGGAAGCGGAAGTTTTCATTATGTTTCCAGCCTGGTTCACAGTGCTGGGTGAACAGCAGGTCCTACGACACGGGGGCTTCATCAAAGTCCTCGAAATTTCTACCAGAATGTACTCATTTCTCTGCCATTTAAAATAATGTTTAAGTTATTGTTTTAATTTTGTTGCAGATTTTGTTTGATTTTGGGGAAAATGTAGAAAAACAAAACCTTGAATGTAAGAAAGAACTTCTTAAGCATGATGTCAGTGGAAAATAAGCCAAAGATAGGTGATGGAGTCACACAGACTTTACAGTCTGAATGCAGAGTGTTTCGTCAAGACATCGTAAGGCAACTGGAGGAAAGCATTTGAAGACAACATGACAAACAACAAGTTTGTATCCTTAATATGTAAAGAGCATATTCAAATCAATATGAAAAACTGATATCTGTATACAACAGATTGGCATGAATAAAAAATTCACGAAAGAAGATACACAAAAACAATGGAGCCACAGTGGAAGCAACATCACTGATTACCCAAGATATGCAAACAAAAGATATGCAAAAAAGATATGCAAAACAAAAATATTTTGTATTCATTGGGTCAGAAAAGACTAAAACTAATTGCAATAGCTGATGCCAATGAGCGTCTGGGAGATGGACCCTCAGGGCCCTCTGGGGGCTGGAGTGTATCCACTGCCTGAAGCTTCTGGGGGCAGTTTGGTGAAAGTGCAAAAGGCTTTCATATTTGGAGATGTTTGCTCCATGAAGAAAGCCTACAAGGACAGGTTCAGGGGACCTGAGATGAGGGCCAAGCCCCACAGGCATGCAGCGCTGAGCTGTTCCTGCTAAGAGAGTGGCCCGAGTCAGTCCCACCCTCGCTTCCCCACCCTCGCCTACCTGTGGGAGCTGTCCCTGCCTCCACCTCCCCCCATGCCCCCATCATGGTCGTTTGCATTTTGGTTTATGCTGGAGGAGCAGTGACAACAGACCCAGCCCCTTTACAGGGCGGGGTGGGGACCCACACAGTGAAATGGCACCACGCAGCAGGTCCACAGTCACCGTGAAATGCACACAGCACAATGTTAAGTACTTTCCAAAAGGAACTGCTGTGCGTTAGCACTCATTTTGTTTCAAAATACATGTATGACATTAATATGTAGAAAATGTTAAAGCTGAAAAAGCATGAACAGAATGCCCAAACCGTGGGGCACGGAGGGCGTGCTGCCCTGCACACGCCCACTTCGTGCGAACGCCTTCGTCTTTGCCCTGCTTACTTTCTTTCTTTCTTCACAGGAAGCTTGTGCCACGTTCACAGCCAGTGAAGCCGTGTGTGGTTTCTGTGTTGAGGAGGAGAACCCCCATCCTTCTGGATGGCAGGTGTCTCTCTCAGCTGAGAGCAGGGCTGTCTGGGGCCATGACATCCACCGGACCCTCCTGGCCCTGGAGAAGAGCACGTGCTGGCTGCGCCACGGCATCGCCCGTGAACAAGGCCACAGGCAGTGGCTGGCTGGGCGCGTGCCCCTGCTGTGAGCTGGAGCCTCCCAGGTGGTTGCTGCTTCCCCACCCTGAGGGTCACAGCCCAGCCCACACTCCAAGGGAATGGAGCAGCTGCCTGCCCCAAGCTCCTCTCCTCTGGAGAAGGCATCTCCTCTTCTCCCTCACGTGCTCCCTGATGACCGCCATGCTACTTGACATGGTTCCCAGGATCCGGCTCTCCCGGGGTTCCCACTCCCAGTTCCCCAGTCCTCGCCATCTGTGACCTTCAGCCCCTGCAGACCCCCACCAGCCCCAGGAGAGGCCACAGCTGACGCCTGTTAGCCCCAGGACACGCCACATCCCAGCCATGAGGGTCGGGGAAGGGGGAGCTGTCTGACCTTGGGCTGGGTTCAAGAGCAGGGTCAGCCCAGGGGCAGAGGCCGTTTGCTTGGATGAATTGAGTGGGAAACTGTTTTCTTGTCAGGCTGGGAAGGGTTCAGAGGCTTGTGGTGTCTTTGCTTTCATTCTAGGCTCCAGCTGGTGCCCTGGCAGGAACCAGAGTTCACTCAAGCCTTCACAGAAAGATGCCTTGCAGAGGCGCTGACTGGGGCGGGGCGAGCAAGGATGGCGTGGAACTCAGAGAGGAGGGCCCACAGTGGACGTGGTCTCCACCTCTGGCCTGAGGAGCAGGGCGGAGCCATGCTGCTTGGTCCCAGGGAGGCCACACGCGGCATTCCACAGAAGCTGGGCCTGGAGACCGAGGGTCCCAGCTCTTGCCCCATGCAGGGAAGGCCTGAGGAATCGACACCCTGGCCTCAGCCTCTCTCTCCAGCCTCCTCTGCATCCTGGGGGAGCCTCCATCGGTGGAGCCCAACTCAAAAACATGCGCAAGAGAGGCTGGACGCAGGGACCCAGTCACCTTGGGGAGGGTGGAGTGGGGTGGGAAGAGCCAGACAGAGTCCTGGAGGGCAGCGGGTCCCACCCAGGGCCACCTGCGGACATCAGGGGCCTCATCTGGGAATGCAGTGCCAGGATGCTCTTGAACAAATGAGGTTTTGGCAACTCTGGACTCTGGTGGTGACCAGCTGGGACCACAGAGCTGTGACCCCCAGCTCCTGTCCACGTTGGCTCTCATGGCCACCGGACTCCCTCGCTTGGTCTCCAGCCTGCCCTCTGCCTTCGAGTCCGCCACGCCCCAGCCAGCCACTGTCATTTGCACCCTGTTGAACTGCACAGCACGGAGGTGGAAAATCATAATATCTCCTTCCTCAGCAGCTCTGGTCCCACGAAGCCTGTCACAAGGAGGAAATGCAACACGAATCTGCTGCAGGAAACCGGGAAGCCGTGAGGCGCGGCGCCTTTGGCGGGGAAGAGCACAGAAATGCCAAATATGATTTTTTTCTGTTAACTTTATATCCACAGGTTCTTGTTAAGGAGATATCTGATCAGATCCCAAAATGAGCAATTATGAGAGCTCACTGTCGGAGCCAGGCGCCTCTGGCAGAGAAATTTAATTTGAAGTGTCCTATCTTAAGCCATGGGGCTGGCCTGCTTTCTGGGTCAGGAGGCCAGCCCACCAGGGACAGGCTGCTCTGGGGGATGTGTTCCTGTGGCAGAGGCGACCCCCAGTCAGGCAGAGGATCCAGAGAGCTTTGGAGGCTCAGCCCTTAAGGTCCCCGAGCATGCAGCCTTTGAGGTTGGGGCTGGAGAGTCAAGGTGCAGCAGAGCCCAGGGCATGCAGCATGGACAGCATGGCCACTGACTGGACACAGAGAGGACAGGCCCTGGAGTGGCAGCATGGCCCGCCAGGGCACAACAGCAAGTGTGCAAAGAAGGAAAAGATGCCCTCTCAGGACTGTCGAAACGGGAAGGTGCCACCCTTTCTAGGGGAGGACTTGGAAGAGGCCCCTTCCTGAACTCAGCCAGGGTCAGGGCAGGCACCTGGAAGCAGGTGCTGGCTGGACCACACCCTCAGCACTGGGGTGCAACTGATGGCAGCTGGACTCGCCCTCACCCCAGTGCATATCCCGAGGGGATACCTGCAGGGCCCCTCACTAAGGCCATGGCCCAGGTGGTGACAGGTGGAATCAGAAGAAGGGGCATCGATGGGCTCTGGACTCGGAGCACCCACGTGGCTGCTCGGGGCAGGGAGGCCAGTAGCCTCCACACGGGGTGGACCTGGACATTTGCTCTGGACTCACTGCTGAGGGTCTCCTGGCCAGGAAAGATGCCTACAGGGCCCACGGCAGCGCAGGAAGGAGTTGGGGGCTCAGTGGAGCCAGTGTGAGAAGCAGGGAGGTGTCCATGAGCTGTGGGCCCCTTCCTCAATCCGGATCTCCAGGTGAGCTGACAGCCCCTTCCTCAATCCGGATCTCCAGGTGAGCTGACAGCCCCTTCCTCAGTCCGGATCTCCAGGTGAG
>NW_016107638.1:46072-55205 GCF_001604975.1 Cebus imitator | reverse complement strand
TTCCTCAGTCCGGATCTCCAGGTGAGCTGACAGCCCCTTCCTCAGTCCGGATCTCCAGGTGAGCTGACAGCCCCTTCCTCAGTCCGGATCTCCAGTTGAGCTGACAGCCCCTTCCTCAGTCCGGATCTCCAGGTGAGCGGACAGCCCCTTCCTCAGTCCAGATCTCCAGGTGAGCTGACAGCCCCTTCCTCAGTCCGGATCTCCAGGTGAGCTGTGGGCCTCTTCCTCAATCCGGATCTCCAGGTGAGCTGACAGCCTCTTCCTCAATCCGGATCTCCAGGTGAGCTGTGGGCCTCTTCCTCAATCCGGATCTCTGGGTGAGCTGTGGGCCCCTTCCTCAATCTGGATCTCCGAGTGAGCTGATGGCCCCTGCCGGCCCCTTCCTCAATCCGGATGTCTGGTGAGCTGCGGGCCCCTGTCTTTGTCCTCCCCATGGATGGTCCAGACGACCCTGGGAAGGGTCAGGCTCCCCTGGGCCCCAGAGGCAGTGCTGCCAGGCTCTGCAGTTCTAGCACAGTGTGCGCCATCCGGTCACCCCAGGTGTATGCACCCTCTGCAGACACTGCTCTCCGTTAGTGGTCTCCCCTCCCTCACTGATTCCCTCCAGGACTCCTTCCTCAGCCTGGAATCCGCCTCACTGGAGCCCCAGCTCCTGCCCTCCACAGCCCTGTCTTGTGAGTGTCCTGAACTCTCTCCAGCGAGGCCGGGCCTGGGGCTGAGCTCTTCCTTCCAAGGCACTAACCTTGGATTGCTGGGACGGAATGAGTTTGGCATAGCTGCAGGATGTCTGTTCTAACAACACGCCCCAGGCAGCTCTCCTAGGCCTGATTTCAGCAGAATTGGCCTATCCGCCCAGGAACCTGTGTGGAAGCTGAAAGCATGGCTGGGAGGGGAGGTGGATGTCAGCCCTGTGTTCCCATCTCGGCCAAATGTTGGAGCAGATCCACTCGCCGGCTCCAAAGGCGCACATGTGGAAGAGTTTCCGGAACCTCCGCAGCGCTGCCTCCACAGCTCAAGCGAGTTGTTTGTCTTAACGTCGCCGGCTGACTTTGGGCCCTGGAGTCATCTGCAGAATGCCCAGTGCACCCTCTCTAGTCCCTGCCTCCCCTTGACCATCGACTTGTCCAGTGGATGCTGGCATCAAACCAGCAGCGCCCATGACAAGGACCTGGGTTGCTGGCCGCGGAAACCTAATCAATGCGGAGAGGCTCATGAACACTCCTCCACCTCTGGGCATGCCAGGCAGAGCAGAGCAGGGGCAGTGGGCAAGGGCTGCTCGGGATGAGGCAGGGAGAGCCAGCTGCGAGCCTCCTCGGCCCAGAGCTCTCCTTTGCCGTAAGCAGCAAGAACCGGGCCCTTCAGAGGGAAGCAGACAGTCGGGGTCCAACGTGGCCCCCTAGTAAAACAGTGTTGGGGCACTCCGTACCTCAAGCGATGCCCTCTTGGGCCTTTAGCCAACCTGGGGTTCCAGAAATAGATGTGGGAGGAGGGACCCCCACTAAAGAGGTGACTTCTTGAACAAAGCATCCTCCCAAGACAGAATCCGATAACCCTTCACTCTTACTCCTGGAGGGAGAAGAGTCTCTTCTGATCAGGCCAAGGTGGCCGTAGGTTTGATGAGCTGTTGAATTACCCGCTGGAAATTAATAGCCCAGAGCCCGGCTTCTACAGCAAGGTCAGGCAGTGCTCACGGCATGGACGTGGGAGTGCGAGGGCTGGCGTGGGGTTTATGGAATGTGGGGTGCAGGAGCTTCTTATTCACTCTGTGTCTCCATTTTGTTTTTGCAGAACGGGCTTTGTTGTGGGTTGAACATGAACAGGACAGGCACAGAGTATGTGCTCTGTGTGAGTCAACATTCTGTATTTTTATCCTTCAGAGGTGGGGCTAATAGACTCTCCTTTATAAATGCGTTGATCATTTCTGCCCAGAATCTCTTCCAGCTCCTAATCACTTGGCCTGAGGCTCCACTCCTGACCCCAGAACTGTACAGGGTTCCCTCAGGGAGCAGGCTCCAGGAAAACAAACAAACAAAAACACCTTACTCTCTTTTTTTAATGGAATAAGTGAGTCACATTCTTTTCAGAAGTAACATTCCAACGTTAGTACACAGGGCGAAGTCACAAACAGCAGAGTGACCACCCGTGACACCTTCGTAGCCCTTGAAGTACAGTGACAGACACAACGCCCCTCCCTGAACCGATGGGTGGTGCTTCCTGCAGCTGGGACCAGGTTCCCGTGTCTCCAGCTGAGCCCCAGCCCTGGGAGAGGGCCTGCACTGAAGGGCCGTGTTGCATGAAAAGTGTGGTTTTTCTGTGGCACAAACACGCCCCTCGGCTCCCTGGAGTAATGAAGGGAGACCCTACATGGCAGGCAGTGACCACTAACCAGATCCACAGCTTCCAGGTCAGGCTCTGCAGGAGCCGCGGCCTCACCCGGGTCCTAGGCCTCACCCGGGTCCTAGCACCAGGGCGTCCTCACGAACGTCCTGTCTGAATAGAACAGATGCTGTTGCGGGCATGCGCTAGTCGAGAGACAGAACTGACTCAAGGTATTTCACAGGGAGGAAATGTCATGCAGAGAATTGACAGAAGGACACAAGCGCCAAACCCAAGGGCGTAGGGCAGCCCAGAGGCAGCCCAGCACAGCAGGAAGCCAGCTCCACTGCTCTTCATCTTGGGTTGGAGGAAGGAAGACGGAGGCAAAGTTGGGGCATCAGTGATGGCAGGTGCTCCCAGAGAAGCCAGACACACCGGAGCGGACGAGGCAGAGGCCGAGGCTGTGGCCTCCCATCTCTCCCGCCCTCCATGTCCTGCTGAGGCCTCCCATTGGCCAGGGCTGCTGTGGGTGGGCCTGTTCAGGTTCTTGACATCAGTGCGCAAAATAATTTGGGAGCAAGTTCAAAGTAAGAGTGGGCAAAGACTTTTATTGCAAAGCGAAAGTGCGCTCCAACAGCTGGGTCGGAGCAGGCGGCTCCGGAATGAGAGAGCCAGGCCAGCCCTGGAAACTCCTCGATGGGGGTCTCCTGTGATTGTCACTGAAGGAGCAGGATGTTATTGTGCTGTGGGTGGGCTCCTGCACCTGCACGTGCCATCGCTGTACCTGCTGGTACATATATTGCATGTCTCATTTGCGTTTTAAATCTCGGCCCAGCACTGTGCTTTTCCCTATTATGGTGAGCCAAGTTCACCATAAGAATATGGCTCTTGGCTCGGCCTTGGGAACTTTTCCTCCAACCCAGTCACTCCTTCAGCAAGGAAGTTGCCCACTGCAGGCGACCAAAGATATCTGCGCCAGCCCCTTTCCGGAGTATCTGTCACTGACCGGCCCCTGTGCTAACCTATTGGCCCCACATGGCTTGCTCTCAGCCGCCTGCAGGTCATGCCCTTTCCCTCAGTCACCGCCTGCTGGAGAACTGTTCAGAAATGGGCGATGAGGAGGCCGGGGAGTGCAGCACCCCTGGGAACAAATAGCAGCAAATCAGGGTCAGCGAGTGGGTCCAAGGGCAAAAGCAAGTGGCCCACATGTCCATGCGTCTTTGAGGTTCCTGGAAGGGAAGTTCAAATGGTTGCTGTTTTTAATACATTGCGGGGCTTGGGGGCCAATATTTTATCATGGCAAAATACACATAACGCAAATTGACTATCTGAACCATTTTTAAGTGTACAGTTCAGTGATACTAAGTACATTGCTTTTGCTGTGCAACCGTCACCACCATCCATCCCACCATCCATCCCTCCGTCCCTCCATCCATCTCTCCACCCCTCCATCCCTGCATATATCTCTCCATCCACCCCTCCATCCCTCTATCCATCTCTTCATCCATCCCTCCATCCATCCATCCCTCCATCCATCCATCCTTCCATCCATCCCTCCATCTTTCATCCCTCCATCCACCTCTCCATCCATCCCTCCATCCACCCTCCATCCATCCATCCATCCATCCCTCCATCCATCAACCCCTCCCTCCATCCTGTGGGTGGGACCCCACTGCATCTGCACCACCTCCTCCAGGTGCATTGCGCTGTGGCACGTGTTGGAACGTCCTTCCTTCTCAGGTGACTGATAAGGCAGGGGGCCCCACCTCTGTCCTTGTAGAATTTGTTTTCTATGTCCTTTTTTGCTGTCCTGGCCCCTCCTTTTCTGCATTGTCTTCTTTTGTGTTTAGTCTATTGTTTGTTTAGTGAAATGTTGAAATTCCTCTCTCATTTCCTTTTGTGTATACTCTGCAGCTATTCTCTGTGGCTGATATAATGAGGTTGCTACACTCTAACATGAATTTATCCCAGTCAAGTAAACGTCAGTAACACAAAAACCTTCATTCCTTCACATCTCCATTCCCACTTCCTTCAGTTGCTGATGTCATAGAATTATATCTTTATGTGTCATGTGTCCAAAACCAAAAACAAATAAATTTTAAATGTATTCGTCTCTTAAATTATGTAGAAAACAAAACATGGAAACACAAAACAAAGTTATAATAATACTGACAACTTTTGTAAAACACCTGGTTACTATTCAGTTGGGTTGTCTATTTCTTACTGACTTACAGGCTTTAAAAAATGTATTCTGGATATGAGTCCTTTGTCAGTTATGTGTGTATAAATAACTTCTCCTCCTGGGTGGTTTATACCTTTACTTTCTAATTTTTTTTTTTGATACAGGGTTTTACTCTGTCACCCAGGCTAAGGTGCACGGGCAAGATTGTAGCTCACTGCAGCCGTGATCACCCAAGCTCAAGTGGTCCTCCTGCCTCAGCCTCCAGAGTAGTTGGGACTACAGACACACATCACCACATCTGGCTAATTTTTAAATTTTCATTTTTGTAGCGACAGGGTCTTGCTGTGTTGCCCCGGGTGGTCTCCAACTCCTGGGCTCAAGCAGTCTTCCCACCCCAGCCTCCCAAAGTGTATAACACTTTTTAAACTTATCTCAACTGTGATAGTATAAAACATGGTTTTTTAATGACCAGAAATTCCTAATTTTAATTAAATGCAATCAAGACATTTTAACCCTTTATATCTGGTTGTTTCCTATTTAACGCCTTCCTCTGCCTTGAGGCCAAAAGATATTCCTGTGTTATCCTCTAAAAGTTGTTTCACAGTTGGACCATGCTCGACCTGGAAGTGAGCTGGGGGAGGATACGGAATGTTGGAAGATATGTGTATTTGCCTACGGAGATCCAGTGGGCATGGCAGTATGGGAAAGACCTCTGCCACCCTGCAGGGCCACCTGTGTTGTCGATGCACCTTGGTGCCCACGTGTGACGATGCCTAGGCTCTCTGGGTGACCAATACCTCGTTGTCTTTCTGACATTGTTGCTTCATTACCGGTGTGACATCCGAGGGTGCAGTCCTGCACCTCGGTGGCCGCCGTTCTGCTCACCTTGGATGTCCTCTTTCCTTGCGTGGTTACACACACGTTAGAATCAACACATTCATTTCTACAAAAACGATCTTCCAGGATTTTGAATAAGTTTGCACTGAATGCATAGAGACATTTGAGGAGAATGTCATCTGAACAAGCTCCTTTCCAGCTAAGGATGGTTTGGGTGGGTATATGGATCTGTTGCGGTGCTAGTGGCCCATTAAATATTGTCTATAAACAACCTCTTTCAAAGGCAGTTTAGCAATGTCTGTTAAAACAGCGAGAGCACTACTCTTAGCCAGCAATTCTTCTCCTAGAAATTGATCCTAGAGATATTCAGATACACAAAGAGAAACTATTTTAATTGGATCTTAATAGCATCTTTGTTTGACAAGATGAGGAATAATCTAAACGCTGCATAGAGGGAACTTGATGAACAAACTGTGGTGTGTCTGCAGCACAGAATACTGTGGCACCACGTAGAAGAATGACGTTGGTCCATATTCCATATGCATGATTGTGGACCCCTATATTGTTAAGTGAAGAAAAAAGGGAATGAAGAAGGAAAGAGGGAGAAAGAGAAATTGAAGGGAGGGAGGGAGAGAGGAAGGGAAGAGACAGGGAGGAAGGAAGGAACAGGAAGGAGAGGGACGGAGGGCAGATGGGGAAACACAGGCCCAGCACCACGCAGAAGGGAGCTGCATCTGTGTGTATGTGCCTCTGTGTGTGCATGTGTGTGTGTGTGCCTGTGTGGCATGTGTAGAAGATACATGTGCCTAATCTTAAGATAACTCTTAAGATTAGAGAAAAAAGGATAAAAAGGAATGAGCAAAGTCTCCAAGAAATATGGGACTATGTGAAAAGACCTAATCTACGTTTGATAGGTGTACCTGAATATGACAAACAGAATGAATCCATGCTGGAAAATACTCTTCAGGATATTATTCAGGAAAACTTTCCCAACCTAGCAAGGTAGAACAATATTCAACTCCAGGTAATACAGAGAACACCACAAAGATATTCCTCAGGAGGACCAACCTCAGGGCACATAATCGTCAGATTCATCAGGGTTGAAATGAAGGAGAAGATGCTAAGGGCAGCCAGAGAGAAAGGTCGGGTTACCCACAAAGGGAAGCCTATCAGACTCACAGAAGATCTCTCAGCAGAAACCCTACAAGCCAGAGGAGAGTGGGGGCCACTATTCAACATCCTTAAAGAAAAGAACTTTCAACCTAGAATTTCATATCCAGCCAAACTAAGCTTCATAGGCAAGGTAAAAATGGAATCTTTTGTGAACAAGCAAGTACTCAGGGGTTTCATCACCACCAGGCCTGCTTTACAAGAACTTCTGAAAGAACCACTACATATAGAAAGGAACAACCAGTATCAGCCTTTCCAGAAATGTACCAAAAAGTAAGGAGCATCAACATAGTGAAGAATTTACATCAGCTAATGGACAAAACAGCCAGCTAATGTCAAATGGCAGTATTAAACTTACATATATTATTATTAATCCTAAATTTAAATCGACTAAATCCCCCAATCAAAAGACACAGCCAAAACCCATCAATATGCTGCACCCAGACCCATCTCACATGCAAGGATACACAAAGACTCAAAACAAAGGGATGGAGAAAGATTCACCAACCAAATGGAGAGCAAAAATAAATAAATAAATAAAAAGCAGGAGTTGTAATTCTTGCCTCTGATAAAATAGACTTTAAAGCAACAAAGATCAAAAGAGGCAAAGAAGGATATTACATAATGGTAAAAGGATCAATGCAACAAGAAGAGCTAACGATCCTAAATATATACGCACCCAATACAGGAATACCCAGATACATGAGACTTATAAAAAGACTTGGACTCCCACACAATAATAGTGGGAGACTTCAACATCAATATTAGACAGATCAACGAGACAGAAAATTAACAACGATATCCAGGACTTGAACTGAGATCCGGAACAAGTAAACTTAATAAACATTTATAGAACTCTCCACTTTAAATACACAAAATACACACTCTTATCAGTACCACATCACACCTACTTACAAGTTTACATGAAATATTGGTTGGCTTGTTTGTTATTTTCCTCCCTCGTTTTTCCCTGTCTCCATTATTAAGCACAATTATTCGCATAAAAGAGGTTTTCAATCGCCATTTTTAGACTGCATTCTAGCCTGGGCAATAAAGCAACACTCCCGTTCTCTGTCCCTCTTCCTCTTCCTCTTTCTTCCTCTCCTTCATTCTTTTTTTTTAATTTTTTTTTCTTTCTTTCTCTTTTTCTTTCTTTCTTTCTTTCTTAAAAAAAAAAAAGATACCTCTTAAAGGACACTAAACAGCTGCTAAGGGTTGTGCCTCCAGGAACCCAAGCTGGCGGCTAGCAATGGGGGTGTGTAGATGTGGCTGAGATCACCAGCCGTTCCACAGGCTTGGCCCATCTTCCTTCTGGCACAGCGAGACCACGTCACTCAGCCCACGGTCGGCATGAGAACGTCTCTGGGCAGTGGTCAGGCCACGGGCCTGTCCTGTGCTGCTGTCGCCTCCCTCTCTGAGGTCTTCCAGCCAGGACAACGCCTTGTACGCAGGCGCCCCCTCGCCCCCTCACGGTGGAGCATTCTTTTGCTCTGGAGTGGCATTTTCCAAAGCACATCTGTGGGTGTCTGCTTCATGCAAGGTCACCCTGACATTGTTAAAATGCAGATCCTCTGCATCATTCTGCAGAGTCAGACTCTAGGTACAGGCCCAGGATCTGGGGTCTGTGTTTCCCGGAGCCTGGGGACACTGCCTTTGAGAGCAGTCACTTGAGAGCAGCACTCCCCAACCAGCCTGATGCACCAGGATGATCCTCACACGCCCAGACCTGCAGCCCCTGGCCATGGAGATGCGAGTTTGGGAGGTCTGGGGGCCCAGGAACCTGTATGTCAAGCACACGTCTGCGTCCCCGATTCTTACCAGGCAGAACACTTGGGAAACTGCTTTAGGAGATCCCCCTTAGATGGTATGGAACCCCCTCATTCTAGGGACTCCTTCCCCACCAGCGTCAGTGGCTGTGATAGCGCCACTCTGCGGAAGGAGAGCCAGGCTGTGCACACGCCGTGGCCAGGTGAGGGGCCAGCCTTGGTCATGTGCCACCAGCTGTGCTATAGGGACCGGCAAGGAGTTTTGCATCCTGCCAACCCCCTCAGGCCATGGGCAGGCGCCTGGTCACTAGGAATGACAGAGCAGCAGCAGGGAGCTAAGATGCCCTGGACTGAAATGGGTGACCTTCCTGGAGAAGTTCAATCCACAGCCTCTGCTCAGCACCGGCGTCAACTGTTTTCTCCATCTTGAAATCAGCATCCCAGTGAACGTCCCATGGGCATGAGCTCGCTGGCCAGACTGCATCGATCATTTCTCTCACTATCCTTTCTATTCCATTTTTAGGGTTTTTTTCTCCTCTTCAAAGAAACGAGTTATGTAAAAGTTGCAAAAGATTGAGGAATGCTGAAAGAAATGCAAGGCATCATTTCATCCAGCCCTCAGGGAGGAGGAATCATGAAACACAGCCATGTGGATGTGTGTGTGTGACATGGGCACCTGCACGTGCATATGTGTGCATAGAGAGTCTCCAGGGCATGCAGGACATACGTGTGCGTAGAGAGTCTCCAGGGCACGCAGGACGTACGTTTGCATAGACAGTCTCCAGGGCACGCAGGACGTACGTGTGCGTAGACAGTCTCCAGGGCACGTAGCACATACGTGTGCATAGACAGTCTCCAGGGC
>NW_016107638.1:43841-45777 GCF_001604975.1 Cebus imitator | reverse complement strand
GTAGACAGTCTCCAGGGCACGCAGCACATACGTGTGCATAGAGAGACTCCAGGGCACGCAGGACGTGCGTGTGCGTAGACAGTCTCCAGGGCACGCAGGACGTGCGTGTGTGTAGACAGTCTCCAGGGCACGCAGGACGTGCGTGTGCATAGACAGTCTCCAGGGCATGCAGAATGGTCACTTCTTCAGCAATTGCTACTCAATATTTCATGGTATAATTGTGCTGTAATTTGTTTAATACATTCCCTATTGGTAGAACTTTTGCTCTTACCAATTTTTTCCACTATGTGCTCCTATAATTTTGCCATGAATAATCCTAAATATACACATTTTTGTAGCTATCCAAGTGGCTCTGTCCTGCCATGTTGAGAGAGGAGACTCCAGAGTTAGATGCATGGGTTAGATGCCTAAATCCAGGCTAAAGGACTTACTACCCACGTGAGCACTGTCTCAGGTCATTGTGTGTCGCTCTGAGAGAGTACCCGAGGCTGCAGAGTTTAGAAAGAAAAGAGGTTTATTTGGCTCACGATTCTGATGGCTGGAAAGTCCAAGTTTGGGCAGCGGCATTTGGTGAGGGTCCTAGACTGCTTCAACTCATGGCAGAAAAGTGAGAGGGCAGAAGATGTGTGCAAACAGATTACACAGTGAGAGAAGAACTGAGGATACGAGGGACGGAGTCGGAGGAAGCCAGGCTTTTAAAGCATCCTCTGTGTCAGAAATGAGCTCATTCCTGGGAGAGCAAGAACTCATTCACTACCAAGAGAACAGCACCAAGCCATTCATGAGGCACCCAACCCATGACCCACACACCTCCCACCTCCCAACACCACACTAGGATCCCATGCCAACCTGAGTCTTGGTGATCAAAACCTGACAGTGGGAAAACCTGAGTTTTTGGTCAGCCAGTGAGCCACATCCAAACCACAGCAACCATGGACTCATCACTCAACTTCTCTTCACTTTCCTACGTAAGTGCTTACATAAGAGAGCTACCGTGAAGAGTAAATTAGCATACTCAGGCATGTGGGGGCAGTGCCCACTTCATGGTAAGTGCTTGATAAGTGTTAAGTGCAGTTTTATTACTTGGGAGGAGTTTTCTAGTAAATACATAGAAGTAGAATTGTTGAGTAAAAATATAGGTTGGGCACGTCTTCGTCCTCGGTCAGGTCACATCTCCCATAAATCTTTAACAAAACACCAGTCAGTGATTTACATGCTTCTCCTTCACTCTCAGACTTAGTTTTTAAAACTACGTGTTTGCTGTCCTTGCGTTTCATCCCAGTGTTGTAAAATTATCCCAGCCTTCATGCAGGAAGGGGTAAGGGCCCCTTAACTAAAGATGGAGTGAGTGATGTCAGTTCTTCTGCTGTTTCTCTGCCACAGAAGGAGAGATGGGAAGAGGGGGCAGATGTGGAAATATTTGGACGGAGATCTGATGACATCAGTGTGGGAGTGAGAGGGGAGAACCAAGGCTAACCCTCACTTTACAGACACGAGAAAGTCCGTGTCACTGAGCCTGAGGGAGGCTGTGGGGAGTGTGGTAGAGGGGATACAGCAGGGTTTGTTCTGGGTAAATTTGAGCAGCAGCACAGGGTGGTGGAGAAAGGTGCAGGTTTCATATGGGAGAATTAACGAGACAGCCCCAGCAGCGGGCTTAGTGGTGCACAGCAAGCCTGTCACGCCATCATGATGAATATCAGCCATCCAGGGACATTCAGGTGTCCACCAGGGACAGGACCACAGGGCTCCGGGGCGGAGATGGAGAAGCCTGTGATCTCTGTGATGATCGCTGTGGCGTTGGGAACGGGTCAGGCTCTGAAAACTGTCCTACTGGCTGGACCTGGCTGGACCTGACTAGACCTGGCTGTATCTGGCTATATCTGGCTATATCTGGCTGGACCTGGCTGTATCTGGCTGGACCTGGCTGTATCTGGCT
>NW_016107638.1:33241-43071 GCF_001604975.1 Cebus imitator | reverse complement strand
TGGCTGGACCTGGCTGTATCTGGCTGGACCTGGCTGGACCTGGCTGTATCTGGCTATATCTGGCTGGACCTGGCTGGAACTGGCTGGACCTGGCTGGACCTGGCTGTATCTGGCTATATCTGGCTATATCTGGCTGGACCTGGCTGGACCTGGCTGGACCTGGCTGTATCTGGCTGGACATGGCTGTATCTGGCTAGACCTGGCTGGACCTGGCTGGACCTGGCTGGACCTGACAGTATCTGACTGGACCTGGCTGGACCTGACTGGACCTGGCTGGCTGCCACCATGAAGTCTCTCTGGAGCCATGCCACACCTGCTCGTATGTGTCTTGTCCTTGGCTGTCCTCATTCTGCTGCGGCAAAGTTGAGTGATTTCAACAGAGACAGGAAGGCCACAAAGGCTCCAATCCCCACTGCCTTTCCCTTCCCAGGAAGCCCTTGCCAACAGCTGGATTCTATTCCTGAGCAGGAGTGCACACAGAAGAGGGGCAGGTCTGAGGCCTCAGGAGCTTCAGCTTAGATGTTGCTTATAGGAGGAGAGGAAGGGCCAGCATAGGGCCCCAGGGGTGCCGGAGAGATGGAGGAGAGGTCAGGAAAGGGAGGGTTTCCGGAAGAGAAGGGCCGGCCCGCCCTGCACTGTTCCTTGCGGCTGCTTTGCTCCTCTCCTGACGACCAGATTGCTCTGCGATGCGATCTTGGAAGTAGATGAACCCCCCAGCCCCTAAGGTGATGTCTCCTCCACCTCAGAGGAGATGTTCTGTCTGGGCATCTTGGAGTGTCTTGGAATCTTCTGGCTCCAAGGCCAAATGCCCGGGAAAGGGCTGGGTTGGGCCAGCTCTGTCAGGTGCTGGCAAAGACCTAGTCAACTGTCCTTGGAGGGCAGGGTCTCACCACAGGCACACGGCAGCAGGCTCACCCGGGGCATCCGTAGTCCCACGTCTTCAAGACCCTTTCCAGTGGCTGCACCCCAAACTGTGCCAGTGGGACCCCTTTATTCTGGGAGCCCTGATGCTGTGAGGAGGTGCGTTCAGCATTGCCATTCCAGAGGCATGCCACGCATCCATGCAACCGTCCAGGGAAACTCCAGATCCCAGCTACAGACAGGGTCGCAGAGCGTCCCCTGCCCATGTACACAGCCCAGCAGGTGACCTCAGCTCAGCACAGATGTGGTGCTTTCACATCTCGCTCTAGCTCAGGACAGTGTGACGTGGTTCACTCCGCAACTGAGCCCCAGAGTTACCGCGGGGGCCCCACATCTGAGACCCTGGTGACCAGCTGACTCCCCAGGGCGGCCTCCCCCTCTGTGGCCAGCTCAGGCTGCCCCATCAAGATGCCCCACCAGCCCCCCGTTCTCTCAGGGTCTGCTATGGCTGCCCCATTCCTGACTCTAGTCTTCGCTTTTTGAGACAACAGAGCCCAAATTCTGTTTCAGAGGCGTGTGACACGGCGGCAAAGGGGGTCCTTTCTTGGATTTCTCTCTCCAGCATCTCGTCGGATCTCAGCACCGTCCATTAGAACTCAGTGCGTTTCTTGCTGCCTGTGTGAGAACTGACACAGAGCCCTGAATTCTCCTGGACGCTGCTGGCTGGAACGTCTGCTCCGACTCACTGCAGATGCATAAACCTGACACCGGCTGCATCTCGGGACACAGCGTTCGGCTCTGTTCTGTTTCGTTTCCCTAAGATTTAGTGCAGAGGTTCCTGAGGCAAAGCCCCTGTTGACCCACCATGAAGCTGGCCTTCAAAGACGCTGCATGGGGCGGCTCGCCCACTCATTAGAGACACTTTGCCAAAGCAGGGCTCGGGGACTCGGGAGTCTGAAAGAGCCCAACGCCGCGATAAAAGGCCGTCTGCCAGGGAGGGCAGCCCATCCAGCACCAGTGCTGCTGTTCCCATGGAGACAACACAAAACCTGACCGAGGAAATGAATGCCAAGTGTAAACTATTTGTTTAATTTTAATGGGAGTTGATTTTAAGTGGTGTATTCCCAGTGCTATTTGAGATTTTCATAGGGTAACTGTAAATGCCTTTAATCTCTTTTTGTTTTTAATTGGTTTTTCCAGTGGACTGATTCCCTGTGAATACCGGGAGAGAAACACAAAGCAATGTAAATAAAGCCAAAAGCATGAGCAGCTCCAGGACAGACGAAGGCAGAGCCCCGTGTACCTGTGATCAGCACCGGCCCCTCCTGGTTCCAGGAGAACCCCCTGCAGACCCGCCCCTCACACCCGCAGCCTCAGCGTCCCCAGCCAGCTGTCCCAAGCCCTGGCCCTCACCACACCTGTCAGCCTGTTCCGTCCTCAGATTCGGGGCTTGCCGTGGCCACCACTGGGCTTCAGGGAAGGGCAGTGATAGGTGGGACGGGCGGGAGCTGTTTCCTGAGTGGGGTGCAAGCTCCCCGCTGTGTTTGCTGTGAAAATCCACCCAGCTGCACACTCGCGATTGGTCAATTGAACTTCAATGAAAAGCTAAAATGTAGGTCATTCCCCGAGCTGAGCAAGGAAGCTCATTTAGGAAGGGGACTGTGATGGACTGTGCCCTGTTGAGAAGCTGCTAGCCCAGGACAGACTGTGCGTCCATTGTGTTCATCTCGGGGCCTCCGGGGCCCAGCCAGCCGCTCTGACCTCCGAGGGTGAGACGGGGCTGCCTCTGGCTCCAAGAGCTCCTCTCCCTTCCTCTGTTTTCTCCCCCTCTCCCTCATCCCCCTCTGTTTCTCCCTCTCCCCCTCTATTTCTGTCTCACTCTCCCTCCCCTCTTCAACCCCCCTCTCCCCTTTCCTTTCTCCCTCTCCCTCCCCGTCTGAGGGCACGGCCTGGGCACTGGTTTGCACCATGGTGAGCCCGGGAGGACACAGGTTGTCTGCCGCTGCTGTCACTGAGCATGAGCATGGGGGGGCGGGGGGTGGGAAGTAGCCGAGTGGACTGGGAAGGGGAGCCTTGGCCCCGAATGGGTCTGCACTCCAGGGCGAGCTGCTTTCGAAGGGAGAGGCCTGACTCAGGGGCAGAGGGCTGTTCCTGGGCTCTTCCGAGTCCCCGCAGCTGTTAACAGCCCGAGGGCAGCAAGGCCTGTGGGGAGCAAGGCTCCCAGTGGGGAGGCCCGTCCCCCGTCTGCCTGTTTCAGGGTGCCAGGCTCCCAGCATGGTGGCCATGGCTAGGTAGGGACCCTGAGGTGGGGTCACATAAGACAGTGACAGAGGGGAGACCCAAATCTCCTGGTCTTAGCTGGGAAGCCACCTCCCCATGTGCTGCCTGGGCCACTGAGGCCGGAGGAGCCCGACGCACAGCCTCAGTCCTGCAGGCGTAGCACACCACGGTGTTCTCGGGGCCCAGGGGAGGGAGCAGACAGAATCTCCTTTTCTTCCTAGCAGAAGCTGGACCCCGCTCTGACCCCTCCCTCCACCCCACCTTCCACGCTCCTGAGATAAACTGGCAGAGGGTTCTACCCACAGACATGAACGACCCAGGGGAGGAGCTCGGGGCCTCTCTGCTCCCTCGATCTCTCAGCCCAGGACGGCTGTAGGGCAAAGGTCATCAGATGGTCACCGGTGACCAGGGAACGTCAGTGCCCATCCTCAAGCAGGCCCCTGCCAGCCTGCATGGCTGACCCCGAAGGAGGGTGCACTGGACCGGACAGCAGGTTTGAGGGCGATGTGCTTGGGTCCAGCCTCTCCCAAGAGTGGGCTGGCGCTGGCCTGGCGTCGGCCTCTGTGCCCACCTCCCGGCAGGAGGGCCCTCAGCGCAGCCCCACACTCTGCACCTCAGTCACGTGAAGCCGGGCCCACAGGCAGAGCTTTTCCCATTTCCAGGCTGCCTGCTCTGTGTCTCCAGGGAAACCGCCCCAGCCTCTGCCGGCACTGAGGAGGCAGGGCCCAGGCCTCGGAGGAGCGAGCCCTGCAGCCCCTGATGCTCCGGCCGCGTCCGGGGCACTGCGCCCTCTCTGATTCCTGCTCCCTCCTGGGGCTGAGCCTCCCCTGTCCAGGGTGGGGGGCCTCACCCGCAGGCAGCCTGTCCTCATTGCCAGTAAAGCTCTGCGGGGCCGCACCCCAGCTGCTGTCTGTTCCTCGGTTGGCCTAGAATCCCCTAACTTCTCACTGCGTGCTTCCAGCCCAGGCACCTGATCGGGGTGGGCCGCACCCGGCTTCCAACTCACGGGAAGTGAAAGCTTCAGTCCTTGTCATTGGCTCGGGGGCCGCTGACCAGGCGGGACTCAGAGGGTCTTCAGGCACCCAGCCGCACCCAGGGGTGGGGCAGGCTCTGGCCCTGTCATTTTCCCATCCCAGGGATGGGAGGAAGCTCCGAACCTCATCCCTGCCCCACCTAGCCCCCCATTGTCTGGCCTCAGAACCCCTCAAATCTGAGAACCCCTCCGCAACAGACAACAGTGCTGGGGTCAAGCCTGTGGCCCTGACCACAGCACTCAGTGGCCCTCCCTGTCCCCTGAGGCTGCCTGCCCAGTCAGAGAACCCCTGTGCGCTGTGACCACCCTGCTCACCTCCCTGGGCCACCCCAAGCCACCTTGGTGCCTGGAGTTGCCTGGAGCCTCAGACCCAGGGCTTGGCCCATGTTCCCCAGGGTGGCTGCTTCTCCAGAGGGAATTCTGCTCTCCTGCCAGCCCTGCCACCCTTCCTACACCCCCGTGGGTGCTGCAGGGGGAGACCCCGCCCTCCTTTTCCCTGTGGGATGCTGACGGCTCACTGGCTCAGCAAGGACTTCTGGACATCCTCTGTGCCTGGAATGGACTGGCACCCAGGGAGGGGCCCCGCCGTGAACACAGGGTCCTCCCCTCTGAGTCCCAGGAATAAAGCACGCCCGCCTGTCAAATGCAGCTTCATGGAACAGTTTGCTCAGAGGCCCGAGGGCCAGGTGGGGGAATGAGGAGGGGGTCGGTGGCCGGCTGGAGGCAGGGTCGGGGATGGGTGCAGTTCTCTCTGTCTTCTCCCCACGTCTCTCTGCCCAGCTCTGTCCTCACCTCCACAGCCAGGATCCCTGGGCGGCCACAGCCTCTGGCTTCTGTCGGGCTTGATCAAGGAGGGAAGAGGGAGAGTGGGGACTTATTCCAGGCTTCTTGCTGCTGTGGCTCCGGCTCCGTGGGTGGAGGAGGACTGGCAGGGAAAGGGCTGCTTTAGACAGAGGTTGGGGGCCTCCCCAGGAGGGGGGTCTTTGTCTTGGCACTGAGTGGTGGGAAACAGGTGTCCACGCAGAAATCCAGAAATGCCACAGGCAGGGATGAGCCTGGGCTTTGGGGACTGGTGGCGTTGGGGACAGGAGCGTGAGCCAGTGAGGTGGCTGGAGGCTCTAACCCACTGGCCCAGGTGATCCTCCCAACTTCTGGGCTCAAGTGATCCTCCTGCCTCAGCCTGCACGGTGCTGGGATTAGAGGCTTCAGCCACCTCGCTGGCCCAGTGGCCCTTTAACCTACAATGTGGTCGTCCTGGACCTGCGCACACCTGTTGGGGGCATGACCGTGTCTGACCTGTACTTACAGGCAGGTCCTGAGCTGAGTCCCTGCAGGGCGTCTCCCACCCACACTACACAGCTGCAGCCTCAGAGCCCGGCCGTAGAGAGCAGCTGTCCCTGTCCCCTGGCGTTTGTCGTAGGCTGACCCTGCCAGGAAGGAGTTGCTGAGTGGGTGCTGCGCCCTCCCTACCCTAGTGAGCCTGCAGCCAAGGCCCTCAAGTGATGGCGTCCCCCAGGGGCAGCCAGATGTCCTCCAGGAGCACCTTGTCCACCTTGAGCTGAGCAGGAGACAGCACAGAGGCAGCCCCACAGGCGCGCTAGGGGCAGGAGGGGACAGGGACTCCTGTCTTCCCGTGGGCCCCTGGGGGCGTCCGCCACTGCTTCACAGGGTCCACACCTCACAACCCCTGCCCCCACCCTGAGGGAGCCTCAGAACCCCAGTGCCAGTTTGTGCACAGCGTTCAGAGACCCCAGCCCTCCCTGGAGCCTCTGTAGCTTGCTGGCACTGTCGCCTGCATGGGAGAGAAGAGGCACAGAGCCCCTTGTTCTGCTGGGGCTGCCTGGAGAGCCGGGGCGGGCAGGCTGCAGCTTCTGGAAGCCAGAGTGGGCAGGCACACTGCAGGGGGCAGGCAGGCTGCAGGGGGCAGGCAGGCTGCAGTGGGCAGGCAGGCTGCAGCTCCTACACTGGCACCTGGCCCAGCCCAAGAGACCTGCAGAGGCCGCAGCTGGGCCTGGGTGCCTGGGACTCAAGAGACCGCCACAACTCATGGGTCCAGGTGTGGTGTGGCTCCTGTCACACCCACAGGCGTGAGTGGCATGGAGGGGGAGGGGAGGGCAGGCGCTCTGCTAACTGTGAAGTGCGGTGCACCCCGGCAGGTGGTGGGAGTGCCTTTGCTGCCCTCACCTGCTTCTGCTCCTCATGGGGTGAGGCGCGGCCCTCATTTCTTCAGAGCCCCCTGCAGCCCCTGATGGGTCAGGGCCTCCTGCACTGGGGGTTCTGGGAGCATCTGGGGACGTGGGGGCCGGCAGCGCCTGCAAAAGGCCGAGCCCCCCTCCTCCCC
Source organism: Cebus imitator (assembly GCF_001604975.1). NCBI lineage: Eukaryota > Metazoa > Chordata > Mammalia > Primates > Cebidae > Cebus > Cebus imitator. The sequence continues at coordinate 36,556 of NW_016107638.1, read as the reverse complement.
TGCCTTTCATTAGAAAACCTGAACAGCCACATATTTCATTTGAGAAATAAATATTCATTAAAACCACATAATATGGATGTATGGCTGTATTTGAGGGGAAATTAAAGGAATAAATAACCCATAAGCCTTTGAACGTGTTGTCCTTAGGTGGAAATGTCTCCAGCTCAGCTTCCAAGCTTATTTAAATGAACTTGACGCACTTGTTAGGAAATATGCTAAGTTTCAGCCGTTCTAGCATCCTTTTTTAGTTTAAATTTCTATGTAAAACGCATGGATTTAATGTTCTGTTGCAAGTTCAGCAAACTCAAGGTAAATAACATTCTTAAGCAACTTTTAAGGGATTCTGCAAAGCTCTGACGACAATGCAGGAGGCCGCCCCTCCCCAGCGGGAGGACTCGGCGGGGAGCCTCCGTGACAGAGCTTGGGTGGGGTCGCTGCAGGTTTGCGCTCTCGGAGTACTGAGGAGTTTCACTAAAGTACCAGGAAGAGGTGCTGTGCGCTCAATCCTGGGTCCCCATGGGGTCAGAGCAGCCGCCCTGGAGGGGGCTCTTGTCTGCAAATTGCAAGTGCAGCCCCTGCCTCACCCCCACCCCAGGCAGAGGCTCCTAAAGGGCAGCGCTGGGCAGGAGGTGGGGGTGGGTAGGAAGTGGCTTTCACCCCCCAGGAGAGCTCATTCCTGGGCGTCAAGCTCAGGTGCCTCTGGAGGGTTTCCAGGATCAGGCGCCTGAGGGGTCCTGAGCCTCACGTCAGACAGAGCCTGCTCCCCACCCTGATGAAACTGACCCCCAGCAGGAAAAAGCCTGGCCAGGTCCACAGAGCCCAGACACCGCCTCCCGCCAACTCATGCGTGTCTGGAGTCCTGACCTCGAAGAGGGGTTGACGTGGGGCTCCTGAGTGGGCAGGGGCAGCATGGGCCTGGCATCCGCCCATCAGCACACACCTGATGCCAGGGCCGCCCCTAAACTTTGAAACACATTCTCTGCCAGCTGCTCAGGCAGGGGAGGGAACCGGTCAGCTAGTCCTTAGTGGGACGTCCCCTCGTGTTGTGGGATGCTGTGCGCTGGGATGGAGGAGTCAGCGCGGTGTCCTCCCTGCGCCCCCACTGCGCAGCACCCATGTTATCAGGCCTCACAGCCCGGGCCCCAGGACGGGCTCCTTGTCTCCTAGCCCAGGTGTGGGAGAGGAGAAGGGGCAGTGTCCTCTCCCTCGTATTCAGTGTTCCCACAAAGGCCAGGTGAGAGCTTCCGCGTGCCTGCAGCTGTTCTGGGTTCTGGGGCCCTGGTGGAGACCCCTGCCCTCTCAGACCCCCTTCCTCCACTGAGGATCCACGGTCCGTCTCCAGCCTGGGGCTCACAGACGCCCAGAATCAGGGTCCTCAGACCCGGGAGGGACAGCAGAGACAAGGGGGTCCTCAGGCCCAGCAGATTCAGATTCGTCAGGGGACCTGGGAGGCGAAGCACTGCGGCGTCCTGCATGCTGTTTTCCGTCAGGCAGCTTTGGGGATTTCCGGCTGGGACCACCCTCTCCAGGAAGACGGAGCTTCCTGATCATGGGTCAGTCATCTTGCCTCAGCTTAACCCTCCCCGGTGACAGGGAGCTCACCACCAGCCACAGGACAGTAAGAAACCCCTTCCTTCCCCTGTCACAGGTCAGCTGGGCCCTGTGACTGCACCTCCTGCTCCTCTGCTCCCTCCGCCCCCCAGGGCAAGTTTTCCCTGAATCTCTCTCCAGCCTACGCCTCCCCACCAGGCTGTTCCTGCCCCTGAAGTCACTCCAGCCAGAGCAAGTGCCCCGGGAATGCCCGTGGCTCCAGCTGCTGCCTCCCCCAGGGGCCTCCCCCACCTCCCAGCTGCAGCCCAGGGCGGAGCAAACCCCCTGGGCCCACTCAAATCAGGTGTCAAACGACCATTGTGGCAGCTGAGATGGGAACCATTAGAGGTGAAAGGAGTTTCTGCCAAATGTTGTTTGTCTTTTGCATGCTAATCAGCTGTAATTGTTAGGTCCACATTTGTCATGCAAGGAGAGAACAGAGTTTCCACCCCGAAGCCTGGAGTCTGCTGCTCCCCAAGGCAGGGCCCCCACTGGGGCTGGGGTTCAGGAAGCCAGTGCTTTACTGTTCCAACCTCAGGGTGCTCTGAGGCAGGAGGCCTGCTTTGCATTCTGGAAACCTCTGAGATTCTCTACAAAGGAGCTCCATTCCTCTTTCCTGATGTCCCAGCTCCTCCTCCTCCTGCAGCTAAGCTGGCAGTTGCAGCAGCAGAACAGAGGGGACACTGGTGTCCTGAGTCCCCATGCTGAGCCGGAGGTGACCCCGCAGCAGAGCAGAGGTGACACTCGTGTCCTGAGTCCCCGGGCTGAGCCGGAGGTAACCTGCCCAGCAGGATGCTGAGGCCACGCCTGCACTCAGCATTGAATGTCTCCTGTGCAGCTCATCTGGTGAGGGGCAGGTGCAGGCAAGGATGACACAACTCCCACCCTTGGTGGGCCCAGAGTTCATGGGTGGGGGTAGGGCTAAGGATGGGAGCTGTGGGAACAGAGGCAGCCTCCTGACCTGACCACCAATGCAGGAGCTGACCCTCACCTCGTTCCCGCAAACACAGGCAGAGAACACAGCCTGAAGGGAGAGCAGAGAGCCCACCAGCCTCCCTCCTAGGGCCCCGGACCAGGCCTGCCCCTCCTGCCAGTCCTTGGGCTCAAACCCTGGGGGCAGCTCGTGGGATCCTCACCTGGGAGTCCTCAAGGCCAGGCTGTGGGAAGGAGCCAGAAGCCTTCCTGGCTGTGGCCTGAGGTCCAGGAGAGGTCAGGCTCGGGCAGGGGTTTCCCATGGCAGCTGCCCCTCCCCGTCCTCAGGTGGCTCCTGACGAAGAGCTCCGTCTCCCTCAACGGAATCGTCCGTCATGCAGGCTCACAGCCAGGCTGCGTCGCACAACCAAAATGCCACTGAAAACAGAAGAGGCCCCACTAGACCGGGGCCAGAAGCACCAGGCGAGGTGGCTGGTTACACCTCGCGAGGAAAGAGATTTTGTCTGAAATAGGTTCAAGTCTTGAAGCCTCGGTCCAGTAAAAGAGTCCTGGACTGAAGCCTCAAGACCTCCAGCAGGAGCTAAGAGAACTCGCAGGCTGAGGACAGAGGATGGGGTAGGCAGTGACTCCCCAACCCACCCAGTCTGCACTCTCAGAAACCTTCACTGACCTCTTCTAACAATACAGGACCTAAGTGGGGCTAGAGAGACATCCAGGTCAGTGTAGACACACCTGGGGGAATTAGGGAGACACACAGGTCAGTGTAGACACACCTGGGGTGTTAGGGAGACA
>NW_016107638.1:0-32642 GCF_001604975.1 Cebus imitator | reverse complement strand
AGGGAGACATCCAGGTCAGTGTAGACACACCTGGGGGGTTAGGGAGACATCCAGGTCAGTGTAGACACACCTGGGGTATTAGGGAGACACACAGGTCAGTGTAGACACACCTGAGGGGTTGGCACAGGTGTAGTGGGACACTGATGGTCAGTGGGTGCTTTGCCTAAGGGACATTGTGGTGTCCAGGTCCTCACAATGTGTCCCTGCTGGTTCCTTTGTCCCACCTCTTAAGGCTCTGCTTGCCCCCACACTCCACCCCACGCGCGCCCTGACTTCCCAGCAGCCCTGTGTCCTTCTCCCATGGCACTGCTTCCCATGGAAAGGCCCTCCCTCCTCTACCGGCTGCAATTCTGCACCTCTGTGCCCAGTTCTCCCATTTCCCGAAGGCCCCTCTCTCCACAGAGGTGCCCACCTGTCCAGACCCCTCTCTTCAGCGCCTTTGCCCTTGGGCTTCTGGTTGGGTTTAGTCCGTAGGAGCCCTGGTGAGATCAGAGGGAGGGGAAAGCACGAGGTCTGAGTATTTCTGTCCCTGGGTCCCCGTGGGGTCATGGCGGCTGCTGCAGACTCTGAATCTTCTCTTTCCCTGTCCTTCTCCTGGTCCAACCCACAGACTCCACCCTCATTTCCTCCGGCCTGGGGGCCAAGGCACAGGCCTGCTGTTTCAGCCCCTCCTCCTGTGCCCTGCTCCTGCCTGCGCCCTCCTTGGCAAGCACGCTCCTCTGCCTCCTGGCTTCGTCCACCACCTGTGTCCTGCCTGGATTCCGACTCATGCCTGCCTTTCAGGGCCCGGCTCCAGTCCCTGCCTTGGGATCAATCCCGCGCCAAGTGTGTAAACACCTGTGCCTTGTGCACGTGGGTCTGGGATTCACAGACGATTACTCTGGACTTTTGTAATTCTATCTCCCTCGCTCATGAGCTCCCTCTTGAGAGTGGAGGCAGCGCTGTCTCACTGTCTCGTTTATCGGCTGGTGTCAGCAGGTGGCCTTGCCACCCTAGGCGCTTGGTAACACAGCTGGGTTCCCTGAGCGTTGGGGAGCTGTCTGAAGCTCTAGCCCTGGACGTTTGCAGGACCCTGGAGAGGTCCACGCAGGTGTGGGAAACTGGAGGTCACTTTATTCAGGACAGAAGTGGGCAAACAGAGGATCTGTGGCAGCTCTGTGAACATCTTTGCCTTCTGCTTTGGACAGCTGCTCCTTGATGTCTTCAAACCTCATAGAAGGAACAAAGTCTGACCCAGGAAACAGCTCCACTGGGAAGTCCGGGCAGCTGGTATGCTCAGCTCTGCACAGCCCCGTGCCCTTCCCGGCCCAGGGACAGACAGGCTCCCTCCTCTTGTGCCTCCAGCTGCAACATCTGACCGCTGGGGCCAGGTCTCTCTGAAGGTTTCTTTTCATCCACACACAAAGTTTTTGCTGTGACCTTTTTCCCCAGCACCGAATTTACAGGAAGTACGCTTAAATGGGGCCAGCATCTCTGTTTAATAATTCAACACTTGCGCTCACCGTCAAGCCGAGTGATTTAGTAACAGTGGGGAGTGCAGGCTGCCTTCCACCAGTAGCTCATGGTCTGCTTTGACTTCCAGAGCACACAGTCGGTCAAGGACACTGTCCTTCCCAGCAACAGCTGTGACTTTTACATGGCCATTTAACACTCCCAGTTAATATGATGGCAAGAGGAAAATTACTTGTGCTGATAGCTGTCCCTGCCACCTATAAATTCCTGGGGCATTCAGCATATAAACGTTACCAAGGAATGCTGCAAGCTCCTCATAATGACCCTGGTGACAAAGGGCTCCTAGGCCCACCGTCTTCTGTGCTGGCTCCGGAGATCTTCCCGGCTCTGTACCGGGAGGAGAGATGGAGGCGTGGCCCCGTCATGGCCTGAGGACGTGTTCCCCAGGGGTGGCCTGTAGAACACCTGCCTTAAAAGCGGCTTGGTTCGGGGAGGGGAGGGCTTCGGATGCACGTGTTTGTTCTTCATCCCTGTCTGGAACCGGATGCTGAGACGGAGGATGCCTTTCCCACATTCCCGGGGGTATCCGTGTCCGCCGCCGCTTTGGGAACCTCTGATGCAGGGCAGGTGGCCAGGGCTGGGACCCAGGGGACTCGAGTCTGCCCTGTCCCTGCAGAGTCTTCCCGCAACGGTGCGCCGCTCCCTGGGCTGTGCCCTTGTTACTGTGAGTGCCTGTTAGGGTCATCTCTGGGAGCTCTGTTTGCAGATTCAGGCAGCTCTGAGTCCATTTCTAGGGGAGGAGAGGGCGTGGCGTTGGGGAGAGAGGAGGCTTTGGAAACCAGGGGCAAGGGTGACCCCAGGCCGCGTGCCCAGGTGTGCAGGGGGTGGGCTGTCTGGGTCTGGGAGTCCGTGCCACCTGTGATGAGTCTCCCTCTCTCCAGGGATGGGTCCCTCAAAAGTCAATCCTTTTGTCTGCATTGGTGCAGAGGCTCCTCCAGGCAGCAGGCAGAACCCTGTGGGGAGCAGAACTGGCCCAAGTGCTTTACAAGGAATGGCGCAATGAGGCTGCTCTCTGAGCAGTGGCCAGGGAACAGGGATCCTGTAAGGATGTGGGTGTCCCAGGGACAAGCGAGGGAAGGAGGCGCCCCTCCCTTAGGCTCTGGGACAGGGGATGAGGGGGTGTCCTGGCCATAAAGGGATGGACGCTGCCGGAACCACCAATACAGCAAGAAGGGCTTGGGGGCAGTCAGCAGCTTCCCCCTCCTCCTTTCCCAATCTCCAACTGGGGCCTCCCTTGGCCAAACTCAACAGAAACTATTAGTGGCATCTGTGGGCAGCAGCCCCTGCATTCAGTCTCCAGACTGAGAGAGCAGGGCTGAGAGGCAGCACGCAGAAACACCTGCAGCGCCCATCAGTCAGAGTTGCCCTGCTCAGCCCCCCTTCCGTCTTGGGGGCCAGGGCATGGGGGTGAGCGTGGTGTGATATGGAGTGCCTGTCAGGGTCGTCTCTGGGAGCTCTGTTTGCAGATTCAGGCAGCTCTGAGTCCATTTCTAGGGGAGGAGAGGGAGTGGCGTTGGGGAGAGAGGAGGCTTTAGAAACCAGGGGCAAGGGTGACCCCAGGCCACATGCCCAGGTGTGCAGGGGGCTCTCTGGGTCTGGGAGTCCGAGCCATCTGCGATGAGTCTCCCTCCTGGCAGGGGTGGAAACGCTCCCCTCCTCCTTTCCCAATCTCCAACTGGGGCCTCCCTTGGCCAAACGCAACAGAAACTATAAGTGGCATCTGTGGGCAGCAGCCCCTGCATTCAGTCATGCAGCACATGGAGAATGACCAGCAGCATGCAACAGTCAGAGCTGCCCTGTCCAGCCCCCCTTCCATCTCGGGGGCCAGAGCATGTGGGGTGGGCATGGTGTCATGTGGGGGTTACATGTGGGTGTGATATGGAGGGTGGGTGTGGGTGTGATATGAGGTGTGGCTGTGATATGGACGGTGTGTGTGGTTTGAGACGGAGATGGGTGTGGTTGTGATATGGAGCTCCACGTGGGAAGAGCCAGGGCCCCTGTCCCATGCATCACCCCACCTTTTACCCAGCACAGGGTCACAGTCTAAGTCCCTTCTCTCTGGCTTCCTCTCCAACCTGCAGTTCCCCGTCTGTCTTGGCCAAGTTCATCTGATCTGCAGATGGGGACCTGCCTGGCACGCATCCTGTGGTCCCCAGGTCAGCACTGTGAATCTGCCAAGGCCAAGAGCAGAATATTCGGCTGCATTTTTCCACAGTACCTACGTTCCCCCAAGGAAAACCCACCTTCGTCTCTCTCTGCCTCCTTCTCAATCTTTCCCCCTTTCCCCAACTTCCTCCTGAAAGTCAAGAGCAAAGCTCTGTCCTAACTCCTGGTGTCCCTGGGCAGAATGGAAGCCGGCTGTGTGAGCTGAAGAAATGAATGAAGTGATTGGGAGCTGAGTGCCGGAGGAGGCCCCCTCCCCCGGGAATATGTCAAACCCTGGGGATCTCACTGAACTTTCAAAATCCGAAGAAGAGAATCCTGAGGAAAAATCTGTATCATTTGCTGGTGTAAGACGTGCAAGGATGTTAATAACTTAAAAAACACGTCAAGGAAAGGTATAAGTAGCATTTTCAGTGATAATTTTTCACTGGAAGCATGAATGATACATGGACATATATTTTCTTGATCTGGCTTAGTAAAATATTGCTAATATGAGATAACCAAATTCCTACTGTAACCCAGAGGACTAAATTTTATGAACAATGTTGTCTGATGCCCTGGTTGCCCGTTGACCTGGTTGGACGGTCATCCCAACATCCTCCCCACCTCTTCTTCCTGGCCGACTTCAGGCAGATGGGACGGAAACTCTTGCCTGACTGACCTTCCCAGCCTCCTTTGAAGTTCTGAGCGGCCTCAGGGCTCCTCACCAGAATCAGCTCTCAGGAGCCAGGCTTCTCTGACTCACAGCCAGCACAGGCTTCAGCCCCCACACCTCCCCCTGCTCAGCGTCCTCTTGCCTCGGCTGATGAGATGGAAGCTCCCTCCCCTTCCTCCCTGAGCCCAGGCTCACAAACCCATCACTGGATGTCTTTATTCAGGGAGATTTCCTGCCCAGGCCTGCTTCCAGGGCAGGATGGTATTGATGCAAAAATCCATCACTTAGTGCATCTGGGCATTTAATCAATGAGGCTGCAGGGAGCCCCGTGTGACTCAGAAGGCACCGGGAGTGAAGGCCAGGCGAGGAGAATGTCCAGAGTGGGCAGAAGGGCGGCTTTTGTTTTTGGTGCTGTCATGTCAGGCTCCAGCAACGAGATGTCAATTCCCTGTAATGCTGGCGCTGCAGCAGAATTCCACAGGCAACCTGGATATTTGCCCAGGTACTCATTTTATAACTCCCATGTTAATTCAATAAATACCCTACCTGTATCCTGTGTGCCAGACACAGATCTAGATGCTGGGCAGAGTGAACGAACAGCTCACAGGTCACACTGAGCTTATGTCCCTAATGGAATAATGATAATGATGGTGTTAGTGGTGATGATGGTCATGGCATGATGGCTATGGTGATGATAGGGGTGATGATGGTGGCCAGGGGGATGGTGATGATTGTCACGATGGTCATGATGGTGATGGTGATGGGATGATGGTGATGATGGTGATCATGATGGTGATGGTGATGATGGTGATGGGATGATGGTAATGGTGATGTGGTGATGTGGTGGTGGTGATGGTGATGATGGTGATGGGATGATGGTAATGGTGATGTGGTGATGTGGTGGTGGTGATGATGATGGTGATGCAGATGACGTTGGTATCGATGGTGATGGGATGATGGTGATAATGATGATGGTGATGATGGTGATGGTGATGTGGTGATATGGTGGTGATGATATAGTCATATGGGGCGGTGATGGTGATGATCATGATGATGGTGGTGCAGATGATGGTGGTATTGATGGTGATGGGATGATGGTGATGGTGATGTGGTGATATGGTGGTGGTGATGATGATCATGATGATGGTGGTGCAGATGATGGTGGTATTGACGGTGATGGTGATGATGGTGATAACTAATGACGGTGGTGATGATGGCGATGGTGATGATCATCATGGTGATGATGATCATGACAGTATCAGCAGCAGAGCAGCCACTGCAGTAGCAATCTGAATAAACATTAGACAGCCCTTACTGTGCAGCAGACACTATTCTAGACACCTCACATATGTTGGGTCACTCAACTGACACCACAACACCTGAGGTAAGTGCTCATGATCTCCACGTGATAAATGAGAAACTGAGGCACAGAGAATTCAAGTCACCTTCCTCAAGGCACACAGGAGGTACTAGTGCTGGGATTCAGAGCAAGCACCTCGTCTCATAATCAGTGGACTCAGAAACAACACCGTACACTAACAGGCAAATACTTTTAGACAGTGAAAAGTATCACGAAGACCATCAAGAGTGTGGTGTGAGTGCACCGGGTCTGAGGAGGCACATTCGGTGAGAGGTCGAGGAAGGCCTCTCTGAGCAGACCCTGGCTGGAGATGGGAAGGATGAGGGTTGTGAGAAGTGTTCGGGCAGGCGGCACAGCAAGTGCAGAGGCCTGGGATGGAGTGAGCTTGGAGAATTCAAGGACCAGCAAGAAGGCCAGAGACGCTGCAGCAAAGTAAGCAGAGGGGGAGATGGAGGCCGGGCCACGGGGCCTCGCAGGCCATGGGACATGGTGTGGGTTTACTGTGAGTGGGTGGAAGCCCCCAGAGCCCCTGCAGGGACTCACCTCAGTCACTCCATGGTTCCCGAGTCTGGGATGCTGATTCTGGGCTATGGGGCAGGTTGGGGTCTCTGCTGTGTCCTGGGGGCAATGGGAGGAATCTGCTCCCAGTATTTATAAACACATCATGAGCACGACGGCAGGAGCCCTCTCTGAGGTAAGGCACTCCTAACACACCCCGTTTCCAGGAGCTAGAGTCTTTGCCTGGCCCAGGAAACCACTGTGCTAATCAAGGAACGTGTGTTCATTTGAGTGGATTGCAGCAGCCAGCGTGGCCCAGCACTGGGGATGAGATCCAGGCTGTGGTTCTGTGAGCTCCTCTCTCTCCATGCAAGTCAACAGCACCACAGAAGCTCTGTTCCCTTCCCAAGCCATCAGGAGACTTCGGGATGCCTTCATAAGCAGAGCTGCTGAGCCCTCATGAAGTCATCCCAGGCATCTTGGAGGCCTGAGCAGGCCACATCTCTGCAGGCAGGACCACCAGGCAGGGGCGGGCAGCTTTGCTGTCAGGGGCAAGGCTGTAATTAAACTCGTCATTGCCCTGGCTCCGGCTCCGGGGCCGCCTTCAGGAAAATCAATTATCAGAAACGCAGCTGGTGGGGTGCCCAGACTCCCTGGGACCTGCCTTCATCTGATGACGCCACTCAGCTTTGCACATGAGCTGTGCCCTCCCAGGAGGCTGTGCTTTCATGAGGAGGTGTGTGGCTGACTTAATGAGGCAACCCTGGCACTGAGCCAACCTAATCTCAGCTCCTCAGGGTGAGTTCTTGGAGCTCTGACTGTCCTATTTCCCGTCACAGCCTGGCTGAGCCCTGAGCAATGGGTGCTCTGACACTTAGGTCATGTTTAGGGCCCCCATTGTGGAGGCGGAGACCCCAATGTACCCCAGCCCACACCCCGCCCTCTCCGTCCTCTTCTCCCCTCACTGGGCTCATTCAAAAATGCTTGGAATTATTCCAGGACAGCTTTGTCCCGTGATCAGGTAAACAGTAGGTGCCTGCAGAGAGAGGTCCTCATGGGGCAGAGCCTGCAGTGCCCCAGGACCCAAGTCCCCTCCCTCCTGGGCACCCTTAGTGCCCATTCCCAGCCTCCCTGGGTTGGGGGTGACAGGTGACCGAGCTCTGCCCAGGGTGCAGCACTTCCAGGCCAACCATGACGCAGGCCCTGCATTTTCTCTTCCTTATCAGCCAGTTGGACAGAGAGGACCCCAGGGGCTCAGAGGACAGGGGAGGGAGAGGCAGGAATCCAGGCCCTGACTGACTGTGGGGGAAGGGGGGATCCTGCTCCCCACTTTAGAACGTCTCGAAGGAACACTGGACCACACGGATTGAAGTCCCTGCAGGGGTAGTGGCTGCTGTTAGGGTCTCTCGCCCACCCTGACCACACAGCGCTGAGCCCAGACTCAGTTCCTCCTCCAGAAGTGGTTGGTCTGAGTGGATCAGCTCCTCGTTCCAGGGGACGTGCTCTGGGGGATTCTGACACGGGGACAAAAGAGAGGAGACCGGCCACCTTGCAGGCGAAGGGCCCAGAAGCTCGTTCTGGCTGGAACGACCCGCGTCCTCTTTCCTCCCGACTTGAGGATCTCACCCCACAGCACACAGGAATTAACTTTGTTTGTGGTCACTTGGCTGTATCCTGCCAAACGCCAGTTCTCCTTCCCTTCGAGACAGTTCTTACCTCTCCCTGCCCACCCCCTTCCCTCTGTCCCCTGTGATTTGAAGGAGGCTGATCCAGCCTCCACCCCAGCTCCTGCAGCCTGGGCTGGTCAGCGTCAGCCTTGGCCTTGGACTCAGCGATGGGGTAGAGATGGGCTCACGCCCCTGCCAGGCCAGGAGGCTGAATTCCAGAGCTTTGCGGGAACTGGCAGAAGCAGGGAGCTCCCTTTCCACTGAGTTGGGAGGCTGGAGGGGTGTCAGGCTGGGGCGGCTGAGAGCATCGCACAGAGGAACGCAAATCAAAGCTGGAGAAAGTCCGGGAGAGGACAGGAAGTGACTGCTCCTGAGGGCTGGACAGACGCTCCTGAGGGCTGGACAGACGCTCCCGCCACACGAAAGGGTGCGTGGGTTTTGTTTTTCCACCTAAGCCAGCTTCAGCTGGGTTTGTCACTTGCCACAGAAAGGACCCTGACAAGTGTAGTTTAGCAAGAAAAGCTGGAAGCAGCAAATGCAGAGCAAGACCCAGGAACACACACCCTTCGAGTCCCGGGTTCCAGGCTGTTGCTGGAGCCAGAGCCTCTCCGGTCCTGCTGAGCTGAGTCACCGCTGCTGAGGCCAGTGGAGGATCTGCCAGGGGCCCTCTGCACCTCATTTGGGTGCCCTCAGGGACGCACACACAGGGGTGTTCCGGGAAATTGAGCAGGGAAGGTAAGTTGACTTTATTTTCTTCTTTTAATGTCCTCCTAATGGACTGTTTATATCCGCTGTTCTTTTGTCATTTCTTTTCCTGCAAAGGTAAGCCCATTCACAGACTGGTCATCTGTGATTGCTATTCTGGGCTTACTCCATGGGGTGTCCTGGAGCTCAGGATCATTCACAGGGGCTGGGGGCGCAGATCAGTGCTAAATGGAGCCATTGACATTGGTCTCCAGGAAGGCCAAAAGATGCCCATTGTTACCACCCAGGACTCCAAGAAAAGACTGAGCCCAAAATTCTGTCACCAGAGAGGGGGTTGAGTGACAGCTGGTTATCTGCAGCCTGTCCTGCAAGTGTGGGTCCACGAGTCCCATCTCCCTGCACCGCGTATGGGGCAGGGGCAGTGCTGTGTGTGCCGCCACCCTGTTATGTCACAGCCAAGGGTGTGTTTAGAGCTCTGCGGAGAAGGGGCCTGTGTTCAAGCTCAAGCAGGGAGACTCAGACACTCATGGGAGGTGGGGAGGGGATGATCTCAGCATCAAAGCAGAGAGATGTGTTGGTCTTTAGGATGTGAGTTTGAACAGACTGGAGGGCTGAATACCCTTCTCTCTGGGCCTCCATCGCTCTCCCTGGAAAGTATAGGCACTGGAAAATTCATCCAAGCTTTCAGCAAATGTCCAGTCGCATCGTGCTGGATATTGGCGTGAAAATGGCTCTTTGCTCCCCAACTGCATGGATTTTATAGTCTAGGCAGGAAATCCTACATTTAACAAATAATCATAGAGACAAATAAGTCATTACAACTTGTGATAAGTTCTAGGAAGGAAAAAAAGACAGGTCACTCAAGATCATATAAAATGAGGGATGGGATGGAGAAGTCAGGGTGCCCCGGACCTCCCCACTAGCACATGTGGACAAAGGATAAATAGAAAGAGGGGCCCCTATGGTCTCTGAACTGCCATAGATTGTATAGGAGGTAACTGAGTTCATGTGTGTCCAAGGGTGTAATTGGCCTTGAGAACGATGTTTCCACAGGACTGCGGGCTCCACACACATCACCCCGCTCAGAAGGCACGGCTGCTCCCAGGGAGCCACAATGACCCTTCATGTCCCATCATAAAGGGTCTCTGTGTCCACCTCTCAAGGCAGCCCGGGGCAGCAGCACCCTTAGGGTCTGGTCAGCTGGTGAGACTGCCTTCCTTTCTTGAGCCTGATGTCCATGAGGCCTGCGGACAGCTGAGCGACCCCATCCCTCCATCCGCAGGGACAGCACGGTCAGGAGTGGTAGGATCTGGGAACCTTTGCTGGGGTCTTGTGCTCCTGTGTGACCTCTGTCTCCCCTAAGGGGCCTCAAAACAGACAGAAGCAATATCACAGTTTGTGCTTCCAGGAAGGCAGGAGGATGCATTGGCGGCTGGAAGATGAGGGTTTTCTTAAACAGGGCTGAGATGGGGAAGCTCGATTTCAGGATAACCGTGGCAGTCTCTGAGCACCAGGTGCCAGCCTGTCTCCTTTCCCCCTGCTGACTGCCAGCTCCAGTTTTCATGGGCATCTGAATCTGTGCCCTGGAAGTGACCACAGGTTTTCTCTTCTCCTCCACTCGCTTTGTGGAGAAAGAGGTCTGGCTGTTGTCCGCACTGATCAGTGTAACTTTCACAAACATTGCAACAAAAGACTTTTAAAGACACAGAGGAGGTTCCCAGGCATTTTCAAAAGATGTTGTCCACATTGTATTTTCTTATTGCAATGATTCACTGTAGAGTGCCTGAAACAGATATGATCGTAGAGGAAGAAAAGTTATAAACCCTGCACAGACGTATATATGTTAAAAAAAAGATGACACCATAGACATCGTAATAATACCAACTTTTCCCCTTAAAACCACTTTTAACTGTGGTCAAATACACATAACATACAATTCACCACTTAATCTTTTTAAAAACCTTTTAATCGAGGAGTGATTGACAGACAGAGAGCTGTCTGTATGTAATGTGTGCAGCTGGGCGGGTCTGGGGATGAGTGTGCACTCACGAAACCATGGCCGCCGTCGCGCCATCAGCGCACCAGCTATAAAGCTCCTCCCACCCTCTGTTTATTGTTTTTTTTCTGAGCGTGATAAGAACATTTCACACAAGATGGGGCACACACTGCAGCAGACCTCGGGGGCATTCGTCATGTGAGATGGTGTGGGTCCGTGTTGCTGCCCAAACCTCGTGCTGAGCTGTAACCCTAATGCTGGAGGGGGGGCCTGCGGGGAGGTGTTTGGGTCAGGGGGGTGGACCCCTCACGGCTTGGTGCTTTGTGATGGTGAGTGAGCTCTGGTCGTTTAAAAGTGTGTGGCACTCTCCACCTCCATGTGCTGGCTCCCATTCTGCCCATGTGACTGCCAGACCCGCTCCAGCTTTGGCCATGAGGAAAAGCTCCCTGAGGCTCCCCCAGGAGCAGAAGCCATTATGCTTCCTGTACAGCTGCAGAACCAGGAGCCAATGAAACCTGTTCTCTTAGAAGTTACCCAGTCTCAGAGCTTCTTGTTAGCAATGCGAGAAGGGACTAATGCATATGAACGAAACATGACGCCCTTGGACCCCCCAGCTCCCCATCCCCTTCCCCCAGCCCCTGGCACCCCCCCCCCACACCGTGCTCCTCTCTGCCTCCGTGAGCCTATTTCAGATGCCTCATATAAGGGCATTGTGTGGCATTCGTCCTTTGTGGCCGGCTTATTTCACCCAACACAACATCCTCCACCTTTATCCATGCTGCCTTAAATGGCAGGATTTCCTTCTCTTTAGGCTGAATAATGCTCCATTGTGTGGACGTGCCATGTTTCCAGCACCCACTCACCATCAGCGTCCGCTGGCTGCTCCCGCCTCTTGGCTGTTGTGGCTGTTGCCGTGTCCTCCCGCAGGGCGAGCCCATGCTGGGCACGTGGCCAGCACACAGGTGGGGGAAGGGGCCATGTGACCTGGTGGCTGCTCCCGCTCACTCAACCCACTTTGCTGGGTGCCTGTGCTCAGCCCTCAGCATCCCAGCTTTAAAGTAGGCTCAGAAGTTACATCTGAGGCAATGGTGTGGGTGAGATGCTTTGGGGACATCAAGGAGGCCAGGGCCAGGGAGTGGGCATGCGGAATGGCTTTTCCAGGGATTCCCAGCTGCCTGGCAGTGATGCTTCCCCGCTATTGCCCTCCTGTCCTTGTCCCAGCTCTCCAGGGATGACCGAGTCTGTGTTTGTTCTGCTCCCACACCACCCCTAGCTCAGGGCCTGAAGGGCAGAGGGCAGTGCCAGCTTCCTAAAGCACTGGGGGTCAGAGGGCCGATGTCAGTGTGAAGGTGTGCAGCCACCGTGACTACTGGCAACTGTCACCTCTCTCAAAGTCAGCAGCGCACACCTGGCTGCCCGCTGCACAGCTCCGAGGGGCCTCCCGCCCTGCGCACCACCCAACACACAGAGGACACGCAGGGTCAAGCTGGATACGTTGCTGCACTTGGGATGTCGTGGTCCCCAGAGGAGCCTCACAAGGTGCCCAACAGCAGCTGAAGCAGAGCCTTGAGCAAGGGGCAAACCCGTTCTGATATCACCTGGTCCTTGCTGCAGGGAGAGGCGGCACACTCTCCCACCCCCGCCGCGTGGATTCACTGTGCTAGTGGAGGGTGGCGGCAGGGGTCATCCTTGTCTGAATTCCAGAAGACATGTGGCTGGAGATGACAAGACTGGGTCAGTAGGCTTGGGAGAAATAGGAGGGAGACTTAGGGTGCTGGATTCGGAAACAAGGAAGGGTGTGCAGTTAAATGTTCATTTCTGCTAAAGTGTGCGTGTGTGCATGGACGTGGATATCTGTGCATGCACAGACTCACTTGAGCAGCAGCAGTGGGGACCTTTCTATGACATCCAGGTGACACAGGCCACCTTTGCTTTGTGGGCGTCCTCGCCACAGCTGGCCCTGGGTGTTTTGAGGAGGGTCATCCGGCTCACCAGCCGCCCTCCTCCCCAGAGCGCCTCCCTGCCCCTCCTGTGTGGCCCTTGTTCACAGGCACTCACAGATGTTTTTCAAGAGGAGCTCACGGTTGCCTATTTCTAATGTTCCATTTTGCTTGGAAAAGTGTGAGCCAGTCTAGATTTTCCCGTAAATTCAGGAAATTGACCAGTCCTGACAAAAAGACTTGGTTTTTTTGTTGCTGTTGTTGTCTGAAACCACTTCTCTTTGAAGGTTAGTGAAATGAGAAAGTAGCCTGAGGTTGATAAGTCTGTATTGATTTTACCTGGAATATCTCACGTCTTTTGATTTCAGCCGTTTCTAGATTCAGGAAAGCTCTCTTAACCGTATCTCTGGATACTTCTCTATTTCACTCTTCTCACAGAAACAAAGTGTACGCCTTAACTCTTTGTGCTTTCCTCTCCTTTTTCTTTTCTTTCCTTTTTTTCATTTTGACAGAGTCTCGCTGTCGCCCAGGCTGGAGTGCAGTGGTGTGATCTTGACTCTCTACAACCTGTCTCCAGGGTTCAAGCGATTCTCCTGCCTCGGCCTCTGCAGTAGCTGGGACTATAGTTGTGTGCCACCACACTCAGCCAATTTTTGTATTTTTAGTAGAGATGGGCTTTTGCTATGTTGGCCAGGCTGGTCTTGAACTCCTGACCTCAGGTGATCTGCCCACCTCGGCCTCCCAAAGTGCTGGGGTCACAGGCGTGAGCCACCGCGCCCGGCCTTCTTTGTGCTTTCATATCAATTGTTTCCTCATTAATCCTTCTTGAAATTGTTTCTTTTCCGTTTGGTTTGCATGTTCTGTTTGGTTTGCATGTTCCGTTTGGTTTGCAAACATATCCTCCTTGTTGCTGCTGCTTTCATCCGTGCCCTTTCTCCCTCTTTCTGTGATTATGACCTCCATTTCTGTGATGTTCGACTTTTTTCCTTCTTCCTCCTCTTTCTTGAGCGCTGCCACCTCGGTTTTCATCACTTTTTGTTGTGTTCTGATGTCTTCCTCCAGCCCGTGCCTCTGCCACAGGTTCCTCCTCCACGGAGGCCATGGGTAGCATCCGGTTCTTTGAACCCATGGAGACCTGCAGGGCACGGGCTCCTCTGCTGCAGGGCCAAGGCATCCTGCCCCTTTCTTCACCCGCCTTTTGTCGACTGGAGGGAGATTGCCATCTCCCTCCCACCCTGCGGCGGCCACCAGTCCCTCTCCCTTCCTCCCTCTCCCTTCATGTGTATGGCTTGGACTTTAACCCTCTTTTGCTCTCAGAGACCTGAAGTGTGGGGGTCCTAGAGGGCCCCTCTTCAGAGCCACACTTGTAGCCAGCCAGTTGCAAAGAGGGCCTATTCCATGCCATCTTCCACAGCCCCCTGCCTGCCACTCTCTGCAGCTCCAATTTCAGGAGATCCTGCAGCCGAGACATGGACCCCTAGTTTATGCCAAGCAGAGGGCAGAGGGGTTCACTCGTGTGACTGTGAGGTTCGCTGAGCCTGTGGACCCTGCCAGTGTGGGCTCTGCCCTGCCTGGGCCCCATCCTGCCTCTGACCCACCCACCACGCTGCATCCTGGGTCCACACCTCCCACACCTGTGGATTTCAGCATCCAGAGTTGTTTCTTGGTGTTCCCTCTCACAAGCTCAGTTCCTCGTGGACCTGAGATCTTCCCACCCAGCATCTCCCCAAATACTGCCGGTGGTGTTCAGCCGATGGCCACTCCTTCTCCACCACCCGACTTCTTGCCAGCTGGTGTCCAGTTACGTTTTGGCAAAGGTGGTCATTGGGCCAGCTGGAGAGAGGGACAATGTGGAAGCCCTCTCTGCTCTCTGTGGTGGCACCGTGGGGCCTGGTGACATCACGGGACATGGTCTCTGGTGGCCCTGCCAGGTGCGTTGTTGGGTGTCAGT
Source organism: Cebus imitator (assembly GCF_001604975.1). Lineage (NCBI taxonomy): Eukaryota > Metazoa > Chordata > Mammalia > Primates > Cebidae > Cebus > Cebus imitator. Next base: position 18,195 of record NW_016107638.1, on the reverse strand, counting down.
GGCCAAAACAGGCTCAGTGAAGGGGCAGGGGAGGGAAGGACCTGCCCACTGCTCCTTTCCTCATTCAGAGCAGGCTGTGGCCAGGTCCCTGGGGGAGGGAAGGACCTGCCCACTGTTCCTCTCCTTATTCAGAGCAGGCTGCGGCCAGGTCCCTGGTGGAGGGGTCTTCAGATTGCAGCTCTGGACAGAAGGGCTGGTGGATGATGTTTGAAGCCATGGAGAACATGCCTGGAAAAGACCAAGGTCCAGGGCCGAGCCCAAGAGAAGAGGGGACATTGTGAAAGGAAATGAAGGAGGACCAAGCCTGGGACTGGGGGAATATCCACCTCCATTTCAGGCATCAAGCAGGGCAAGCCAGAGTCCTTTCTCGGAGGAGAAGTGGTAGGTCACAGCGACTCAGGTCTGATCCTGCTTTATACCTAGAAGAACACAAGATCTTCTTCAGAAATCTCAAGCTCTGACGATGCCTTCAGACCCATGAGGAGGGGGTCTGAAATTCCACAAAAATTGAGTCTGTTTTCTGGATCCCAGAGGTGAACATGGGCTGAATGCTCATTCATGCGTCTTCCAGGATCATGAGAATAGGAGACGCATGTTGTACCCTCTGATCCCCCGGTGGCCTCAGCAGGAGGTTTTTCTATGGTTCTGGAGAGCTGTGTGTCTTCCTCTCCATCAGGCTCATTCTGAACCACAACCCCAGCATCCACATGGCAGATGCTTCCTGGGCACTCTTAAGAGTCACAGGATGCCTGGGCTGCTCAGGACACAGCAGGTGGTGGCTGTGGAGCCTGAAAAGATTTATTTTAAAAGCCCAAGGGGACAAATACGGCATCTTGCACGGTACTCCATACTTAAAACTATTCGGATTAATTATAGAAAAATTTGCATTCAAGAGCATGCCCGTAAAGAGTAGTTAAAAATTGCAGCATGAGTAGGAGGAGAGTGTCTCTCTCAGCATCTCCAAGGGAGCAGAGCCTCTGGGCTCCACCTGGTCTGGCTGGCACTGCTCGGCTGGCCCTCTGATGAGTGTTGAACTGGCAACTGTCGGACTGGCTGGGTCAGGGGCTCATGCCCACTGTGGAAGCAGAACTTGAGGCAGACCTCATCTCAGTCCCTGGCCTGAGACCATGGGCACTTGTCTGAGCAAGGCCAAGAGGCTGTCTTTAGAGGTGGGGCTCAACACCTGCCACGTGCACTCTTCTCAGACAGTGACACGCTGGGTCCACGCATGTCTCTGGCCCATCTCCTGCGTTGCTGACTTTGTGCAGAAACCACGGTTCCTGGGTTCTGGGTCAGCGCTGGGTCCAGCCCCTGAGAAGCCATCCTCCTGCCCCTCGCAGCCTCATTACAGCTGCTCAGCCTTTACAAGACTCATTCTCCTCCTGCCAGGGAGCCAGTGCCAGGCCACTATTCCTCTTGGACAGGGTGCCTGTCCTACCATGTGGGGATACCAGGACCAATGAGATAAAGTAGGGGCACAGGTTCCCAGAGAATGAGGGTGCCTGAGATGTGGCAGTGTGATGGGGAGCTCCACTGGTCAGAGGGGATGCAGGGCTTCCGCCCAGACACAGGAGGGTCTTGAATGAAGGGAACGGAAGACCCAGGTAGGAGTTGGCAGGCAGGTGTTCTGCCAGTCACCACCAAGCAGCACTCACTTACCTGTGCATGCATTCATTCACTCACTCACTCTGCCATGAATGCATTTATTCATTGATTCAGTCTTTCACCCGCAGGTGAATTCACTCACTCATTCATCCAGGCATGCATACATTCATTCACTCACTCACTCAACCATGCACGCATTCACTGATTCACCCCCACACACATTCATTCATTCACTCACCCATGCATGCATTCATTCACTCACTCACTCTCCGGTGCATTCATTCATTCGTGGTTCAGTCATTCACCCGCAGGTGAATTCACTCACACATTCATCCAGGCATGAATGCATTCATTCATTCACTTACATTCCTGGCGGCTACCACCATTCTCTGGAGCTCTACACCCTTTCCTGAGAGTGAGGGTGACACTGGGAAATGGCTCCATTCTTGGCCTGAGCTTCCCTACACCTGTGACTCAGCTATTGGAGTCCTCAGTAGCCAGAGGCAGGGCACAGACAAATGAGGAGCAAATCAGATCCAGGAGACAGATGCAGCGCCTTGGGATGAAGTAACATGACCTCTGGAATCACGCAGGTAAAACCCACCACCCATTTCGGGAGTCACAGCTGGAAATCCCTTCAGGACAAAAGAACAGGTTGGACTTGAGTCCCTAGAATTCATAGACAGGACCCAAGAAGAGGGCGTCTGAGACCCTGACTCCCACTGGGCTGAGCCCTCCTCCCCACACAGGAGGCCAGGTGCATCTCTGAGTGGGGTCTCAGCTGGGGGTCCAGCCCTGTGGCCTGTACTGTTCCCACAGTCCCATTCCCACGGTCCCGTTCCCATGGTCCCGTTCCCACGGTCCCATTCCCACGGTCCTGTTCCCACGGTCTCGTTCCCACAGCTCTGTTCCCATGGTTCTTCTCAGGGCGCAGGCAGCTACACAGGCTCTAGGGCACTTGCAGAATGAGAAGCCACAGTGTTTCCTTGTGGGTATCAGGAAGGGGCGGCCCCGCTTTGACCTCCCACTTCTCAGAACAGTTGAGGGAGCCAACAGAAGCCTCCCCACCTCGTGGCGCCAGGCTGGCCCCTCTGCACTAATGGCGGCTGATTGTTAGGTAGGTTTCCTGGCCGGGCCAGTCAGAGCCCTGAGCCCCTGAGCTCAACAGCGATTGGTTGACGATGTGCACGTGATCTGTGTGGGTCCAATCAGAGTCCTAAGACTGGTGTGGGCAGTCCCAGAACGAGCTCCTTTATTGCTGGATCTGAGCCCCGGGGTGTGGCCTGGAGATGGAGCAGCCACCTGCAGGGAAGACCCCTCTTAGACTAGCTAATGAGGGGGCTGTCCTAATATAAACAAACACAGGGCTGGAATTATGTAAAAGAACACAGGTGCTCCCATAACATAAACGAATCCAGGGGCAATGAGCAAGGACATGGACCAGGAAAACTGGATGTGGACGCTTTCAGCCTCTCAATCCTGCTCATTCTGGCTGGTGAGGGGAGTCAGGAAGCCTCCTGCGTGCTCTAATCCAGGTTGAATGGGGTTTCCTTCTCTTGTCCCTGAGAGGCCCTGATGGACACACTTCAGACGCACCTGGCATTGCCTCTGTCTCCCTCCGGTTTTACCCACTGCCCAAGCCTGGGCCAGCTCTCAGTCAGAGGAGAGCATGGTGGGGATGTGGACCTGGGATTTGGGACTCGAGGGGCAACACCTGGTTGGCCCCATGTCCTCATGGTGAAATGCCAGTGTGTGCAGCTCTCACGTCAGTCCTGAGCCCAGCTCAGCTTCGGGTTCTGTGATGAGTTCAGACCAAACTGTATGTTGCACAGAAGGCCGAGTGTCAGGCAGAAGAAGCCTCCTTCCTAACAGATCTCAGGTAAGAGGAACCAGAGCCTGGGCAGCATTGCCGAACCTGCATGGGGCTGTAAGACTGGATCGATCCTGGTCTTTCCTGGGAGAACATGATCAGCCTCTTAGAGGAACTGCAGGGAGGACTGGGCCAGGGTGCCCAGGCATGCTGATGGGCTGAGACCGCACCTGAGAACGGTTAAGAATCCCTTCTGGACAGAGCTGCAGCCCTCCCCCGAGGACCAGGGCCACCTGCCGTGCCCTGGCGTCTCTCCCCTGTTCCTCGGGAAGCTGCCTCCACTGTCTCCTCTGCAGCTCGCAGCAGCACTTCTCCAGAGGACCGGACACCAAGCCCTGTGGCTTCAGGATCCTCATGGACAGGCTGGTCCACGCTCAAAGGGCTAGGACTGAACGCTGTCCCATCAGCTGACTCACGTGCAGGGCCTGGGGTGGCCTCCTGTCCAGAGGTCCACCCTGGTGAATGACAGGAAGTCAACCAGGGCAGTGTCCAGCGTGTGGGCTGCGCTGATGCCACCGTTCCTGGCCCAGCTCCTGGGGAATGATTCTAAGACATGGGGGGGCCCGGCGTTGGTTCACGGTTGAAGACTCAGTCTCGAAAATAACTGGGCAACAGAGATAATTAATATCCAGGGACTTCCCAGGATGTTTCCAGGAGACTCAGCCTGGGTAATCTGGAGTCAGCCTGGTTAATGTTGAGAGGCTCAAGCTCTTATGTCCCAGAGGGAGAAGGGAAAGCAAATACTCTAGCCTGTTCTCAAAAGGTAAAAGGTGATGGTTAAATACCTGCTCTAAAGGCCCCTGCTGTGACTGAGAGTCTGAGCTCGAATAGGTGCCTTGGTTCAGGCCCACTGTGAAGGACCCTTCATCTTGCTGCTCCTGGGTCCGTTCATTCTCCACATTAGCACACACTTGACCCCTCACGTCTACCTGGATTTTAATTGTCCACTGAGCTGCTCTGAGATCCCACAGGCTTCTGTACTAGAGCTGGGAGAGACCAGCACTTGTTAAACTTCTGCAACAAAATATGAACTGGAATTAGAAACAGCTCTTGGCAAAGCTCAGTTCAAGAGGATGTTGTGGAACTGTGAGTGCGGTTACTCAGTGTGAAGCCCCCCAGGGAAGGTCAGCTGCTCATCCTGGTGAGATCATGAAATAAGGACTCCTCGTGGTCAAGGTCCTCCCGGGGGAAGTTTCTGGAGTATGGGAGTTAAGCTGTAAGGGTCACAGAGATGAGTTAGGATGCTGCCTTTCTGAAATCTCAGCCCCAGTGCTAATTCTCTTAGGGGGCACTCGGCTTCCTGATGGTGTGCAAACAGTCACTAGCATCTATCCATCGTCCACCCACTTATCCACCCATCTGCATGTCTGTACATCCATCATCCATCCATTCACCCATCCACCTATCTACCCATTGACTTATTTGTTCTCCCATCCACATACTCATTCGTTTGTCACCCACACATCTATCTACACATTCAGCCATCCATGCATTTGTCATTCATCCATCACCCATCCACCCATCTACTCATTTACTTATTCATCATCCATTTCCCCATCTATTCATTTGCTTATCCATCCACCCATCCATCCGTTTATCATCTATCCATCATGATTCATCTGCCCCTTCATTCACACAGCATGAATGGATTGTCTGTTCCGTCTCAGGCACTGCTGGGTGGCTGGATTTATAAAAGACCATGAAAAGAGACATTCTGCTGCCAAGAACCTCCATGCTCCATCACAAGTCATCTTGGCCAAGATCATAAGATGCTTTGACAAAGATGCTGCCCCAGGTCGGGAAACAGATGATGAAACCAGGGCAGCATCTGTCTAGCAGTGATGGAGCCTCTGCAGTGCTTTCTCGCCTTCTCATCCAGCCAAGCATTACTGAGCTTCACTGGCCCCTGTACTTGATTTAGTAACTGGCTTGAGAGACTTACTGTCCTTGGGGAGTTAGTTACAGAATAGGACTTTTGGAGTCAAAAAAGATAAATGCAACTCAGAAATGCTAAGACCAATGGGAACATTTACTGACTCAAGGAATACACGAAGGGCTGTTTTGCACAAGCTATTCTCTGACTGCCCCTCTGCAACCATTTTGTGCCCTCCTGTGACATCACTGTGCCCAGCAGGCTGACCTCTGTAAACGGCACCAGGGGGGCTCCCTGCCCTCTGGATTCTGTTGGATTTGGCTGATGAGAGTCAGCAGTAGAAGGCTGAGATGGGAAAAGACAGAGGTTTGAGCAAGTATTGCTCCTGCCTGACTGAGTTTTGGCAGTGAAGTTTTTCCCCAAATAAGATCTTAGATCCTGCCAGGTGACCCCTCTCCCAGAGTTACAACCCTGCCTGCATTCCAGAAACAATGCCCTTAACCTCTGCCCTGGGGCTTACGGTGGATAACAGCTTCCCTGCTGTTCCAGTTCTTGGGGTGCAGGTTGCCCACCCCTACTTAGGCCTCTGTAAATAGCCTCTGCATTGAACTCTGCAGGGAGGCCTGTGGGTCTGCTCTCAGACTCGGGTTGTGCAGTCAAAGAGCAGGTCAGATGTGCAGGTGAGCATCAGAGCAGCCGGCCCTGAATGGTCCAGCCCCACCTCCTCTATCTTCTAATGAGATTGGCTTAACTCTTTGTCATAGTAGATCAGCCTTCTCCATATGCCAGAAAGCATGCAGTCTCTTCCTCCTCTTGGCTTCATGTCAGTTCTAGTTTGAAAAATCCCAGGGAACACTTCCAATAGGCCTGTCTGGGGCCAGGTGACCACCCATAGACCAATCAATGGTGGTTATGGGGGCAGAGTCGTATACGAGCACAGGATCTTCCTGGAAACAGACGGTTGGATGGGAGGAACACGTCCCCTGAGAACAGAAGGTGCATTTCCACACGTGGTGGGGTTGCTGGGATGAGGAGAACTGAAGCCCCCATGTGGATTGCATTACCTGTGGCCATTGTGATGTGTCATCAAACCAACAGCACTTATCAGAATTTGAAAAACTGCCCGCTCCATTTTTAACCCAGGGGCCCAGATGCCCATGACAGCAACAGCCACGGTACCGAAAGCTGCCTCTGAGCCCCGAGTCTAAGAGATGGAGGGGGCTTGTTTTAGGGCTTGCAGACCCTGAGGCACTGCAGGTGAACCCAGGGCAGCCACCCCCTGAGAGGGGACTGGGCCTCGGTCCGCCCTGGAAGGTCAATAACCCTGAAGCCCTGCCCAGGTCCCCTGGGGCTCTGCACCCCGTGAGCTGCTGGAGGACTCAGGCTGTCAGTCTGGATTTCCCACCCTGCATGCGCAGCAGTCACAGGCTCAGCTCCCCACGAGGAACACAGGTCACTCACAGCGGCGGTCACTGAGAACCAAGACCGCCCACCCCACTTTACTCCGTGCCTTTGACATCCTCTGGCAATTTTAAAGAGGTTGGGAGCTGCAGTTGCTCACCTCACTTTGAATCGAGGGTGATTACTGGGTTGGCAGCACTTCTGAAATTGACTGAGAGGTACCTGGGGTTTGGCTTCTAGACCACTGCCATGAGGTCGGACGTGTGTGTGTGTGTGTGTGTGTGTGTGTGTGTGTGTGTCCAGGTCCTGCGGGAGCCATTTAAGGAGGCTGCTTTGCTGCTGATGGACAGACTCAGACGATGGTGTTTGAAAAACAGACACAATCAGAACGCTAAAAGGGACGCCTCGCCTCAGTGCTGGGAGTCATGAGTGCATCTGGGACTGCGTCTGGGTCTTTTATCTGACAGGCAGATGGACGACTGCTCTTGGAAACAGAAGGCAAAATGCAGGCATGTCACAGGGAAAATATCTCATCAAAAAGGAGAGATCGGTTCCCCGCAGCACCCGCTTCGACTTCCGTGAGCAGAGATGTGAGGACTCACATGTAGATGCCTGAGGCTGGCTCTTGAGTAGACCGTCTGGTTAATGACAGGCGAGCTGAGAACTGTCAGAGGCCTGAGTCTGGCTGAAGCTCGGAGCCTCGGGTACAGGTGACCCAGTCCAGGAAATAACTGAGGCTGAAGCTGATCAGTGTCAGTTCAGGGACCCTGCGGGGTGATTTCGGAGAAACCACTTGACCAACTTCGGGAGATGCAGCCCAGTTACTGGTTGGACACTCAGCCCTGGCAGCAGGAGGGCTGGGCCTGACTCATGCCGGTGACGCAGGCCGTGTAACGCCTGGAGACCCAGAGGATTGAGTCACGAGGAAGGGACAGGTGAGGATCAGCCTAGAAAAGCACAGAGCCGGGAGATGGGCCTGCTGCAAACGTCCCTGGTCCCTGGGACGCAGCCTCAGCCCGGGTCAGAGCAACCCTGGGGCGCCCGCCAACCCTCCTGCCCCCAAGTGGGGGCCCCTTCCCTCTGCTTGAGTCCACGCGTTTTCCCCTCAGCACAGGCCCGACACCTCCAGGGTCCCAGCTGCTGGCTGCTGGTGGAGAGTTCTGAGGCCTCAGAGACGAGAGCTCTCAGGGCAGCGAGAGCAGCCGTGTGCAGTTGATAGAGGAAGTGAGAGCAGAACCCTACCTGGGCGTGTTTGAGATCCATGGGGACAGTCACTGATGGAACAGCCTCCGTGGGCTGCTGGGGTGGTGGGACTCGGGGAATGTGTGAGCAGGGCCTTGGAACCCTAGGCCAGATTCACGGTGCTGGTGTGGCCATGAGCTCCGAGGGCCACAGACGAGGGTTAGCTGGGCCTCTCTGATGCTGCAGCCCCAGGATGCTTCTGTGGGAGTGTTCCCTGGCTTCCTGTTGACGTGGCGGCAGTCACCAGCATTCATTCATTCATTTATTCAGTGTCCTCTGAACACCTGCGACGTGCCAGGGAAGGCCTCCATGGAAAGGTCTGGGGTGAAAGACAACCTTTTTCTCCTGATACCTCCATGTGCCCCACACAGATAAGCTTGCAGAGGTCACATGATGCATTTGCCACCTAAGGCCTGAAGAGAAGCTCACGTGACCTACCATGGCGTGGGTCTACATCAGCGTGGCCTATGGCCAGATGGTATAGACTCTGCTGTGGATGTCACTGTCATCTAAGAAACCATTCAACCAACATCCCTGAGCTCCAGCTCTCCACCAGGGCCTCTGTTCAGGGACAGTCCCTTAGAGAAGCTTCTGGTCCAGTAGAAAGAGTCATGGAGCCAGGACCCCAGCGTTCAAGCAACAGAGGAACCCTCACCCTGAGCCCCTACAGCGCCAGGGACCGGAGGCACAGAGTCAGGTGCTGGCAACAGGAGGAGGCCCTGGAGCACCCGTCTCCAGCCTCCCGGGTCCCGTGTGGGCAGCGGCTGCCGCTTTCTCAAGGTGCCCTCAGCCACACATGGGCCTCCTCCTGAGAAGGGAGGCATCTGTTCTGCCCCCCTGAGGGCCGGGCCTGGACAGTGGAGAGGGGATGACTCTGCAGCCTCCGTCCCTGACTGAGGGACCTGCGGGGAGAGATGGGCAGTCCTAGAAGAGCCCTGGAGTCCTCCCAGCAGGGTGCAGGCAGCTGTCCCACACTGGGTGAGAGCACCAGGGCCAGGAGACCAGCTGACCTGAGAGGGCAGGCTCCTCATGTGGCCGTCAGCTGGCCCCGAACTTTCCCGAACGCACTGCTGTGGTCACCTGTATTCGCTTCCTGAGGTCCGGGTCTGCGGACACACGAGCCCTCCCGGAGCAGCTGCTGCAGGCGCCGGCATCCTCATGGAGAGAAGGATTCCTCGGATTCCACCCTTCCTGTCAAAGGTGAAGGAGGGCCTGCGGGAAAGCCTGTGGTGTGTTGGGAAGCCCAGGGACACATGGGTTACGTAACCCGGTGCTCTAACAATGGACCACAGGGGTCCCAAAAGATACTCCGCGTCTTGTCACCGTGGCTGCAGAATCACCAGGTCACCCCGGGGCTCACTCCACCCCGGAACCCTGACTTCTGTGGCAGGAACAGCTGACATAAGACCAGCCCAGGCCCTGCAGATCCAAGGGGGAGGGCCTTGTTTTGGAGCCTCCTGCCCCCTACTCACTGCAGGAAGCCCGGAAACCTTCCCTGAGCTGCTCTGCCCTGGCTGGTGGCCCCTCAGCCCCTGTCTGGGCCTCTGTGTAGCCCCACACCCTGGATAGCTCAGGTGTCCAGTGCGAAGCCCCCCCATCCCAGACCCCAGCAGCTGCAGGCTCCGCCCCTTGGGGACACAGAGCAGCTCAGGGATCCCGTGAGGTGGCTTGCTGCTGCCACGCCTCTGACATTCGCCCACCTTTCCAGAGGAAAGACCAGACTCACTGGCTGCAGTTCCCCTCCCTTCACGTGAGAAAGTGATGGATTAGGCGGGCCGCCTTGCTGAAGCGCACAATTAGAGCCAGACCCGGGCATTTAGTTTCTGGATCACTGGCCAGATTTGGGCACAGGTGCCTGTGTGTGTCTGGGCCTCCTGGCTCCCTTTCAAGGGCTGCCTCCCGAGCACAGACTCCGGTTGACACAGGTTCAGAGAGCTGCAGAGAAAGCCTCAGCACGGGAAACACGGTCGTGCTCCTGCACCGTATCTTGGAGATAATCCTCCTTCCTCTGACACTGGGGTGGACAATTGTCCCCAGAAATGAAAGACACATTAGTGGCTATTGTGCAGGAAAACTGTGCATGAAAAGAGAGAGAAAGATTGGTCCTCACACCGCTGGCAGTTTTGACCTCCATGCGTGCAGATACGGGGGGTGCTCATTTTTAATGTCTCAGCGAGACCAGAGCCCGACTGGCTGTGCATTCCAGTTCCCCTTTCAGATGGCACTTTTCCCGTGTGGAGTCTGGCCCCGTGTGCACATGGAGCGGCGGTGTCGCCCATGCCTGCTGACTGAGCTCCACGGGCAGAGGGACAGAGCGGCCTGTCTGCCCAAGGTGAGCTTCCTGGGAAGGAAACAGCTGTTTGGGAGATTGCTGTGTCTGATTCACATCACAAAGGGATTACAGTTGACACGTGGATCTTATGAAATGCATTAGAGGACTTGTCCTCATGACAAATAATAAGAGCAGCGACTGCTGAAGAGAGTCCAGTAGCACAAAAGCAACTCAAAAATATCATTAGGCATCAAGGCGGGCTCTGCTGGCTGCTGTGGCATAAATGTTTTAAGAAGCAATTTCCGCATCCTTCCCACATGGAGCTGGCTGTTGTCTTTTTAATTTTTAAATTTGTATTATCTAATTGCTTCTAGGAAAACAAGCCTCATGAACTTAGAATTCCAGCTTGTTTGAAATCCCTCTTTCTCTCCATAACCTTGTGGGGGGCCACTCGACCCAGCTGAGATTTCTGTCTTGAGTTTTTCCTTGTTCATCTCTAACTATTGACAGTTAGAAATGGGAAGGCCCTCAAGGCTTTGATACTCCCCTGGGCACGGCCTTGGGGCAGTGACTGCTGCCCCCAGTGTGCTTTCCTTCTCTTTTGCGCTGTGGCACTAGAGTCCCCAGGATTTAGCAGGACACATGAGGTCCCAGAATAAAGACTACAATTCCCAGCATCCCTTGCAGCAGGGTGTGGTCTCATTGGCCAACGCTATGAGAGGGGAAATGTTCCCAAAGCCTGCCCTCTTCTTTCTCTCCACTTGCCCCTGGAGGGAAGTGGATGCCTGGAGCCATCTTGGATCATAGTGGGGAAGGGGTAGCCAGGGCTGCTGGAGCAACCGTGTAGAAAGGTTGGGCCCTTGACACCCTGGGACCAGCACAGGACAGTGGACAATTTATGCCTGGAGTGTGGATAACCGGAAAATCCCATTTTATTTAAGCCACTCTTACTTGGGATCCCTGTTCCCACAGCTGAACCCTGCTGAACATGCTCTTCCTCTCACACATGGAGCCATGGACTCCCCTCCCCTTGTGGCTCAGCCCAGATTCCTGCCTTCTCAGGGACATGGGGTTGTTTGGTCCTCAGCAGTGCTCATCGCTTAATTTATTCTCATCATCGTCTGTCACTTACTATGTGTCCGGTTTCGTGTGTCATGGTGGGGCTACAACCACGGAGAAGGCCCCTGGAGCCTGGAGGAGAGGTGTCTGCTGGCTTATGATGGTCTACAGCCTGTGTTGGGGGGAGGGTGCGTAGCCCCCAGCTGGGGTGCTTGAGGGGACTCCTGCAGCGCCTTCCTGCCACTGCCTCTCAGTCCCTGAACTCTCCTCTCCTGCCCTCCCCAGGACAGCACAGGAGGAACCTCCTTGCCATCCGGACTGCTGTGGAGGATTTACGGAGGATTTGGGGTGATCAACAGACATTTCTAGTCTCCCCTTAGAATGGTATCAAATACTGGAAAACTGCAAAGTCTTCTTGCACAGGCAGGATCATTTCTCTTGAGCCCCTGTGTCTACCCCAGGCTCAAACTAAATTGTTAATCAGACATTTATATGTATGAAATACTTTTTATAAAACATTAGTGCCAACTAATTTTCCTACACCAGATAACTCACCGTAAGACAAGCAAAGACGTTCAGCTGCCATCCATTTTTGTGTCTTACATGAACCCAACATTAATCACCAGCTTCAGCACAGGAAACATTAGGCATGTGTATTAATTATCTCCAGGCAAAGACTGGGGAAATGTGAGGCACGGCCCACTGTGAGCCCAGAGAGCGAATTGCTGCGTCGTCTGCTCTTCTCCCATATTGTCACCCTTAGCGTTGAGTTTTTTCCACTGACGTCATCACATTTGTGCTTAAAATGCTTGGTGCAGAGTGGGCACTGGGCGAATGGTTCTTGACTAGGTAAGTTTTCCCATCTTGGGACACTGGTTCGTGCTTGAGCCCTGATGCTGTGGAATTACGTGATGGTGCAAAGGATGTCGCTTCTCCCAACCTTAGTATTTCTATTTATACAATTAAGGGGAAAATGTAAAGACTAACAAAACTCCAGGGCATGGCAGAGTCTGCTGGTTATAGTTCAATGACCATTCTTTGCATCTTCCATAGTCTAAAGTATTTAGGTGGGCACATGACTCTTTAGAACACAAACCACGTTCTCCCGTGCTCTGTTTAGCTACGTGTGGTGAAGCGACCCATTTCTGACTGATAGGTCATGAGAAGAAGCAGTGCCCTTAACAAAAAGGGTTACGTGTGGTTTCCACTGAGGTTGTAAGATACTATAAAAACATCATCCCCACACTAAGGAAAGCCAGGTAATCTACAAAATCATACCGGATTTCCTTAAAGCCGTCGGAGAGCTGGGGTTTCACAGTGCCTCCAATGAAGAGATGGGGTGGGAACAACTGGCTTAACTTGGACAGGGAGTGGGGGTAACACAGGCTTCTAGAAATGCTGCTAAGAACATTACTTCCAAAATGTTTAGCAGATTTCTACGAGCTCCATATGTATGTTCTATTTGGTGTGTACAGAATCTTAGTAGGCACAGATACATGGGCAACGTGTGGCCATTTTCAGAGGCTTCTCCATGGAGCTTGCTATATACTCAAAAGAAATATTGGAGCCAGGGTGAGAGCGAAGAAAGCTCCCTTCTATGGTGTCAGCCTGGGTGAAGGGTATAGTTGTCACTGCAGAAAATGAATAGAGCCTTCCCAGATCTTTCTCTCCAGTCTCACCCATGGAGCAAAAATCTTAAAGCACAGAGGGGGTGGGGGATGGGGCAACAACATTCTGCCTCCAGGTCATAGACAGAGACCCACTGTGACCAGACTCCTGGGGAAGGCCCAAAAATACCTTAGGCCCAGATCGTAGGAGACACTTTCTGCTGAGAGAGGGCTGGAAACTCCCACACAAGAAACACCGAAATGGCAAGGCAGAGTTTGGATGCCACTGCAGGCGGAGCAGGAGCCCTGGGTGAGCCTCTTCCTTGAGTCTCAGTGGCACAGAGCCTACAGAATACTTGTGCTGACCCAGGAAATCAGAGAATGTCCCCACCCTCATCATGAGGTTTGTAGGCATTGACAAGGCAAAACAGAACCGGTGGGAGAGGGACAAGCAGGCAACGAGAGACCCTGTCCGAGGCACGGTGTCATAAACACAGCCTAAAGCAGAGCACGGAGCAAGAGCATTGAGAAGACCTCTCCAGTAACTCCATCCCTGCTACAGACACACGTAACGCCAGCGGAGTTTGAAGCTTTGTGGTACACTGAGGGTAACCATAGGACAGAGACATTTAAACCCAGCTCAACTGGATTCATTTACCTCCCATCTCAAATAAAGGCCTAGATAAAGAAGAAGCTAATTCAGGTACAAGAACTGTTAGCTCCATTTCTAGTGTCTATCCCATGTCTAGCTATCTATCTTTTTTTTTTTTTTTAATGAGACAGGGTCTCACTCTGTCACCTGGGCTGGAGTGTAATGGCATGATCTCAGCTCACGGTAGCCTGTGCCTCCCGGGCTCAAGCAATTCTCCCACCTCAGTCTTCCGAGTAGCTGGGACCAGAGGCACACACCACTAAGCCCAGCTTATTTTTTTGTATTTTTGGAAATGACAAAGTTTTGCCATGTTACCCAGGCTGGTCTCGAACTCCTGAGCTCAACCAATAAGCCTGCCTCAGCCTCCCAAAGTGCTGGGATTACAGGCATAAGCCACTGTGCCTGGTCCCCATGTCTAACTTCCAACCAAGGATTACAAAACACAGAAAAGGCGAGTGAAAACTCCAATGTCAAAAGCCAAAATGATAAACACAAACTCAGATATCACAACGCTGAAACTGTCAGTGAATGTAAAATAATTTTGATTCATACATTAAAGGCTTCAATGGAAAATATGAAGAATATGAATATAGCAAATATCATCAGAGAGATGGAAATGACCACAGAGGATGGAAGGTTCACACAAGAGAAAAATCTGAGAGAGGGAGCCGCAGAACGCTTTCCCCAGGCAGCCTGTTTGACGCACAGGTAAGGAAAGAAGAAGTCATCACTGAGACAGGTCTACTGACTGAGCAACTGGAATCGAAACAGCGGGGACAAATGTTTACATCTTTCTCCAAGGAAGCTCTCAGCACATGCTAAAGTGAGAGATGTTCTGTCCTATTTTGGACAGTGCTGGAGAGAACTGAGGAATAATTAGGTAATTACTGTAAGGTAATTAGGGATGGAGCAGGAGGATAATACCCCTTGGTGAAAAGGGAGGGGCCGTGCCTTTGATCCACATGCTGGCTCTGCCATGCGCTGGCTGCAGGCATTGGGCCTTGTTTCCTTTGTCTAAAAAAAGAAAAAGATCCTAGTGTAAATCTCACTGGGATGTCGCGATAATTAAAAGACAGATCGCAGTTGTCCCTAACACAGTTTTGCACATAGTAGATGCCCCATACATAGTGGCTATTATTTTTCATCAGGGATTTCTCCTGTCTCCTTTTGTTTCAGATTTGACAAAACTTTGAAAATAACCAGGAGCCACACTAGAAATATTCTAGGGAAACACCGTCTCCTGAGGTAACAAAGAGATATAGAAAGCCAACAAGAAAGTGTAGCAATTTTAGTAATGACAGCAATGGTAGCTACCATTTACAGAGAAGCTGCTGGGTGTTAGCCAGGCTTGGTGCTAACCTCTGCATACTTAGTAACTCATCTGTCGGCTCTGTGTGACGTGTGCTGCACTCAATCCAAGAGCAGGAAACTGACAGTAACAGAGATGAAAAGACTTTTTTTTTTTTTTGAAACAGAGTCTCTGTCACCCAGGCTGGAGTGCAGTGGTGTGATCTCAGCTCACTACAACCTCCACTTCCCTGGTCCAAGTGATTCTCCTGCATCAGCCTCCTGAGCAGCTGGGACGACAGGCACCTGCCACCATGCCCAGCTAATTTCTGTATTTTTAGTAGAGATAGGATTTCACCATGTTGGCCAGGCTGGTCTTGAACTTCAAACAAAATCAATGATCTATTATTTCTGACAATTCTGTGCTCAGGATCTCTAGTAGGGCCCAGCCGGGAGGCTCTTCCACTGTGGTGTTGCCTGGGTTCACTTCCTCAGTTGCACCCTGCTAGTGGCTGGGCTGAGCTGGAAGATTCTGGAAGATTTTATGTGCCTGCCAGCATTGTTTTCAGAATGATTTAAAACAGCCTGTGTAATCCATCATCAAGGCCTCAATGGTTACCATGGAGACCACTTTATTACCAAGAGGAGAATTCAGGAGAAGCATCTGTCAAATGAGCGAAGGCTGTCAGGCGTTGACTTCTCCTCTGTCTGAGACGTGGCTCTGATCCTCGGGGCTGGACTGTCTCTCCGTGAAGTAGGAGCAGCTACACCTCAGTGATGGGTCAGGATCACCCCTCTACTGCACCTGAGGCTTTAATTAAACTTCTCAAATGTCCACCCTGTGGCACCCTTTGACCCTTCACTCTGCTTGGGCTCAGCTGGGAAGAAGGGGGATTTGAGACACTGATCTGATTTGCTAATTCCCAAGGAAAGGGAGTCGAGAGAAATTCATGTTCAGGCTTTAGGAAGCGCAGGTGTTGGCTCCGTCCTAATGCGCGAAGCTCACTGAGCCCCTGAGGAAGCAGCAGGTTCCCTCCCGTGACCTACTGAGATCTCTCAACTAAACTCCACCCGGGAAACTTGTGTCCACGTGAGACAGACGTGAGAATAACGGCTCAGAGACACAGCGGAAGCCCCTGCTGACCTTGGGGTGTCCTCTAGCACCCGACAGAGGACACACCTGGAGGGCCAGGCAGCACTCCCAGCCCAGACTTCAAACATGCAGTCAATCCCCAGTTGTTGAAAAGGGAGATTTCCGTGAATTCTTCTGTTCACACACCATTGATCTCGCCCTAGCTCTGAGCTGGGCACTGCTATGGGTTCTGGGGATAGATATGTGGGGAACAAAGGCCCTGCCCGTGTGTAGACCCCTTCGTGGTCCCACGTTCAAGCCGGATCCCTGACTGGATCCTGCAGCCCGGACGCTGGCACAGGGCTCTCCTTTCTGCAGCATCTGTGTGTGGAGCTGCTGCTCTCCTTCGGGTGGGAACTGCACCCTCTCTGCGCCACAGTCCCCACCACGCCCTATTGCTCCCACGCTGGGGCTGATGCCACTTGCTGTTTGTCACCACACTGGGCGAGGCTTCCTCAGAATAGACCAACAAGGAAAGGGAAGGGTTTTTTCTTGTTTGGTTTGTTTTTCATGCTTGCCAAAACTAGGAAAACAGAAGCTAGACCATGAGGACGGAGTGTTTCCAGAACCCCTGGATGAACATTTCCTCACCGTTGTGGAAAATTCACGGTGAAACTCCAGACTCAGAGCCGGTTGGCCTGGGCTGTCCCTCAGCCTCCTCGTCCTGGCTGGAGAATGGAGCAGCTGCCTGTGTCTCGGACCCTCAGTTTCCTCACCTGTGAAATGGGGATGAGAACAGCCCCTGCCACTTCTGGCTATTTTTAAAAAACAATTTCAATAGAGATGAGGCCTCGCCATGTTGCCCAGGCTGGTGTCTGACTCATGGGCTCAAGTGATCCTGCCGCCTCGGCCTCCCAGAGTGCTGGGATTACAGGCTTGGGCACCATGCCCAGCCCCTCCTCTGGCTCTCATGAGGGTTGAGTGAGCCCGTACTCCTGAAGGACACAGATTGTTAAGCTTCATCATCATCATCACTTTAATATGCAAATAAAGCCCCATCCTGCATGCAGGTCACTTCCTGCCCTGGTGGCATCTGATTTTTCAACCCCTGTGAGTGGGCATCGGGTTCAGAGCTTTGGACAGATGAGGCCTTAGCTAGTTGTAAATAACGTCATTCTGTCTTCTTGTCACGTTCAAAGCACCTTCTGTTTACGGTCGGGGAGAATGATTTTCTGCTTATGGTAGTGCAATGGTGTTTCCTCTTTAGAGGGATTTAGTGAGTGAAAGTGAGATGATTTAAAGAAAAACGTGAACTGAGTAATGTATATGGAACATGGAAGGTGGGAAGTGGAGACTGGAGTTTGGGAAGCCAAGAACGAGTTCAATTTCCTCATTTTACAAGTGGGGAACCTGAGGCCCAGAGAAGGGACAGGACTTACCCAGGGCCACAGAGCAAGGCTAAGGCAGCGGCAAGACCAGAATCCCCAGACTCAGTGTGTGACTGATCACTGCTGATGGCTCACCCACTAGGGACAGGAGGGGGACGCAAGGAGGAGGGGGAAGAGGAGGAGGAAGAGAACGAGGAAGAGGAAGGGAATGAGGAGGAGGAGGAAGAGGAGGAGTCGGAGAGGAAGTGGGGAAGAGGAGGAGCAGAGGACGAGAAGGAACTGTAGGAAGAAGAGGAGGAGGAGGAGGAGGAGGGGTCGAAGGAAGAGGAGGAAGGGAGCAGAAGGCATCTGTGGGCTCTCATTGCCCAGTTTCGTCCCCTGTAGGGAAGGCCCGAGGGAGCCTGTCACGGCTCTTCAGTCTCTGCACTGTGGCAGCTTTCACACAATGGCCGTTTTCGGTAGCTGTGGGAGAGCCCCATGACCCTCGAAGATGAAGGTGTTTCCCAAATAGTCTTTACAGAAGAAGTTTTCTGGCCCAGCTCTCCCCTGTGGTCCTCCACCCCCCAGCATCCCCTGTGTCCCCTATGTCCCCTCCCCTGTGTCCCTGGTGTCCCCTCCCCTTCATCCCCTACCCTGTGTCCCCGGTGTTCCCTCCCCCGTGTCCCCTCCCCTGTGTCCCCTCCCCTGCATCCCCTCTCCTGTGTCCCCTGTGTCCCCTCTGCTGTGTTCCCTCCCCTGCATCCCCTCTCCTGTGTCCCCTGTGTCCCCTCTCCTCTGTCCCAGCATCCCTTGCATCCTCTCCCTTGTGGCCCCAGCGTCCCCTGTGTCCTTGCTCTTGGACAGCAGCCACCAGGCAAAGGCCACACC
>NW_016107637.1:2629183-2642859 GCF_001604975.1 Cebus imitator | reverse complement strand
AAAAAAATAAAGTTGTTTGGCGCTTATTTATCCTTCCTGGTAAAACTTAAGACGTATCCAGTAATAGCTGGCATACGTGAAGCATGTTTTGTGTGGTAGGTTATATGTAAATGGTTTGCACACATGAAAGCAGTTAATCCTTTAAAGCCCTCTGAGAGGTAGATATTGTTATCACTGACTGTAAAATGAAGAGGCTGGGCTCAGAAAGGTTAAGTCAGCCATCCAAGGACACACAGCAACAGATGATCACAAAATTAGAAATTAAACCTGGTTTGTCTCACTCCAAAGCCCTCACTATGGCACCATCCTAACACTTATTGGTCGCATCTGCAGAGCTGGAGGTTGATTGTCTGATACTGACCTTAGGCCCCAGTGTCCTCTCTCTCTAAGAAAGGGGTTGATGGCTCTCAAACAGGCATAACCACACAGAAGCACTTGGAAAACTGCCTTAGATTGACAAATCAGAACGTCTGGTGGTAGCATCTAGGAATCCTCGTTTAAAAAGAGAAATTACAGATGAGTGGAAAATGTCCAGCTCTTTTTACTTAGTCACTAACCTAGTAGAGCAGGTATGAAATGGGGCTACCAGGAAACCAAGACATTACTTATGAATCTCCATAAATCCTAAATCTATGAAAAACTCCAAACTTGCCCCTGGAATGCCCAACTGTAAGGGTAGTGGTTGAGCAGTTGCAGGAGCGCAGCTTCCTCCAGCCTCTAGCACAGGTCAACACGAAGTTCACAGCTTTCAGGCTGGCTACCATGGGCAATGGTAGGGCCACTCGCCAGAATCTCATGTTCTAAGTGAAGCACACTCAGGACTCTTGGTCTTTACCCAGAAACGAAGTTACAGTTGAGTCTTATTTCCAGGACTGCGAGGAGCTGAGGATTCCGCCTGTGATGAAGTAAGCTATGAAATGGGCACGCATGTGCCAGGATCCCAGAAGCACTGGGCTGTTCCTAACTGAACTCACAAGAGGCAGCAGAGAGGTAGCAAGAGGAAAGGAGAGTGAGGTAAGGAATCTGGAGGCACCCAGCTCTTGTTTGGCTCCGACCACTCAACAGCTACCATCAGCTGAGGAGCCATGGTAGAATTGTGGACCATTGACAGCCCGTAGGCTCTACCCAACTTCTCTGGGTTGTAGTGAGACTATTGATCCAGTATACAGGGAGTGGTTAGGAATCTTTGGAGAAAAGGAATAGTGTCAATTGAAAACTTATATCAACTAGTTAAAATGTTTCAGTGAGGGAAGGAGGTATGGAAACTGTGGAAAGCCCAGTGTGTAATTTACCAGGGAATAACCTGCTTTTTTAATGGACGTCTGAAGGGCTGCACCAAACCTGGAGGGTAATATTAGACATAAGAGGGCCGGGCGCGGTGGCTCAAGCCTGTAATCCCAGCACTTTGGGAGGCTGAGGCGGGTGGATCACGAGGTCAAGAGATCGAGACCATCCTGGTCAACATGGTGAAACCCCGTCTCTACTAAAAATACAAAAAAAAATTAGCTGGGCATGGTGGTGCGTGCCTGTAATCCCAGCTACTCAGGAGGCTGAGGCAGGAGAATTGCCTGAACCCAGGAGGCGGAGGTTGCAGTGAGCCGAGATCGCGCCATTGCACTCCAGCCTGGGTAACATGAGTGAAACTCCGTCTCAAAAAAAAAAAAAAAGACATAAGAGGAAATCTGTAGACTTGGGGGTGTTGCCTTTTGTGCAGCCTACTTTAAATATATTCTCAAGTGGTTAGTATGGTATTGGGCTTGTTAAGCAATAGAAGGTCAAATGGTGAGGGCCTGTGATCAATGGACTGAGAGAAATAGCCTGAGCTGTCATGCTGAGTGTACCCTCCCAGTGGCAGGTATGCACTAGGGT
Organism: Cebus imitator; assembly: GCF_001604975.1. Taxonomy (NCBI): domain Eukaryota; kingdom Metazoa; phylum Chordata; class Mammalia; order Primates; family Cebidae; genus Cebus; species Cebus imitator. The sequence goes on along the minus strand of NW_016107637.1, from coordinate 2,640,990 downwards.
GTTGAAGAAACAAAAGACCTTCCTCGCCATCCTTAAAAAACAGCAGTTTCATGAAAATGCCTAACCTGTTACTGATAATGCAAGGTGCTCAAAACAATAGCTGTGCAGGCTGAAGAGCTGGGTTATTTGCAGATCCAGAGCTGTGTCACGGCAAGGTCAAGTGTCTCCAGACAAACGTCACAAGGAGAGCCGCAGCCATATGCCAAAGCCCTGTGCCCTCCATGAGGAAATGGACCAGATGACATTGAGGAGCCAACCTGCCTGGATTCCTAGTTCCCAAGACCCAGCCCAAAAGCTAAGTAGTAGTAACCATTCTCTCCTAGAACAGTTGCATAAAGGACTTGGGAAGAGGAGAGCCCTCTGCACCTTGGGAAATCCGGATTATAATTCTGTCTTTACTGTGGATTGAGCCATAAGACTGCTGTGTGCCCATCCTTCCTCCCTCTAAAATGTGTTTCTGTTTCTGTAAGGGGGATGATAATCTGCTCTCTCTCTCAAAGATAAAGTCACTGAGAGGGCTTGCTTTCCATCTGGGGTTGTATCTCTTCCTTCTTTCTGTGAATTACTTTTCCCTCCCTGACCTTCATTTATTTGAGCTTCACCCATTGTCCCAGATAATGATAGGAAAGCCCTAGAGTAGACATAGACGGGAACTCTTTCCCTCACCTCCATAACCTATCACCATCACATTATGTTGACTGTGCCCCCAAAATGTACAAAACCCATCCACATTTTTCTGTATCCACTGTCATCACTAGACTAGACAACTGAGTTTCTAGACATCAGAGCTAAGAAAGTCTTAACTGGTCTCCTTGCTTGCACTTTTAGCTTTTCTGACCTGTTCTCCACACTGCAGCCAGAATAAGAGAATTGCGTCATTCCCTAATTATTCAGTGGCTTCCCATTATACTTGACATAAAATCCAAACTCTTAGCATCGCATGTGATAATAAAGTCCAGTCAGGAAACCAGAAGCTATTCTTGGTATTTCCAAAAGGGGACTTAATAAAAAGAATATGTAAAGAAGGTGTAGTAGAACTGGGAAAAAAAAAAAAAGGGAAAACTACAGTGACAGGGATAGTAACTGTAGGAAACATGTGGAGTCAGGGGAGTATAGAGAAAGGGTTGGGTTTACCAGGGCTTGGAAGCTTGGAAGAGAGGCCCTGCAGAACTGGGACTTGGATTTGGCGAGGGTGCTGGGGGATGGGAGCTGGGCAGTGTTGCCTGATTGGTGCTGATACCTCTGAGGGGTCCAATTAGGCTGCTTCTGGAAGAAGCTTTGTTCACTGCTTTTTTTTTTTTTTCCCCCAAGATGGTTGAATCTTGCACGCTGGAGTACAATAGTGATCTTGGCTTACTGTAACCTCTGCCTTCTGGGCTCAAGCCATCCTCCCACCTCAGCCTCTCAAATAGCTACAGGCATACACCACCATGCCAGGCTAATTTTTAATATTTTTTTGTAGAGATGGGGCTTTGCCATGTTGCCCAGGCTGGTCTCAAACTCCTGAGCTCAAACGATCCACCTGCCTCAGCCTCCCAAAGTGCTGGGATGACAGGTATGAGCCACTGCCCCCGGCGCTCTTCACTGCTTTATATTTGACTCCAATACCTGGTATATTATAGGCAATCAAATATTTCCGGAATAAATGAATGTGTTCTCCAACGCTTACCTGTCTACTTCAGGTCATCTGGAGTGGCTGACAGGCAAGGATTGGAGACTCTAGAGGTACTTGTTTTCCTTTTTCTGCCCAGCAGACGAGAGGACAAAGCAGCTTGGAGGGTGGAGGCAACCTAAACATGCAAGGAGTTGAACACTTGCATCCCCATTTCCCTGGCCACAGTAGGCCCAGGAGTGGCAGGAGCTTATTAGTGAGGTAACACAAAGTGTCTCTATTTCCTTATCTCTTCCGTTGACTTTCACTGGCTGTCCTCATTTATCCAACCACATTCTCTGAGCTTATGTCCAAAGTCCATTAGTAATGAGTCCACTCCTGGGCTATCTCCCCTTCCCCACCATGAATCACCAATGAAGTCATGGTGTCCCAAATAGGTCACATTCCAGCCCACCTCTTTGTCGTGGTCCTTTAAAGATGTTTTCTTCCGAGTTGAGCAGAGGCTATGAAGTATGTGACTCTAGGAGCTGTCCTGCAGAGCTTCTCCTTAGGGCCATGCTCAAGGACAGTGTATGCAGGGAAAAGCAGTGGCCTAGGCAGAGCTCAGTGAAGAAACACAAGTATATTCTCCTCTTCTGCCTTTGCTTTTCCTTCACCTCAAATTCTCATTTTTTCTGGCTTTGAAAGTAGTACATTCTCCTTTGCTTATATTTAACTTTTCCCACTTAGAAAAAAGTGAAACTTGCTGCCAGCACTCATTTAATTTCATATAAACATGCTCTTTGAGACTGAAGCAAATGTGACTGATTTTCATTGTGAAAATAAAATATAAAAACTGTAATCCCAGCACTTTGGGAGGCCGAGGCGGGTGGATCACGAGGTCAAGAGATCGAGACCATCCTGGTCAACATGGTGAAACCCCGTCTCTACTAAAAATACAAAAAATTAGCTGGGCATGGTGGTGCGTGCCTGTAATCCCAGCTACTCAGGAGGCTGAGGCAGGAGAATTGCCTGAACCCAGGAGGCGGAGGTTGCGGTGAGCCGAGATCGCACCATTGCACTCCAGCCTGGGTAACAAGAGCGAAACTCTGTCTCAAAAAAAAAAAAAAACAAAAAAAAAACTGTTCTTGGAGTTATTTCTAAGCAGAACAAACAACAGAATCATCTGAATCAGCAGAATTGTCTAGTTCAGAAAAATCAGATTCATCAAATAGATCTTTGGCCAACAACTGTTAGAGAATGATGTTAACATCACATGTGAGATTGCTACGTTTTCTAGGATTTGACGTTTTCAGCGATAGAGAATTACTGTATTTTGTAAAAGGAACTACCACTACTAAATGCTATAAATAGAATGATGTCTTTTGTTTCCAAAGTTGATATGCTAGAGCCATGTGAAAGTAATAATGAAAGCCAGATGGCTGGGAGCAGTGGCTCACACCTGTAATCCCAGCCCTTTGGGAGGCTGAAGCAGGCGGGTCACTGGAGGCCAGTTCAAGACCATCTTGGTCAACATGGTGAAACCCAGTTAGGCATGGTGATGCAGGCCTGTAGTCCCAGCTAGCTGGGAGGCTGAGGCACAACAATTGCTTGAGCCTGGGATCACACCATTGCACTCAGGTCTGGGCAAGGGTGAGAGACCCTGTCTCAAAAAAAATTAAAAGCAAGTTATTTTGTGGCAAAGTTATCTCAGGGTAAACACTGCTACAATTATAAGTGCTGCTGGCAAGTATTCTTGGGGCAAATGGTCAACTCTTCAAAAAGGCTCAAGAAGAGACCATGGTGCCTGTTTTTCACCATACCTTAGACAATATCCTATTACCTTGTGTGCACCAGCCAAAAGCCATAGACAATGTACCTATCTTCTAAATACTTTTATATCTTCAATGTACTTTTTATCCATGGCAATTTCATAAAAGTTTAAGTATCTGTGACTCATCATTGGATGTTTTAAGTTTGGTTCCTAGCGCTTCTCATACCCATCCTTCCTTTCACGTACCATTCTCATCTACTAACTCTTCAGAAGTCAGCCTCCAGATGTACCTGTTTTTCCCTTGCATCTATGATCTTCCTTCTCATGATGGCACAAACTTTTCCCAACCTGATTCATTTCCTGTTTTCCCCATTTCCTGCCCCTTATTCCTTCTCTGCATGTCCTACTGCCCTGAAGCAGACTCTACACTTCTATCATTTTTAGGACCCTGCAGGCTTCTACATGAGTATAGTTTCTAAAGGAGAAAATTACAACTTACAACCAAAGGCCAAGGAAGTGGAGGGAGAAACAACTTTATTTTCTTCAGAAACAGTAATGTTTATAAATTTGTTTATAGTAGTTTGTAAACTATTATCAGAAATAGTAATATCTATAAACCACTTACTTTTAAGAGTCAATTGGGAACTATGATGAGGGTGATAATAAAAGGAGAAATCTTACAAAAATTAACCTGGATGCTATGCTTGCTCTAAGATTAAGTCACTTAGGGAAACAAATTCAGATTATCCAATGGCTTAACCCTTCTTCTTTCCTTTTGTGATGGCTAGGTTATAAAAAGTAGTATCTTCTGCCCTGAAGGTAGCAGTAGTATGGTGGGTGCCTACAGGTCAATTATAGGTTTAGAAGAGATTCAGGCTCTTAACTTCTACATGTGCTTCCCAGGAGCAGGGACACTTTCTTTCTCAGCCCTGTGTGAGGACCACAATAGCTCAGAAAGTGTTCTCAGACCACTGGGTGCCCATTCTCAGTGTTGTTAGGAACACGAAGATCCTGGTTTCCTGGCAGAATTTATGGATCCTACAGCTTTCTCTCCATCAGACTTTAAGTCACAGTAAGACAGGACTTTGGAGTCACAGCCACAACCAGAAGAAGAGGTCAGCATCCTTATGCTGACTCCTGTTCCTGGACATGGATCTTAAGATCCAGTAGTTAGTAAGTCTGTTGCTAAGTCAGGGACTGGCTAGATCTCTCCACAGAAGAAAGCTCTAAGGAACACATACAAACTGACCTAAGGAACTGATATGACAGGTTTCCTACACACTCATAACACATCTCTTCCTTCCTGTGATGAGAGTACTACTTTTGTGTGTACTGTCTGATGACGAGTGAGGGCGGAGTTCTTAGTGAAGCTTTTCTCACAGTGAGAACACTAGTAAGGCGTTTCACCAGTGTGGATTTTCTGGTGGGCACTGAAGTGGGAGCTGTTGTTGAAGCTCTTCCCACACTCTGCACACTTGTATGGGCTCTCCCCAGTGTGGACACGCCGGTGAGCACTGAACTGGGAACTGTTGTTAAATCTTTTTCCACAGACAATGCACTGGTAAGGCTTCTCCCCTGTATGGGTCCTGTGGTGGACAATGAGGCTGGAACTCTGGTTGAAACTTTTCCCACACTGCCCACACTGGTAGGGCCTCTCCCCTGTGTGAATTCGTAGGTGGGCAGTGAGGTTGGAGCGCTCACTAAAGCCTTTCCCGCACTCATTGCACTTGTGAGGCTTCTCGCCGGTGTGGATTCTCTGATGTCGAACAAGATAAGAACTTCGGCTAAAGCTTTTCCCACATTCAGGACACTGAGATACTTTTTCCAGTTTGAGCGCTGGCTTGTGGGGAGAGTGTACACTCTGAGAGCAGTTTTTCCCACACAGGATATGTGTACAGACTTTGTCCCTGGCACAAAAACTCTGGTGACTCATCGTTTCCTGGGATGGGGGTTTCTCCTCACTCTCCCCTGGTGAGTTTCTACATTGCCTTCTTGATGTAGGCTCACTCTCCATGTCTTTTTGTAGCCCAGAGTGCCAGAAAACTTCTCCTCTAGACTTTCTCTGTAAAGCCTTGTTCATTTCTACTTCCTCTGAATCATCCCATTTTAGATTTTGTTTTTTAATCTCATTCTTGATCTCAAAACCTGAAAGAAAAACCCACAGAAATACAATAGACTATAGAGAAGGAAAACAATGTAATGCAAAGAGTTATAACTATACTATATAGAAGAAACATCTAATTGAAATTCTTCATAAGATTAAGTCTCCTGCTAATAGCTTTTTATTTTCTAATTGTAATATTTTTGAGCTCCAAATTATTACAGGAAAATTATGCCCTAAACTACAACTTTTCTCCAATTTTTTTTGGGATGTTCCGACACAATGACAAACTGAGGCATGGCATCAAGCTCTGTGTCATCTGCCAGTCTGTTTATAGGTATACTCTCAATTCTTCAGTAATCTAACTTCTGCCAGCAGAATAACAAAAGGCAACCCTGGGTTTGGCCAGCTCAAACAGGAAGAAAACAAGGTGCTAAGTACCCATCCAGCACACGCTCAGCCTGTAAAAGGCATTGCCATGCTAGAGAAGGAGGGAGAAGATGGAACCTGGTCTGGAGGCCTAACCAGCAATGTGAGGATGCAAAGTACTGAAACTCAATGGGAAAAGATGACATGAACTTAGTGAAAAGTTGGAAAATGCAAAATCAGGGCTCTAAAATGCAAGGGGAATAATCTTTAAACTACATGAAAACTAAAACTCCTGGCTTAGATACAGTCACACATCAAGATGATGATGATGCCAGGCTCAGTGACAGCTCCCACTTGACTGCTAGGCTAATGGCCTCTAAAGTGGACTTTCTGATCTTTTGACCATCAGAGTCAAGGGAGTCTTACCAAGTCTGTTTGGGAACAGCACTGGCAGGTCAAGTTTCCTGACTTCCTGGCCAGGATTGCTGAAGTCCTTTTCATCCCTGTCTGCACCATCCACAGTGCTATCTTCTACCTCTGTGTGCTCCCTGTTCTGGTGACTCAGCTCTCCAGCCTCGATATCACTTCCTTTTTGGTCAGGAACAGCATCGCTTGCCATAGGAGGCACAGAGGCCCAGGAGTTTGAAAAAGCATCCATTTCCTCATAAAAGATACAAGGCTCAGGCACATAGCCTCTCCTCACTTTGCAGTAACTCAACTGTAGGCTTTTGAACTTGGTTCGACACTGTTCTGGGGTCCGCAGAAAGCCCTGCTCCCAGAGTCGTTCCGCCATGGCCCTGTAGATCTGGCTGTTCTGCTGACAGGTCTGGAGTTTTCCATAAAACTGAGAACTACTAAGAATAGCCAGGAGTGTCCTGGTCTCTTCATAGCCCCAGGGCACACCTGTTGCTGGGAGACAAAGAATATGTCAATCAGATCTGTCAATTAGATCAGGGAGGATGTACATACTGCAGTGTGGAGTTTTAGCAGCTTCAAAAGTTACATCCTGGTTTCTCAAACTATGCCACAACTGGCTACTGTTATTTCTAGGAAGAAATCTCATGGTGGCCTTTTTTCTAAGAAAACTTTAAGTATAATACAAAAGGCATTCCCTCCACTGAGAAGGACTTGTAGGGTTATTTACTAAAGCTGCCTTTTTAATTTCTCTTTAATTATCCTCAGTCCTACTCATTTCCCCTGGAGAGATGGCTGGCAATAAGTGTAGTGGCTTGCCTGCCTTGACAGTTGTGGGACTTCCTGAGGGTGGCCACATAAGAGGACACAGTGAACAGGTGACGCTCAGAGGAAAGCAAAGATTCAGAGGAGAAAGGAACTGGTTTTAAGGATAGATATACCTGTTCCCTCCTGGATACAGGAATACCTCCTCATCTGGCCCATCTCTGTCTGCTGGTATGTCCTGTCATCCTTGTAGATACAAGGAACTAAATGACAGCAGTTAACAAACCAAGGTAAGAGTAAGTAGTAAACATCTGAGAAGAGAAGTTCAGGATGACTGGCTACTCAAGAACTCTCACCACACACTCCTGCTGCCCATCTGGGCCAGTTCGTGAGGACTGATTTCACTAGAGCTGTCCCAACAAGTGCATTCCAACAACATCCGGTAGTGATTCCAACAACATCTGGTAGTGATGCTGTGAAAGGCACCAGCCTCTTCTTGCCACCCGCCTACTCCACACTGAGCTGCCATCACCTTATGCCCAGATCACTGCCATAGCCTATCTGGTGTTCTTGCTTCCACTCTGGACCTCCTACAGTCTATTTTCAACCCAGCAGCCAGAGGGAGTCCCCTCCTTTGTTATTCAATTCAACTACCCCTCACTGAGTACCTATAATGCCAATTTCTGAGAAATGTAAATATAAATATGACATGAACCCTGCCTTCAAGGAGGTCACAGTCCTGTAGAAATCTCTACACCAAACAGACACAAATAAATGTTTACATAAAGTACCAAATAAAGTCAAATACTCAAAGTGGTCTTTTAAAAAATATTACTCCACCTTGCTCCAGCCAGAGCCATTTTGTCTGTCTTACGCCCTTCCTCCATGTATGATATGGCTGCAAGGCTCATCTCTCCTCCTCCTGCAAGTCTTTTCAAATGTCATTTTGTCATTGAGGGCGACCCAAACTGAAAACTGCAAACCAACCTCTGCTCCTTCTCTCCCATCGTGCTTACCGCCCTCTAACATCTTCCGCCGCTTACTGATTATGCTATGGTCTGTCTCTTCCCACAGGGCAGGAATCTTTATCTGTTTCTTCACTGTTGTATCCCTAATGACCTAGAACTAGGTCTGAGATACCGTAGGCACTAAATAAATATTTGTAGGAAGAATGATTTGTCCTCCCCCATTCTCTGTCTCAGTTCTTATCTCTAATCTTTCAGGATCCTGATCTTGAAGGACAGCTTCACTGGATATAGAAAAAAAGAAAAAAAAAGGATCCTGAATGATTGACAAGAAACCCAAAGTGTGTAAGGAATACAAGCCCTCATTCAATAAGCCTAATGTTGTAGAAATTAAAGTTACAGGTACCATTACATGAATTACTCAAAACAGATCAACCCATAGAGACAGAATGAAGACTGGTGTCTCCCAGGGGTTTGCAGGGGGAGTATGGGGAGAAACTGCTGGATGGTTGTAGGATCTTATTTTGGAGTGATGGAAAGGTTCTGGAACTGGACAGAGGTGGTAATTTTACAACACTCTGAATGTACTGGATGCCAAAGAATTGTTCACTTTACAGTGGTTAATTTTATGTCATGTGAATTTCACCTCAATAAGTTAAAAATCCCAAGTTCAAAAATAAAAGAGCCTTCATATCTCACCTTATTATATTATCCATATATATTTAGTAATACAAATCTCAATACAAAGCTCAAAAAGACACTATACTCTCCTGCAACTGGACAAGATAAGGTGCAGGAGAAGCCTGAAGAAGCAGCAAGAAACGGCACATGCTGAAGCCAGGAAACCAGGAGTTCCTGGCAAAGGAGGGGAGGGATGGCAGGGGACAGAGCAGGGAAAAACCACAGATCACAGGGAAGGGCCACACTGTAGAGTGAGGCAGGCGCAGTGTCACAGGGCCTGTGTTCAGAGCCTTGTGTAGTCCCTCCCACCCTGGGCTTGGCCATGTGACTGACTTTGGCCAGTGGGACACTGGCAAACAGTGCCAGCAAAGGCTCAGTAAGCACTTGCACACAGAGGCTGCTCCTCCTGGAACTCGGGAAAGTACAATGAGCCTGCACCCGCCGGAGACCCAGCTGAGCTCCTAGCTGGTGGCCGCCATCAACTGCCAGCCAGGTGACTGAGGCCATGCTGGATCTTCCAACCTCAACACCTCAGCCAACATCTTGAAGCAGAAGAACCACTCAGTTGACCCACAGAATGGTGAGAAATAATGGTTTTTACCACCAAGTTTTAGGGTGGTTTGTGTTGTGGCAGTAAGCACAGTACTGGTTACTGATGTGGCAGTCATTTGCATGCGTTCTAAGGAATATACCCACCCTGTGGCTGCAGTGGAACCTGATTCCTAGACTAATGGTAACCTTTTAAATTCACAGTCACCGGTCCAGGGCATCACCCAACACTGCTTATCCAGGGTAACAGCATCTTCATTCTTTATGTTCTATTAACAAAATCTGGATTTAGCACCTACACAGATAATTCACTACTTTGGAAACAGAAACACACCTGGCTTTGGCTTTCAGATTTCACACTGAAAAGATAATGCCCTGGGTGACCCAGACAACCTGAGTAGATATTACTTTCCCTATATGTCACCTGCACATGGTAAAATGAACTGCTTTTACCCCAACAATGCCCCCAGTGTGGAGGTGTGGTTTACATAAAGGCAATCAGTACCAGGACACAGGGACAAAGAGGTCCTCACCCAAGAGGCTCTGGAGCATGCATGGGGTGATGGTAAGGGCTCCCAGCTGCCTGGCCTGTCTGCTTGTCATCAGTTTGGAAGCTATCTATGTCCTCTCTTGTGCCCAGATCCTCCTGACCTCAGGTGATCCGCCCACCTCAGCCTCCCAAAGTTTTGGGATTACAGACATTAGCCACTGCATGCAGCCTGCCCCTTTCTTTTGATCTCTGCCTGTCTCTCTCTTGCCTGCTGTGGTTCCCCATTTACTTCCTCCTTTCCTTCCACCCAACAGTCTCCCCACTCCCTCTGTCTCCCTCACTCTCAAGTCCTTTCAGCCTCCCTGAACAACTGAACACATCCACCTGGACCTGGACGGAAGATGAATCCTTACCCAGCGAGACATGTCTGTCCTCCTGTGTGGCATCCCTGTAGAGGGCCCTTCGTGCAGGGCCTGGGCACATCCATTCTTGCTGACAGAGGGATACAGCTCTGTCATCACATGTGGCTGGTCCCTGTAACAACACTGGAGCTGCTGCTACCGATAAAATAGCACCAGTCTAGCCTGGGGTGGGGGCAGAGACAGGATCACAGTTGTCAGATCGGGGCAAAGCAAAGGCAGGGGAGGTCCCCCCTGTGGGACCAGTGTAGAGCCATGTGATAATGTCAGAGTGGACAGAATCAAAACAACCCAAGAAGCCCCAGGGACCACAAAGAATCTTTCTCATGTCTCTGGAGAAGAAGGGGGTTTTGGGGTGAAAGTGGGTACTTAGGAAACAGAAGGCATCAACCACAGCTCACCTGGAACCCAGCTGTCCAGACCACAGCACCTGTCTCCTGGTCGTGGAGACCTGTGTTTTGGGGCAGGTTCCCGGGAGCCTGAGGAGCAGGCCAGGCTGGGGAAAAAACAGCCGCTATTAGAGGGCAGCTTCCACACAACAGCACAGAGCAAAAGCTCTCAAAGTGGGCTCCTGGGCCAGCCCCTTCAGCAGCCCCTGGCAACCCATCGGAAATACAAATTCTGCGGCCTCACCTCAGATCCTCTGAATCAGAAATTCTGGAGGTGGGGCCTGGGACTATTTTATCACACCCCTACCTCCAGATGAGACTGAGACAAACTCAAGTTTGATAACCACTGTCAGAGCCCACGGCTTCTGTGAGTTGAGAAGCTCCTTTCGTGAGATTCCTCTTGGCATAAGAGCGTTAATTTTTTTTTCATTTTAAGGAAAAATATTTATGTCAGGGGAAAAAAATTAAAGAGAATCATAGTGGGAAACAAAAATCTCTCCATAGCCCTGCCACCCAAAGATAACCACAGTACTCTTTCATAATACCACAGTAACAGAAACCTTTTATATTTTTCAGGCAAAGATAATACATTTTTTCTCAAATCTCCAACTTCAAGAATTGTACAGATATGACTGTGACATCACTTAAAAAATAGGAAAAAAAATTTTAAACAATTGTACAAATAAAATGAATCATTTATGACTTGTTAATGGAACTTCAGCGGCAACTCAGAGGTATGTAAACCCTGGGGAGGGGACAACACTCCAGATCTGTGAGTGGCCCATGTGCCTGGGAAGCAGAGGGAGCCCAGCCTGGAACACAGTGAGTCCTGCTTCTCTTTATTCACAGCCCCTGCTGTCCCAAAGCCTTGGAAATCACGCACCAGAGAGCACAGGTATTCCCAAAGATTAAAAGGAAATAAATGCTAAGTGGCAAAGTTTATTAAGATGTTGACAAGAGTATTTACTTTGCTTAAAAAAATACTAAAATTGGCCAGATGCGGGGGCTCACACCTGTAATCCCAGCACTTTGGGAGGCCAAGGCCAGCAGATCACTTGAGGTCAGGAGTTCAAGACCAGCCTGCCCAACATGGCAAAACCCCGTCTCTACTAAAAATACAAAAAATTAGCTGGGTGTGACAGTGGGCACCTGTAATCCCAGCTACTCAGGAGGCTGAGGCAGTAGAATCGCCTGAACCCAGGAGGCAGAGGTTGTAGTGAGCCAAAATCACACCACTGCACTCCAGCCTGGGCAACAAGAGCAAAACTCCATCTCAAAAACAAAACAAAACAAAACTGTC
>NW_016107637.1:2626565-2628133 GCF_001604975.1 Cebus imitator | reverse complement strand
TGCAGTGGCTTGATTTTGGTTCATTGCAACCTCTGCCCCCCACCCCACCAGGTTCAAGTGAGTCTCCTGCCTCAGCCTCCCGAGTAGCTGGCATTACAGGTGCCCGCCACCACACTTGGCTAATTTTTTGTATTTTAGTAGAGACGAGGTTTCTCTGTGTCACCCAGGCTGGTCTCAGACTCCTGATTTTGTGGTCTTCCCTGCCCGCCTCAGCCTCCCAAAGTTCTGGGATTACAGGTGAGAGCCACCACGCCTGGCCTCTCTGTCCCTACTTTAAGTGCCATTACGCTCAACAGAAATTTGTAATCTTGCTTTTGGATATATTTTTTATTTTTTTGAAACGGAGTCTCACTCTGTGGCCCAGGGTGGAGTGCAGTGGCACGATCTTAGCTCACTGCAACCTCCACCTCCTGGGTTCAAGCAATTCTCCTGCCTCAGCTTCCTGAGTAGCTGGGATTTCAGGCGCCTGCCACGCCTGGCTAATTTTTTGTATTTTCAGTAGAAACGGGGTTTCACAATGTTGGCCAGGCTGGTCTTGAACTCCTGACGTCAGATGATCTGCCTGTCTGATCTCCCAAGGTGGTGGGGCTACAGGCATGAGCCACCGTGCCTGGCCACTTCTGGGATATATTTCAAAGGCATTTTGTCTGGAACCCTTGGGTGGACGAGACCTTTGTTTCCAATAAATGATTGTTCCTCACCTGTCTCAGGTGAGAACAGAGGCTTCTGCTTACCTTCTGACTGTTCCCCTGGTCTTTGGTGTGAGCTCTGTGATCCCTTCAAAGTCGGCTCCTCTGGCTGAACCTCCTGTTTCCAGTGGTATCTCAGTGATTCTCTGGTTGCTCCCAAAGGGGCCATCTCCTCCATGAGTCCTTTCAAGTCCTTCTCAGAATCTGGGACCTGAGAACAGACCCCATTATCCGTCACTACAAATTCCTGCCTAAGCTGCACTTTACAACTCCTAAGAGTGGCATTAAAAAATAATGTTTAACATAAGGAAGCAGAAGAGAAGCAGCTAGAAGCCACTGTATTGCTGCTGTAATAAAATAAAAAATAATAGAATTAGGTCTTTGAGGGTGCAGTCGCTCATGCCTGTAATCCCAGCACTTTGGGAGCCCGAAGTGGCCTGATCACATGAGGTCAGGAGTTCAAGACCAGTCTGGTAACATGGTAAAACCCCATCTCTACTAAAAATACAAACATGAGGCCGGGTGCCGTGGCTCATGCCTGTAATCCTAGCACTTTGGGAGGTCAAGAGATCGAGGCCATCCTAGCCATGGTGAAACCCTGTATACTAAAATACAAAAAATTAGCCGGGCATGGTAGCATGCACCTATAGTGCCAGCTACTCAGGAGGCTGAGGCAGGGAATCACTTGAACCTGGGAGACGGAGGTTGCAGTGAGCCAAGATCACACCACTACACTCCAGCCTGGTGACAAAGCAAGACTCGATCTCAAAAAGAAAAAAATAAAATAGGCTGGGCACAGTGGTTCACACCTGTAATCCTAGCACTTTGGGAGGCCGAGGTGGGTGGACCACGAGGTCAGAAGATTGAGAACATCCTGGC
>NW_016107637.1:2624135-2625670 GCF_001604975.1 Cebus imitator | reverse complement strand
AAAAAAAAAGACCTCGAATTGGTCCTCTCTCTCCATCCCCTGGCTCCATCTGAGTCCAGGACACTATCTGCTGTTTGCATCCTCTCTACTGCTGGACCCTTCAATCCATTCTCTCTACATGGAATCCAATGTGATCTCTTTAAAATCTAAGGTCCTGTCCCCGTAGTAACAATGCTCTTCAGTGGCTTCCCACTACACACAAAATAAAATCTAAACTTCTCTTTGCAGCCTAAAAGGCCCAGCATGACTCTGCCCTGCCTCCACCCTCCCTCTCATATCGCTCTTCTCAGATCTCTGAGCTCCAGCCACAAGCTCTCTCTTCTTCCTCTAGAACCTGACAAGTCCTCTCCCACCTTAGGCTCCTGGTATGTGCTGTGCCCTCTGTCTGAAGTCCTCTCCTCCCAGCTCCTGAGACAACTGGTTCCCTCTTCTCCTTCAATGTCATCTGAGAGAGGCCCTGTCTCACAACCTATCTCCCAACACTGCTGTTATCACATCAGTCTACTCATTTCCTTCCAAGCACTCATCTGAAACCATCTTTATGGTTTACTTTTGATTTACAATTCTGTTTCCCCCCATGGACTGCAGGCTCCAGCAGGCCAGGGGCCATACCTGTCCTGTTCATTGTAAAATCCCCAATATCATAGTCACTTAAAATCAACTTGTCTTTTAGAGCCATGTTTATTCTTTAAGTCTCATGCTTATAACAACATCCTTAAAATGAGGAGAGATACTGAGAGGTAAGTGGGATCCTGAGAAATTATATCAACCTCTATTACTACTTCCCACCTTCACTTCTTGCTCTCTGCTTTCATGATAGGTGATATGGTTTGGCTGTGTCCCCACCCAAATCTCATCTTCATTTGTAGTTCCTATAATCCCCATGTGTCGTGGGAGGGAACCGGTGGAAGGTAATTGAATCATGGGGGCAGTTTCTCCCATACTACTCTTGTGATAGTACATTCTCATGAGATCTGATGGTTTTATAAAGGTCTTTCCCCTTCGCTCAGTTCTCATTCTTCTTCTTCCTGCTGCCATGTGAAGGATGTGTTTGCTTCCCTTCTGACATGATTGTAAGTTTCCTGAGGCCTCTCCAGCCATGGGTAACTGTGAGTCAAGTAAAACTCTTTTCTTTATAAATTACCCAGTCTCAGGTATGTCCTTATAGTAGCGTGAGAACAGACTAATACAATAGGTTTCAAACAGGTGTTTAACCAATACATTCCTGCACTGTTTTCTTTTATATTAAGAGTGTGGGCTGGGCACAGTGGCTCAACACTTATATTCCCAACACTTTGGGAGGCTGAGGTGGGTGGACTGCCTGAGCTCAGGAGGTCAAGACCAGCCTTAGCAACATGGCAAAACCTCATCTCTAATAAAAAAACAAAAATTAGCTTGGCATAGTAGTGTGCACTTATAGTCCCAGCTACCTGGGGTCTGCGGCAAGAGGATCACTTGAGCCCAGGAGGTTGAGGCTGCAGTGAGCCACGGTTCATGCCACTGCACTTCAGCCTAAGTGACAGAGCAAAAACGTA
>NW_016107637.1:2620770-2624050 GCF_001604975.1 Cebus imitator | reverse complement strand
AAAAAAAAAAAAAAAGTGTGGTTCTGAGATGGTTAAGGATAAGAAGGAGAGAGAACATCAAACAGAGAGATGGAAGGGGAACTGGGCTAGGATGATGATTAGCATATTGGGATTCCCACTCTATTTATAGTAGTTCAGTTCTCCAAGCTCTACCTTCATACAAGTGCTACTGCACCCCTCCCCTCAATCTTACTTATAAGAGTCCCAGTCCCACAGATTGCAGACTAATTTCCTCAACTTCTTCCCTGATACATCACCACCAAGATGCTTTTTCCCTCTATAAATTAAGTCAAAGTATTAAATCCTCAATCCTACCAAATTTCATTATATTCCCCTTCGCTGTTCCTCTTCCCACTGACGGTGCACATCCCTACCTCCTCACTGAGAAACACAAGCATGTCTGCTGCCTAGGTCCTTCCCATTCCAGCCATGCAGACTCTGGCACCCAGTGAGCTGCTTCCTGCTCTGATTGCAGACCCACTCAGGCCAAATAACATTCCTCTGACCTGTGCCCTCCATTACTCTAGGCCTCTCCCAGACTTACCCAATTTCAGTTGCCTTCCTCCTACCAACTCTTCCATAACTGAAGCTGGCATGTTGCTTTTCCTCTTCCTGTGCCTTTCCCACCTCCCTTCTCCCAGAAGATATAAGCTGGTTACACTGATCAGATCTCAGACCTAGTCCTGACCATAAGAGGATATTTTATGAACCCACCAGTGTCCCAAAATGAACACAATCCTGGCAGCAAGAACCAGGGCAAGGCCTCGCTCTGATATACTTTTGTTGAGCGTACAACACATGGCACTCTACCCTCAAAGAAGCTTCAAGCAAGAAACTAGATTTTCAGTCACCAATATCTCTAGTTTTCCTCATCCCCTGAGTGAAAGATAGTTGTCCTTTCACTGGTCTTGTTTTTGAGAATTTTTCTGAGTGTTTTTACCACTTTAATTAGGGACTTCAAATATTACTAAATATATGAATGTCTAACAGCTGTATCCACAGATAAGAAATTCTTCCTGTACAATAAGGGCATAGGACCAACCCAAGACAGCCAAAACCTCCTGTGGCCAGCAGAGGGCTACTGTGGGTTTCTCCACCAAGCACCTCTCCAGCAACTGGATTCCCCAACTTCTTCATAACCAAAACCACAAAGTTCCAACTTCCTTTTCTCACCTGCTGTCCAGGAGCTCTCTGTACATCCTCAACCAGAGCCACAGCTTCATCGCCGTTTTCTGGGTGCTGCTCCCTCACCCAGGTCTGGATCTCCTCTGGCAAGATAGTCAGAAACTGCTCCAAAACCAGCAGCTCCAGGATTTCCTCTTTTGAGTGTGTCTTAGGCCTCAGCCACTGACAACAGAGTTCCCAGAGTTTGCTAAAAGCTTCATGGGGGCCAGTTACCTCCTGGTAGCAAAACTGCCTGAAGCGCTGACGGGAGGCCTCGGAGTCAGGGCTGTTACCTTGGGGGGCTGATTTCTGGCCCTGTGTGGGATCTCTGCTTGAGGATGAGTGTGCCTGAAGACTATTTTCTGCAGCCATCATTTGCTTCAACAAACTGGCTTACTCTGTTGCCACTGTACCCTGGAGATCAGATTACATCTCTTCTCACATCACTGGGAGGCCATGTTCTCCTGCAAGGAGTGTCTTTCTGGAATCCATGCGACATGAGAGTATCAGACATGTGCAGAGACTCACAGCTGAAAAAAAGGGCTCAACCTTGAAGGATGTCTGAAGAGGATGGAAAAAGACAATATAAACCTATCACACATTCCTTCACTCTGGTTCTTGTGATTTACTTTCTATCCCTTTCCTTTACTCCGTCCACAAATCCACGCCGAGGATCCAAAACACTAGAAATACTGAAACTGCCTTTACAAAAACCGTTAACAGTGAGAAGCTTATGACACTAAAAGAGGTATGATCTTACCAACTCCATGTTGCATTTAACCTCCCATCTGCCCTTGGTCATTCCTGGGTGTTGGCCAAGCTGGCTTTGGGAAAAATTTAGTTTATAGTTTGAATAATAACCTGTCCTCAAATTTAACTGCCTTTGTAAAACTAATTAAAGCCTACCAGGTTAGAAGGATGAGAGAGGCCTGAATTCTGCTAAGATGTAGGCATAATTAAATGATTATCCAGAGGTCACAAGAGTTGCAACTTCTGCAATTAAATAACATCACTATTGTAGAACCTAAGATTGGCCTTTTGAGATGTCTTTTCAGGTTTTTGATTTCTGACACCAGGTGGCCCCACCCAAACCAGAAAAACCTCTGTGGCTCCCACCTAAAAGCGCACTCAAGGGCTGTTTTCCACAGCCCTATGAATGCATTCCCAATCAGTCAGCATTCCCCCTTCCCTACCCACCTGCCTGCCAGAGCCCTAGACTCTGAATTTCCAGGGAAGCTGACTTGAATGAAAAAACTTCAGTCTCCCATTTAGGTGGTTCTATATGTATTAAACTCTTCCTCTATTGCAATTCCCCTGTCTTGATAAACTGGGTTTATCTAGGTAGTGGGCAAGATGAACCCACTGGGCAGTTACAATACCAAAAAATATAGTCTTCTTCCCAGCCAAGATTGTGTGTCTGCTAGAGAGTTACTCAAACTTCCTGACAATGTAGTTCACCTGTTCCTTCCCTTCTTCCTTCACATACTTAGGTCTTTTTCTTGTCTTCACTATCCTCAAGAAGGCTGGACTCATGTTCTCCATTGCCACCCTCTCCTCCGGGGAGAACTAGTGTGTGTGTTTTTTGATTAACTTCTTCATCACTTTTACTCTACAGACACACAACATGGATAAGCGACTGTTCAGGTTTGCTGTATTTTTTTATTTTCCAGCATTCCTTCCCCACTTCTGACAGCAGCATCTTCTTCCTTTGTGAAAAAGTTCCTCTCAGTGGTTCTGGTGGGGGTATTAATTACAATACCCGCCTCCGCAGAAGTGGCCATATGACACACGGCTGGGCCTATCAAAATTCTTTTCTCTGGCCAGGCACGGTGGCTCAGGCACTCCCAAAGTGCCTGTAATTCCAGCACTTTGGGAGACCGAGGCAGGCAGATCACGAGGTCAAAAGATCGAGACCATCCTGGCCAACATGGCGAAACCCCGTCTCTACTAAAAATACAAAAATTAGCTGGGTGTGGTGGCATGCACCTGTAGTCCCAGCTACCCAGGTGGCTGAGGCAGGAGAATCACTTGAACCTGGGAGGCAGAGGTTGCAGTGAGCGGAGATAGAGCCACTACACTCCGGCCTGGGCGAAAGAGCGAGACTCTGTCTCAAAAA
>NW_016107637.1:2604502-2619674 GCF_001604975.1 Cebus imitator | reverse complement strand
ATGGCGCGATCTCGGCTCACCGCAACCTCCGCCTCCTGGGTTCAGGCAATTCTCCTGCCTCAGCCTCCTGAGTAGCTGGGATTACAGGCACGCGCCACCATGCCCAGCTGATTTTTTGTAGTTTTAGTAGAGATGGGGTTTCACCGTGTTGACCAGAATGGTCTCGATCTCTTGACCTCGTGATCCACCCGCCTCGGCCTCCCAAAGTGCTGGGATTACAGGCGTGAGCCACCGCGCCCGGCCAATGTTACGTTTTTTTAAAAATTAAATAGGCCGGGCACAGTGGCTCACACCTGTAATCCCAGCACTTTGAGAGGCTGAGGCGAGTGGATCACGAGGTCGGGAGTTCAAAACCAACCTGGCCAAGATAATGAAACCCCATCTCTATGAAAGAATTAAAAAAATATATATGTATATATAATGTGTGTGTGTGTATATATATTATATATATATTATATATATATAATATATATATATATAAATTACACATTTCTAATTCTTTTGTTTTTCTTCACCAGAATCTCCCTTAGCAATTTTTTAGTTACATTTTTTAAATGGATTTGGGTTCCTTTTTCTCAAAGAACCTGAACTGCCTTCACTTAACTTCTCTACATTTCAGTGCTCCTAGAGATAGAGAAATCAAGGGCATTATTATTGTTAGCACTGCTTTTCAGCCAAAGAGAAGAAACTGAGAGCGATGAAGTATCTTGCTTAAAGCATCACATAGTATAGCTCCTAGGTAGCAAGGCCAGGACTAGAACCTGCACCCCTTGCCTTGCACATGTTCTCACATCCTGTAACTTATCTGGCTGAAGAATAATTTAATAAATGCTCTCCTAACTTCATGCAGGAGGCGGAACCTAGACCCCTCTTGACCCCTTACATCCCACTCATCGTTAAATTTTAAAATGATGTTCTCTGAAATTTTTACTTTATTGTAGCGTAAAATGCAGCATGAGGATGAGGGTCCAGGCTGATAGGTATTTCACTTAGCAACTATTTATTTAGTACTCAGAACACACTCGGTGCTAGGGTCAGGCACTGTAGATGAGTAGGGAGTGGGCCAGACAGGGACGAGATGAGCAGGATCAAGCCCAGGGGGGTGCCAGGTACCGCCGCTCCGGCTCCAAGTGATGCGCGCAGTGGAGGCGGGGCACGGTGATCGCGGAGCATCTGGGGACGACCGGCCTGAGGGAGGCCGCCAGTCCCACGGAGACGCCCATCGGAGCCGGACCCAAACGCCTCGGAGAAGACTCTCAGGGGAGGGGCTCCGCGGCCGTCGCAGGGCCCAGCCGTTAGTCCCGCCGGCCGCGAGGAAGCAGAGGACTCACCCGATACCAGCACTTGCGACTCCCCAAACTCTCTCATCCTCCCGGCCGGAAGTAAACTGCGCGATCCGAGCTGCTCAACCGCCCACCACGCACGCCCGGGCGCACGCCAGCAAGACGAGCTGCCGGACTGCAGCTCCCGGGATGCACTGCGACGGCATTGACAGATGCAGCAGCCAATAGACGGTAGATGATACCCTCGAGGAGCCAATCCCTCGGGCAGGAGGCGGGCCCTCTCTGTAGTTCCTCAGCAGTCAGTGGGCGTCTCCGCGGCGAGAGGCATGGACACCGCCCCCAACCCGTGCTCGCTGGTGCCGGGTCCCGTGTACCCCGGTCCAGAGTTCCCAGAGAGGTGAGTCCACTGCAGGTGGGTGCGGGACGCCGGGCAGCTCGAGGTAGTGTTGTCGCAGGCGCCAGCCCGAGCTCGCGCCGGCCGTGGAGTTCAGCTGCGCAGTGGGTTGCGGCAGCTTCGCCAGGCCGGGGGCTGGCTGGGCCGCGGGGCCGCCCTGGAGGCCGGAGCCGCCGGGCCTGCGGCGCCTCGGCAGCGAGCAGCCGCCTAGCTCTCGTGAACGAGGCTCTCCGCTCCCTCACACCCCCGGCTGACGCTGTGGCCTTGCTCGGTTGTACCGGTTAGCTCCCGATGACATGCGTCAGGTCGGTTTCCGCCGGGATGCGGGAGAGTTGGGGCAAGCTACCTGTGACAGCTTGAACTTTTCTTAGGAATTCCGCTCCACCCGCCGGTTAGAGCATATTTCTCATTTCACCCGAGACCTGTGTGCTTGCTACTGAAATAAAAGAAGTATTTTTTTCCCCAGAGTCCTTTTAGGACGTTATGACTTTTCTCCTTTGCAAAACTGCAAAAAACTGACAGGAAGACAAAACTCTTCCCACTCCCAGAGATCGCTTTGTCTTGAGTTTGGGGTAAAGACTAGCAAGTGAGGTTTTGTTTCTGCATCCCGTTCTCCCTAACATCCTGAGAAAACCTTCGTTTCTAGCGTCTTTCTGGCATTCAGAGAGACTTCTCTAGGGTCATGATTACAAAGGCTTAACCCATTACAAGGAGAGAGTTGTCTCCTGATCCCCAAAATGGCAGCTAAAATGGAGATAACTTTGAGCTCGAACACTGAAGATTCCTCTAAGCAAGAGAGACACATAATAACAAAACTAGAGGAGAAACGGGAGCCTACTCCGCAAAAAAACTGCCCGGATCCTGAGCTCTGCCGCCAGAGCTTCAGACGCTTTTGTTATCAAGAGGTGTCTGGACCCCAAGAGGCGCTTTCCCAGCTCAGACAGCTCTGCCGTCAGTGGCTGCAACCTGAGCTGCACACCAAAGAGCAGATTTTGGAGCTTCTGGTGATGGAGCAGTTCCTGACCATCCTGCCCCCGGAGATCCAGGCTCGGGTCAGGCATCAATGTCCAATGAGCAGCAAGGAGATTGTAACCCTCGTGGAAGATTTTCACAGAGCATCCAAGAAACCAAAGCAGTGGGTAAGGAGGGTCCTCTCCCATGATCCTGGGGATTTCTTTTTCATCTGGGTAATGTTTGGTATCCGGATCTCTCCCTGTTTAAGGACTGAGTCTCAGAAGTGGACTGGATGGCTTCAGAAGTTGCTTCCAGCCTCTATCTGGGAACCTACCCTGAGTTGTAACAGGTTTTTAGAAAACCCAACTACTGGCCAGGCGCGGTGGCTCACTTTGAGAAGTCGAGGTGGGCAGATCACCTGAGGTTGGGAGTTTGAGACCAGCCTGACCAACATGGAGAAACCCTGTCTCTACTAAAAATACAAAATTAGCCGGGCATGGTGGCACATGCCTGTAACCCCAGCTCTTCAGGAGGCTGAGGCAGGAGAATCACTTGAACCCGGGAGGCGGAGGTTGCGGTGCAGTGGGCCAAGATCCAGCCATTGCACTACAGCTGGGGCAACAAGAGTGAAACTCCATCTCAAAAAAAAAAAAAAAAAACCCACTGCTGATACTCAGTGAAGCAGTAGAGGACCAAGGTTCTTAACATTCTTTTATGCACCTTGTGCCACCAGAAATAATTGTAAGGTTCTTGTACCTTTTATGTCAGAACTTCCCCAAACTCATTTTCTTAGTTTTCCTACAATCAGAATTCTTAGCAGGCAGGATCACCCTTTTGGATAGCAGTTGGACTTTGGGGAACTTAATTTCATTGGAAGTTCTAGCTTATTGTGTTTCCAGTGTTTAGCTTATTGTATTTTTTTTTTTTGAGATGGAGTCTTGCTGTGTTGCCCAGGCTGGAGGAGAGTGGCATCATCTTGGCTCACTGCAACCTGCGTCCACCTTGGGGTTAAAGCAGTTCTTGTGTCTCAGCCTCCAAAGTAGCTAGGATTACAGGCGCCCGACACCATGCCCAGCTAATTTTTGTATTTTTTAGTAGAGAGGGGGTTTCACCATTTTGGCCAGGCTGGTCTCAAACTCCTGACCTCAAGTGATCCTCCCACCTCAGCCTCTCAAAGTTTTGGGATTACAGGCATGAGCCACCACACCTGGCCTAGCTTATTGTCTTTTTTGTTTGTAGTTTTTTTTTTTTTTTTTGAGACTGGGTCTCACTGTGTCACTGAGACTGGAATGCAGTAGCACGAGCTCGCCGCTGCCTCCACCTCTGGCTCAACTGACCCTCCCACCTCAGCCTCTCAAGTAGTTGGGACTGCAGGTACATGCCACCACAACTGGCTAATTTTTGTACTTTTGTAAAGACAGGGTTTCTCCACGTTGCCTAGGCCGGTCTTCAGTTCTTGGGCTCAAGCAATCTGCTCGTCTTGACCTCCCAAAGTGCTAGGATTACAGGTGTGAGCCACACCATGACTGGCTTATTGTCTTTAGATCAGGAAGTTACAGTTCAGTTGGCCAATGTTGCCACTGCTTGCCACTCCACTCCGGGAAATCAGACCCCAGTCAGGACCTAGGCAAGAAACAAACAGCAGGTACTTTGGAAAATAGAACTTGTTAGGGAATGAGGGTGGGGTGGTTCTCTTAGATCTCTACTACTACTGGGATCTGCTTACCAGGAAAGCCTTTGGCAGAACAACGCATTAGATAAGAAGGGTTTTTAACAGCCCCTCACCATACTGCTTTCTGTTCCTGGGGGGCCTATTTCCAGCAGAAGTAGGTAGGAAGATGGTGTGTAGAGTAGGCATCTGATGGCCCAGTGTTGTGACTGTTTCTGATGTTTGTGCCAGCAACTACCCTGATGACTTTGACTCAGGCCCTTGAGAAAGGCCCAGGCTTTAGGGGAAGCCACTCAGCTGACTTGTAGCATCCTCGTTCGTGTCATTCTACATGCCCTTACCTTTGCTTCCTTTGAGGGTTTCAGTGGTTTCTATGAAAGTTGATCTCTAGATGGTTATCAGCAGTTCCCAAAGTAAATAGGTCATTATATAACAGTGAGAGATCAAGCTTCCCTCAGTCCTGAAGGATGGAATTAATGGATGGGTCTTGTTCCTAGGTGGCTGTTTGTATGCAGGGGCAGAAGGTGCTCTTGGAGAAAACTGGATCGCAGCTTGGAGAACAGGAACTGCCAGACTTTCAACCACACACTGCTAGGAGAAGTCTCAGGGAGACCTCTCCAGCAGAGTCTTCCCAGGCGGAAGCTTATGACCAGCTGAGCCCCCATCATTGGGAGAAATCCTCGCTCCTCCAGGAACCAACCCCAAAATTGGCTGGGACAGGTAAACACTCTGTGCCGTTTCTCTCTCTCTCATCAGTCCTTTATCTCCATCAGTGTATCTCATGGTTCTGAAAAGGCATAGACCACATGTGTGTGTGTTTTTAAATGTTGTATATAATAGTAGGTGATTATTCCCTAAACAAATTTCACCAATTAGAATGGTGGTGATACTATAAATATGTTTTTATCATTTTCTGTTAATGAATATTTGACAATCCAGTGTATGACAGGATTGTACCAACTTTTCTGTCCCTTTAAGAACTTCTTTTTTTTTTTTTTTTTTTTTTGAGACGGAGTCTCACTCTGTCGCCCAGGCTGGAGTGCAGTGGTGTGATCTTGACTCACCACAACCTCCGCCTCCTGGGTTCAAGTGATTCTCCTGCCTCAGCCATCTGAGTAGCTGGGATACAGGCACACAGCAGCATGCCCGGCTAATTTTTGTATTTTTAGTAGAGACAGGGTTTCACCATGTTGGTCAGGCTGGTCTTGAACTTCTGACCTCGTGATCTGCCCACCTCGGCCTCCCAAAGTGCTGGGATTACAGGTGTGAGCCACTGCGCCTGGCCCAGAACTTCTTATAGAAAAGACAGATCCAAATATGGCCACAGATGAACTTCCATGCAAGCTATGGTTGAGTTTCATTACTTAAAATGCTCTCCTGTTTAGAAGGGGCCTGGAAGAGGAAAAGCTTCACCCCATATCATTTATCTTTGTCCTCCTCTGTGATGATGTTTGTACTTTAAATCCTCGAATCGATTTCCCTTTCTCTGATGTGATACTTGTGTTACCGCTGCCCTTGTTGTATACAATCCTGTGATCTCTAAGCCTGAATGACAGTGACAATTTGGCCAACCCTGGTGATGTGAATATAAGATACAGTGAGCACGTTAGAGAAGAGGGTTATGACAACACAAAATCCTTATTTTCTTAACATTTGCTACATTCAGTGATGTACTGTGTGTCTTAGTCTCTTTATATATTTGCTGCTAATATAAAATACTAGAGACTAGGTAGTTTATAAATAACAGGAGTTTCTCACAGTTATAGAGGCAGGGAAGTGTGAGTTCAAGGTGCCATCATGGTTGGGTTCCAGTGAGGGCCCTCTTCCAGATCACAAACTAGCCTGCTTCTCTCGGTCCTCATGTGGTGGAAGGGGAAGACTGGCTCCTGGGAGCCTCTTTCATAAAGGCATTAATCCCATTCCAGTGAGGGCAGCACCCTCATAACCTAATCAAAGGCCTCACCTCCCAAAAGCCCCATCTCCTAATACTATTACCTTGGGAGTTAGAATTTCATATGAATTTGGGGGAACATAAACATTCAGCCCCTGGCAACCACAGCCTACTTTTTGTCTCTGGATTTGCTTAGCCAGGACATTTTATATAAATGGAATCACATAGACTGGGCACAGTGGCTTACACCTGTAATCCCAGCACTTTGGGAGGCCAAGGCAGGCAGATCACTTAGGCTGGGGCATTCAAGACCAGCCTGGGAAACATGGTAAAACCCTGTCTCTACAAAGGTACAAAAATAAGTGGGGCATGGTGATGGACGCCTGTAATCCCAGCTACGTGGGTGAGCTGAGGCAGGAGGAGCACTTGAACCTGGGAGGTCGAGGCTGCAGTGAACTGAGATTGTGCCATTGCACTCTGCCCTGTGTGAAAGTGAGACCCTGTTTCAAAAAAAATAACAAATAAATAAATAAATAAATGGAATCACACAATATGTGGTCTTTTGTGTGTGGCTTCTTTCACTGAGCATGTTTTCAAGTTTTATCCATGCTGTAGCATGAATCAGTGCTTCATTTCTTTTCTGTGGCTGAATAATGTGCATTGTATGAATATATTACATGTTGGTTACCTGTTCATGTTGGCTTATCTGTTCATAAACTTTTGGGTTGTTTCCACTTTTTGGTTATTATGAAGAATGCTGCTATAAATGTGTGTTTTTGTGTAGACATGTTTTCATTTCTCTTGAGTATACACCTAGGAGTGGACTTACCATATGCTAGGTCATTAACTTATGAGGAACTACCAAACTATTTTCCAAAGGAACTGTACCATTTTACATCCCCACCAATACTATATGAGGATTCCAGTTTCTCCACATTCTTGCTAGCACTTGTTATTGTCCTATATCCATCCTATTAGGTGAAAAGTTTTGATTTGAGGTTTTGGTTTACATTTCCCTGATGACTAATGGTGTTGAACATCTTTTCTTGTGCTTATTATCCAATTACATATCTTGTTTGGAAAAATGTTGAGATCCTTTGCTTATTTTTAATTAGGTTATTTGTCTTTATTTTTTATGAGTCCTTTATATACTCTAGGTACTAGACTCATATATAATTTGCAAATTTTTTCTCTCATTCTGTGAGTTGTCTCACTTTCTTGATAGTGTCCTTTGAAGTACAAATGTTTTTTATTTTGTTGCAGTCTAATTTATCTGTTTCTTTGTTTATGCTTTGGTATCATGTGTAAAATACCATTGCCTAATCCAAGGGCACAAATATGTACGGCTGTGTTTTCTTCAAAGAGACATAGATTTAGGTATTTGGTCCATTTTAAGTTAATTTCCCCCATACATAAAGAAATAAGTCAATTTTATATATGATTTTGAGGTAGGAATCTGTCTTAATCTGGTCAGGCTGTTATAACAAAATGCCTTAGACTTCCCACTTGTAAATAACAGAAATGTATTGCTCACTGTTCTGGATGCTGGGAAGTTCAAGATTAAGGTGCCAGCAGATTTGGTGTTTGGTGAGGGCCCATTCCTCATAAATGGTGCCTGCTGTGAGTCCTCACATGGAAGAATGGGCAAACTAGCTCTCTTGGGCTTCTTTTATAAGGACACTAATCCCATTTATGAGGACCCCACCCTTATAACCTAATCACCTCCCAGATGCCCCACCTCCCAAGACGACTGCATAGGTGACTAAGTGTCAATATATGTGTGTTGAGGGACGGGGGGAATAAACATGTAGACTATAGCAGGGTCCAACTTCATTCTCTTGTATGTGGAAATCCAGTTGTCCTAGTATCATTTAATGAAAAAAGCTATTCTTTTCCCATTGAATTGTCTTGTCAAAAAGTAGTTGACCCTGATCTTATAGATTGATTATTTACATTTGAATTTAATTAAAATTAAATAAAATTTAACATTAAGTTCTTTAGTCACAGTAGTCACATTTCAAGTGCCCAGTAGCCACATAGTTACATGTGGCTAGTGGCTGCCATTTTAAACAGCATGCATGCAACTCTGCATGCACAGGCATACACACACACATTTTCCACATCACAAGGAGTCCTTCTCCAGATCCTGTGACTTCCCGCAGGCTGTTTGAGCTTATCTCCATCCAGACCATCAATCCTTCTGTAATTAGGATATATGGCTAACCTGTATTCCAGTTTCTGAACTCATATACTGTCAAATTTGTAATGAAAACACCACAGTCTCTGAACTTACCATCTTTTGAAGAGAAGGTAGTTGTCAATTAGTGTTTACTAAGTGAGGGGTATTTGTTGAAATAGCTAAGGCACTGGGCTACAACAGTAAAATTTACAATGTTGAGATTTCACCTCTCTTCCTTCTTTCATTCATTAGTGGATACCCTGTTCTGACAGGTTTGCTTTTCCCTGTTCTTCCTTTCCTAAATTTTTCCCTAAAGATAGGAAGGAGGTTGGAAAACTTGGTTCCTAAATTTAATATAAATCACAGTCACCCCAGGAGCCTGCAGATTATCAGGCCCAACCCCCAGAGATTCTGACCTAGCAGCTTTGGGGGAAGGGTGAAGAGCCTGCTTGTTTAACAAGTGCTCCAGATGAGTCTAATGCAAGTTGCCAATGGAGGGCCACCCTTTGAGAAACCTTTCAGAGTATTTCATAACTCTTGCTGAAGTTATTTCTTCCAAGCACAGAAAATGAAGCATTTTCTTTCTAATTATAGAGGCCCCCAGAATGAGAAGTGACAACAAGGAAAATCCACAACAGGAAGGGGCCAAAGGAGCAAAGCCATGTGCAGTGTCAGCTGGCAGATCTAAAGGGAATGGCCTGCTGAGTCCTGAACCAAGAGGGGCAAATATGACTGAATCTCGGTTGTCACGGAGGCAGGTCAGCCCCCCAAATGCTCAAAAGCCATTTGCTCACTACCAGAGACATTGCAGGGAACTGGAATACATCAGCAGCCCCCTAAAAAGCCACCCACTGAGAGAGCTGAAGAAAAGCAAAGGAGGTAAACGGAGCCTGAACAACCGTTTGCAACATCTTGGTCACCAGCCCACCCGCTCAGCAAAGAAACCCTACAAATGTGATGACTGTGGGAAAAGCTTCACATGGAATTCAGAGCTGAAGAGACACAAGAGAGTCCACACAGGAGAGAGACCCTACACGTGCGGAGAGTGTGGAAACTGCTTTGGGCGGCAGTCAACCCTGAAGCTGCACCAGAGGATCCACACTGGAGAGAAGCCATACCAGTGCGGCCAGTGTGGGAAAAGCTTTCGCCAGAGCTCAAACCTTCACCAGCATCACAGGCTCCACCACGGGGACTGAAAGTAGTACTCCATGCTTTAGATTCATAAGAAAGGTGTTTGTGTTTCTCCTCCCCCTCACTTGCATGTAAATCACAAAGACTGTGTGACTTACAAGGAAAGCAAGATGCCCTTGTGGAATGATGCACATTCTGCTGGTGAGGAGGCCCAGAAGAGGCTGACCAGGGCCTGACCATGCATGGTGACAGGGTGAAGAGGTGGCAGGTCTGGGCATTGGGGCAAAAAGAACTTAAGTCTGCAGAGAACAAGGAGTAACAACTGAGAGAGAATAAGGACAACCCTGTAGGTGCTGCTTGTTAAATCATCCCTCTGTTGCTTTATCCTCTAAAATATGTTAAGGGATAAATTCTATATATAGTTATGCATTTGCTGTCATACCAGACAATTTTTTATCATGCACATACTTCTTTAATAAAGATGAGTGATCTATGATAGTTTCAAGGCAAAGTTCATTGGAAAATAGATCCCTCAATATTCTTTCTCTAATTCCTAGCCGTTTATAGCAAAGGATGAATTAAATGAGAATATGCACATTTGTGTGAGAAGAGTTTCCAAGTAATTAGATGATGCTTTTACAAAAAGAAAAAATTACATTTGAGGGAACTTTTTGTATCAAAGCACTTTTTTTTTTTTTTTTTTTTTTTTTTTGGAGACAGGGTCTCACTGTTGCCCAGGCTGGTCTTGAACTCCTGGGTTCAAGCAGTGCTCCTGCCTTGGCCTCTCAGAGTGCTGAGATTACAAGTGTGAGCCACCATTCCTGTCCTCAAAATGCCTCTGATTGAGGGGAAAAATAAAAAATCTATACAGTTGCTGCAACCCCAACCTAACACATAAGGAAAAACTACAGTGAGAAGCAAGTAGTGGACAGAGACTACTAAGGAGATGTAAGAGGGAATTCTTCCCACTCTCCTTTCTCATTAGCCCATTAGCCTTAAGAATAACAAAATGCAGCAGGGGCACAGTGGCTCACACATATAATCCCAGCACTTTGAGAGGCTGAGGCAGGATAACTGATTAATCCCAGGAGTTTAAGACCAGCCTGGGCAATGTAGCTAAACCCTGTCTCTAGGAAAAATATTAGCCAGGCATGATAGCACATGCCTATAATTCCAGCTGTTCTGGAGGCTGAGGCAAAAGGATTGCTTGAGCCCAGGAGTTAGAGGCTATAGTGAGCTATGATTGCACCACTGCACTCTAGCCTGGATGACAGAGTGAGACCCTGTCTCGAGGGGAAAAAAAAAGGATTGTGATAATGAAAATATTCTAAAACTGGATTATGGTGATGGTTGCACAACTTAGTAGATTTACTAAAAATCACTGAAATGGGTTAATTTTATGATATGTAAATTGTACCTCAACAGCATTTTTTTTTTTTTTTTTTTTTGAGGCAGAGTCTTGCTCTGTTGCCAGGCTGGAGTGCAGTGGCGCAATCTCGGCTCGCTGCAGCATCCACCTCCTGGGTTCAAGTGATTCTTATTTTTAAGTGACAAAACATATAAAAATAGGTTCTGGAACTAAGCCTGAGAGATATCTAACGCCACCTCCTTGTTTTCTCAAAGTGTAAATTAAAATGCAAATCAGTACACAATTCCTAGCTCATTTCTCAATTTAGAGAAAACTTTTGGCAGATTAGTGCATTCCTGATGCAGAAAATAGAAACAGGTAGGGTTTTTTTGTTTGTTAGTTTTTTTGTTTTTTTTTTGAGACAGAGTTTCACTCTTGTTACCCAGGCTGGAGTGCAATGGCGCGATCTCGGCTTACCGCAACCTCCGCCTCCCGGGTTCAGGCAATTCTCCTGCCTCAGCCTCCCAAGCAGCTGGGACTACAGGCACGTGCCACCATGCCCAGCTAATTTTTTGTATTTTTAGTAGAGACGGGGTTTCACCATGTTGACCAGGATGGTCTCGATCTCTTGACCTCGTGATCTACCCGCCTCGACCTCTCAAAGTGCTGGGATTACAGGCTTGAGCCACCGTGCCCGGCTTGTTTGTTAGTTTTTTGTCTTTTTTAGAGATAGTGTCTCACTCTCTCACTCGGTCGTCCAGGCTGGAGAGCAATGGCATGATCATGGCTAACTATAGCTTCAACCTTCTGGGCTCAAGCAATCCTCCTGCCTCAGCCTCCCGAGCAGCTGGGACTATAAGAAGGCACCACCATGCCTGGCTAATTTTTAATTTTTTTATAGAGACAGAGTCTCACTGTGTTGCCCAATCTATCCTCAAACACATGGGCTCAAGCCATCCTCTCACCTTGGACTCCCATCAAGTGCTGGAATTACAGGTGTGCGCTCAGCCAAGTAACATTCTTCCTAAAACATTAGTATCATCAGATAACTGCCAGTCACCTCAGGGCTGTGGCCTGAGCTCTTCTGCACCCCCAGGAATCTCTTGTTCCTCCTAACTGCTGAGGGACATGTGCACACCTGTGAGTCCTCTTTGAGGCCTTTGCACACAATCGTTTACTTTGCCTTTAGTCCCTGACACTCCCACTCCCTCCTGCCTCCTCCCTCTCACGTTTCCTTCTCTCAAAGCCTTCCCTGAGGAGCCCTAGGCAGACTTATGTTATATAATTGGGGGCTGGCCTCTCTGTTAGACCTCATACACCAGGGGTGCTCAAACTGGGTGCCCGCCAGGGGATGTTGGACAATGTCCAAAACACTTCTGGTTGTTATGACTAGGAGAAGGGAGGATTGCTACTGACCTCTAGTGGATCCTACTGAACCTCCTGCAGTACACAGGACAGCCAGCCCCCACAACAATAACCTTCCTCAACAAATCGATATTCCTGAGGTTGGGAAACTACCATGCACTGTAAAAGCTCTTTCAAGACAAGAACATTGTTTTTTCATAACTAGCTTCTGGACTTAGCCGATGCCCAGCCAAGAGAAACAGAGGTTCAGTAGTTCCACAGTTGAGAATCCCCACTGTACCCACGGTGCCCATTTCTGCCTGAGTTCAGAGATCCTGGTAACCATCTGTTGAATGCACAGATGAGCTTCTGTCTTTTGGACAGAGGCTTATTGAAGGCCCAGTGGCCATCCTAATAGCTTTTGTGGTCCTTTAGATACTTCAGGCCCTGATCCCATTCCGATCTGTCATGTTAAACCACAAAGAATTTAGCTTCTATATCTGGCCTGCCCCATACCTGGCTCCATCCTGATGCCTCTCCCTGGTTGAGGCCTCTTTATTTCTCATTGTGTTTCCCCCTCACTCTACTGAAACCAGGCTGATTTCACTGTTATCCCTTAATAACCTCCAAGTCTTAGTGACATCTGTATTAGTACCTACTCGTGTAGTAACAGATGACCACAAGCTTAATAGTTTACAACACAAACTCGGGCCAGGCGTGATGGCTCACGCCTGTAATCCCAGCACTCTGGGAAGCCAAAGCAGGTGGATCACCTGAGGTCAGAAGTTCAAGATCTGC
This sequence comes from Cebus imitator, assembly GCF_001604975.1. NCBI lineage: Eukaryota > Metazoa > Chordata > Mammalia > Primates > Cebidae > Cebus > Cebus imitator. Next base: position 2,606,683 of record NW_016107637.1, on the reverse strand, counting down.
CTGGCCAATATGGTAAAACCCCGTCTCTACTAAAAACACAAAAATTAGCCAGGTGTGGTGGTACATGTCTGTAATCCCAGCTACTCAGGAGGTTGAGGCAGGAGAATCACTTGAATGCGGGAGGCAGAGGTTGCAGTGGGCCGAGGTTGTGCCATTGCACTTCAGCCTGGGCGACAAGAGTGAAACTCTGACTTAAAAAAAACAAGACTGGGCGCAGTGGCTCAGTCCTGTAATCCAAGCACTTTGGAGGCCAAGGCGGGCGGATCACCTGAGGTTCGGAGTTTAAGACCAGCCTGACCAACATGGTGAAACCCCGTCTTTAAAAAAAAAAAAACACACACACACACACACAAACTTACTGTTCTAGAGGTTAGAAGTCTGAAATTAATTTCACTCAGCCAAAATCACGCTGTTGGCAAGGCTGGTTCCTTCTGGAGACTCTGAGGGGTGAATCTCTTGCCTTGACTTTTTCAGCTTCTAGTAGTTACCCACATTATTTGGCTCATGGCCCTGTCCTCCTCCTTCAAAGTGCATCACTCCAATCTCATTCCACAGCCTTCTCCTCTGACTGTGACCTTCCTGCCTCCATTGTACAAGGACCATTATGATCATGTTGGGCCCACCGGGATAATCCAGAATAATCTCCCCATCTCAAGATCCTTAACATCTGCAAAGTCCCTTTTGCCATATAAAGTAACCTTCACGGGTTCCAGTGATTAGGATCTGAACACATTTGGGGTGCCATGACTCAACCCACTACACCTATACATCTTGAATCAACTTAGTGAAAGAGCATCTCTCCTAAAAGAAAAGGAACATAGATTTCTACTTAATTATAAGGGTCGAGGCCAGGCGCAGTGGCTCAGTAATCCCAGCACTTTGGGAGGCGGAAGCAAATGAATCACGTGAGGTCAGAAGTTCGAGACCAGCCTGGTAAACATGGTGAAACCCTGTCTTTAATTAAAATACAAAAAGTATTGAGGCATGGTGGTGCATGCCTGTAGTCCCAGCTACTCAAAAGGCTGAGGTAGAAGAATCACTTCAGCCCAGGAGGCAGAGTTTGCAATAGGCTGAGATCAAGCCACTGCACTCCATCTGGGTGACAGAGCAAGACTCAGTCTAAAAAAAAAAAAAAAAAAATTCCAGGGTGGTGGCTCACAAGCCTGTAATCCTAGCACTTTGGGAGGCCAAGGCAGGCATATCATCTGAGGTCAAGAGTTCGACACCAGCCTGGCCAGCATGGTGAAACCTCGTCTCTACTACAAAATACAAAAAGAGAAAGAAAGAAATTAGCAGGGTGTGGTGGCGCGCGTGTTGTCCCAGCTACTGGGGGAGCCTGAGGCAGAAGAATCACTTGAACTCAGGAGGCAGAGGTTGCAGTGAGCCAAGATGGCACCAGTGTACTCCAGCCTGGGTGACAGAGGGAGAATCTGTCTCAAAAAAAAACAAAAACAAAAAAACAAAAAAAGCTGAGTCTCCAGCAGGAAACAGACCTAAATCAGTTATACAAAGGCAAAACTGCAACCACAGCTTCTAAAAGAAATGTTAAACAGTAATGGCATGATAGGGGCTGAGGATCCAATCTGTAAGATAGGAAGATTGACACCCCACCACCCACAAGCATTCTCTTGCCAGGGCAATCACTTGATGATGACAGCAATTCCTCACAGAGATACAACTGAGATACACCTGAAGCATCTACTTGCATATTTTGAGATAGACTCTGATTATCTTCTTGGCATTTGAGGAGACTGAGATTCAGTAATGTATCTGGAGTTTGTACAGCTCATAGGAAGTTTTAACTCAATTTCCTATGAGTTAGAAATTTGTTAAGAGTAGATTTCAGGTATTTTTACTACAGGAAAAAAATTTAAGGTAACTATGTGAGGAGATGGGTATGTTAATTTGCTTGACTATAGTAATCATTTCACTATGTATATCAGAACATCATGTTGTACAGCTTAAGTATTGTACACACTGTGGCCAGGAAGATGTACCTCTAGTGCACCTTCCATCCTGTCTCCTACTGCCCGGCCACCGTACCCTACCACCCAACCCTACTTTCTGATGTGTGTAATGGGATAATGGTGAAATAACCCAGGAAAAGTGCTTAGCACAGGAGGGCTGACACAGGACCAGCACTTGAATGGTGTTAGTCTTTTTTTTTTTTTTTTTTTTTTG
>NW_016107637.1:2595738-2601592 GCF_001604975.1 Cebus imitator | reverse complement strand
TTTTTTTTTTTTTTTTTGAGATAGGGTCTTGCTGTCACCCAGGCTGGAGTGTAGTGGTGCAGTCAGAGCTCACAGCAGTTCTGACCTCCCAGAATCAAGTCATCCTCCCCGAATCAATTCATCCTCTCCACTCGGCTTCCCAAGTAGCTAGGACTATAGGTGTGTGCTACCACACATGGCTTATTTTATAAAACGTTTATTTTTTGTAGATGCAGGGTCTCACTATGTTACCCAGGCTGGTCTCAAACTTCTGAGCTCAAGCAATCTACCCACCTTGGCCTCCCTAAGTTCTGGGATTACAGGTGTGAGCCACTGCACCCAGCAGATAGATCTCTTTTTTTTCCTGAGATTGTGCCTCACTCTGTCACCAGGCTGGAGTGCAGTGGCACGATCTCGGCTCGCTGCAATCTCCACCTCCCAGGTTCAAGTGATTCCCCTGCCTCAGTCTCTGAGTAGCTGGGACTACAGGTACACACCCCCATGCCTGGCTAATTTTTTATATTGCAGTAGAGATAAGGTTTTACCATATTGGGCAGGATGGTTTGATCTCCTTACCTCATGATCCACCCACCTCAGCCTCACAAAGTGCTGGGATTACAGGCATGAGCCATGTGCCCAGGCTGATAAATCTCCTTTTTAAGGGTGTATAATGTTCCAGAGGGTGTGTGTGTGTGTGTGTGTGTGTGTGTGTGTATGTGTGCTGTTTCTTTATCCATTTATCCACTAGTGGACACTTAGGTTGTTTCCAAGTCTTGGCTGTTGTGAATAATGTCCCTTAGGTATATACAGTATACATAGATACTGAAGCTTTGATTCCAGACCCCTACAGTAAAGTGAATGTCGCAATAAAATGAATCACGCAAATGTTTTGCTTTCCTGGTGAAAATAAAACCTACGTTTATACTATACTGTAGTCTATTAGAAAGTGTGCAAAAGCGTTACATCAGATAAATGTAATGCTGATAAGGGTGGTGGCTGCTGAGGATTGGAGTGGCAGTGATAATTTCTTAAAATAAGACAGCAATGAAGTTTGCCAAATCAGCTGACTCTTCAATTCCCAAAAGATTTCTCCATAGCATGTGATGCAGGGTAACAGCAGAGTAGAACTTTCAAAATGAGTCAAGTCTTCTCAAACCCTGCTGCTGCTGCATTAACTAGGTTTATGTAATATTCTAAATACTAAATACTATGTTGTGTGTTGTCATTTCAACAATGTTCACAACATCTTCACTAACAGTAGATTCCATCTCAAAAAAAAAAAAATTGTGGGCTGGACAGAGTGGATCATGTCTGTAATCCCAGCAGTTTGGGAGACCAAGACAGGAGGACTGCTTGAACCCAGGCGTTAGTTAACACAGGGAAGACCCTATCTCTACAAAAAAAGAAATTAAAAAATTAGCTGGGCATGGTGGTGCACACCTGTAGTCCCAGCGACTTGGGAGCCTGAGGTGAGAGGATCGCTTGAGCCTAGGAGGATGAGGCTGCAGTGAGTCCTGACTGTGCCACTGTACTTCAGCCAGAGTGGCAGAGCAAAACCCTGTCTCAAAAAAAAAAAAAAAAATGGTTTGGTGCCATGGCTCATACCTGTAATCCCAGCACTTTGAGAGGCCAAGGCAGGCAGATCACTTGAGGTCAGGAGTTCTAGACAAGCCTGGCCAACATGGCAAAACCCATCTCCACAAAAAATAAAAAAATTAGCGGGGTGGGCTGGGGGCAGTGGCTCACGCCTCTAATCCTAGCACTTTGGGAGGCCGAGGTGGGTGGATTACTTGAGGTCAGGGGTTCAAGACCAGCCTGGCCATCATGGTGAAACCCCATCTTTAAAAAAAAAAATTAGCTGGGTGTGGTGGCATGTGCCTGTAGTCCTAGCTACTCAGAAGGCTGAGGCAGAAGAATCACTTGAACTCAGGAGTTGGGGGTTGCAGTGAGCCGAGATTGTGCCAGTATACTCCAGCCTGGGCAACCCAGTGAGACTCTGTCTCAAAAAGCAAAAACAAAACAAAACACTTTTGGCTGGGAGCAGTGGCTTATGCCTGTAATCCCAGCACTTTGGGAGGGTGAGGCAGGAGGATCACTTGAGCCCAGGAGTTCAAGAGCACCCTGGGCAACATATCAAGACCCCATCACTACAGAACAAAAAAAAGTTTTTTTGAGATAGAGTCTCACTCTGTCACCTATGCTGGAGTGCAGTGGCACGATCTTGGCTCACTGCAATCTCTGCCTCCCAAGTTCAAGCAATTCTCCTGCCCCAGCCTCCCAAGTAGCTGGGACTACAGGTACATATCACCACACCTGGCTAATTTTTTGGATTTTTAGTAGAGGGGTTTCACTATGTTAGCCAGGATGGTCTCGATCTCCTGACCATGGGATACATTTGTTTCAGCTTCCCAAAGTGCTGGGATGACAGGTGTGAGCCACCATGCCTGACCTACAAAAAATTTTTTCAAATTAGGCAGGTGTGTAGTAATCCTAGCTATTTGGGAGGCCAAGGCAGGAGCATCACTTGAGCTCAGGAGCAAGGCTGCAACAAGTTATGATTGTACCACTGCACTCTAGTCTGGGTGATATAATGAGAGTCCATCTCAAAAAAAAAAAAAAAAAAGGAAAGAGAAAGACAAAATTACCCTTTGATCCATGAGCTACAAAATGAATGCTGTATTAGCAGGCATGAAAACATTAACTTCCTTGTATGTCTCTATCAGAGTTCTTGGTTGTTTAGGTGCACAGTAATGAACAGTAATATTTTGAAAGGAATCTTTTTTTTCTGAGCAGTATATCTCAACAATGGGCTTAAAATATTCAGCAGACCATGCTGTAAACACATAGGGTGTCATCCAGTCTTTGTTGTTCAATTAATAGAGCACAGGCAGAGTAAACATAATTCTTAAGGGCCTCAGGATTTTCAGAATGGTAAATAAGAATTGGCTTCACCAACTGCATTTGCCCCTAACAAGAGAGTCAGCCTGTCCTTTGAAGCTTTGAAGCTAGGCACTGACTTCTCTAGCTATAAAAGTCTTAGATGGCATCTTTCCCCAATAGAGGGATGTTTTGTCTATATTGAAAATCTGTTCTTATTGTAGCGACTTTCATCAATGACCTTAGCTAGATCTTATGGCTAACTTGCTGGAATTTCTCCATCAGCACTTGAAGCGTCACCTTGCACGTTTATGTTATGGAGATAGCTTTTCTCCTTAAACCTCATGAACCAAGCTTTGCTAGTTTCCAACATTTCTTCGCACCTTCTTCACCTCTCAGCTTTTGAAGAGAGTTTGGGCCTTGCTTTGGATTAGGCTTTAGTTTAAAGGAATGTTGTTGGTTTGATCTTCTATCCACACCACTCAAACTTTCCTGATATCAGCAAGAAGACTTCCACTTTTTTATCATTCATGTGTTCACTGGAGTAGCACTTTCAATTTCCTTCAAGAACTTTTCCTTTGCATTCACAATTTGGTTAAACATTTGGCAAAAGAGACCTGGCTTTTGGCCTCTGTCAGGTTTCGACATGCCTTCCTCACTAAGCTTAATCATTTCAACCTTTTGATTTAAAGTGAGAGAGGTGACTGGGTGCAGTGGCTCATGCCTGTAACCCAGCACTTTGGGAGGCCAAGGTGGGCGGATCACAAGGTCAGGAGATCGAGACCATCCTGACCAACATGGTGAAACCCCATCTCTACCAAAAATACAAAAATTAGCCAGGTGTGGTTGCATGCACCTGTAGTCCCAGCTACCTGGGAGGCTGAGGCAGGAGAACTGCCTGAACCCGGGAGGTGGAGGCTGCAGTGAGCCGAGATGGCGCCATTGCACTCCATCCTGGTGACAGAGCAAGACACAGTCTCAAAAAATAAAAGTAAAAAATAAAGTGAGAGATGTGTGATTCTTCCTTTCACTTAAACACTTAGAGGTCATTGTAGAGTTATTAATTGGCCTAGTTTCAATATTTTTGTCTCAGGGAAAAGGGAGGCCCAAGGAGAAGAAGAGGGATGGGAGTATGGCTGGTCAGTGGAACGGTATTAGAAGTTCCATGCAGTATTTTCTGTTCTGCGTTAGTTTGTCAAGGATAATGGCCTCCAGTTCCATCAATACTCCTGCAAGACATGATCTCATTGTTTTTTTATGGTTGCATAGCATTTCATGGTGTATATGTACATTTTCTTTGTCTAGTCTGTCATTGATGAGACTTTAGGTTGATTCCATGTCTTTGTTATTATGAATAGTGCTTCTGTGAACATTCATGTTCACGTGTCTTTACAAGAGAATGACTTATACTTCTCTGGGTATATACCCAGTAATGGGATTGCTGGGTCAAATTGTAGTTCTGTTTTCAGCTCTTTGAGGAATCACTATACTATTTTCCAGAATTAGCTAAATTTATAATCCCACTAACAGTGTATAAGTGTTCCCTTTTCTCTGCAATCTTGCCACGATATTTTTTGACTTTTTAATAACAGCCTTTCTGACTAGTGTGAGATGGCATCTCATTACGGTTTTGATTTGTATTTCTTTAATTATTAGTGATATTGAGTTTTTTTTCATATGATTGTTGGTTGTGTGTATGTATTCTTTTGAAAATTGTCTGCTTAGGCTGGGCTCGGTGGCTCATGCCTATAATCCCAGCACTTTGGGAGGCTAAGGCCAATGGATCAACAGGTCAGGAGTTCAAGACCAGCCAGGCCAAACCCCAACTCTACTAAAAATACAAAAATTAGCCAGGCATGGTGGCAGGTGCCTGTAATCCCTGCTACTCGGGAGGCTGAGGCAGGAGAATCGCTTGAACCCAGGAGGCAGAGGTTGCAGTGAGCTGAGACTGTGCCATTGCACTCCAGCCTGGGTGACAGAGCGAGACTCCATCTCAATTAATCAATCACTCAATCAATATTGTCTGTTCATGTCCTTTGCCTACTTTTTAATGGGGTTGTTTTTCTCTTATAAATTTGTTTACATTCCTTATAGATATTGGATATTAGACCTTTGCAGATGCACATTTGTTAAATATTTTCTTCCATTCTGGAGGTTGTTTACTTGGTTGATAGTTTATTTTGCTGTGCAGAAGAAGCTCTTTAGCTCAATTAGGTCCCATTTGACAATTTTTGCTTTTGTTGTAATTGCTTTTGATGTCTTTGTCATGAAATATTTTCCCATCCTATGTCCAAGATGGTATTGCCTAGGTTGTCTTCTAGGGTTTTTATACCTTTGGGTTTTAAAATTAAGTATTTAATCCATCTTGAGTTGATTTTTTAATATGTTGTAAGGAAAGGGTCCAGTTTCAATATTCTGCATATGGCTAGCCAATTATCCCAGCACCATTTATTAAATAGGGATTTTTTCCCCCACTGCTTTTGTCGGTTTTGTTTAAGATTAAATGGTCTTAGGAGTGTGGCCTTATTTCTGGGCTTTCTATTTTGTTCCATTGGCCTACCTGCCTGTTTTTGTACCGGTATCATGCTGTTTTGGTTACTGTAGCTCTGTAGTACAGTTTGAAGTCAGGTAATGTGATGCCTCCAGCTTTGTTCTTTTTGCTTAGGATTGCGTTGGCTATTCAGGCTCTTTTTTGGTTCCATGTAAATTTTAAAATAGGTTTCTATAATTCTGTGAAGAATGTCATTGGTAGTTTGATAGGAATAGCATTGAATCTATAAATGATAGGAATAGCATTGAATCTATAAACTGCTTTGGGCAATATGTGCATTTGAATGATATTTATTCTTCCTATCCATGAGCATGAAATCTTTTTCCATTTGTTTGTGTCATCTGTGATTTCTTTCACCAGTGTTTTGTAATTCTCATTGTAGAGATCTTTCACCTCTTTGGTTAGCTGTATTCCTAGGTATTTTATTCTTTTTTTTTTTTTTTTTTT